>NW_028317901.1:3148125-3485000 GCF_062004578.1 Staurois parvus | reverse complement strand
GAAATGGTGGAAACCAGGAACAAGGTAACCACAGCAAAAGCACAACATTCACTCTGCCAAAGGCATGCAAAACATCTGTACACTCAGTGATGATGCTTCCTATGTGCTGAAGCAGGACTTTGTTTTAACACCAGTCTCTGCATTCAATTCTACCTCTATCTCAGGCACACAACAAGTTGCTTATCTGACCAAGGCAGATTTTTCTGAAATGTCAGACTTTCTTGGACAATTAATGGTTTTATTACAGTTATAACTGTCCAAAGCACAATTGTGCCAAGCTTCTCCATCCCCACTGTCTCTGCTGGATTTGGAAAGTGAAATGCCTCCTCCTAGAGAATGCAGAGATTGAGGGGAATGAAAAGGACAAAGAGGCAGCCTTAGTGGAGGGCACAGAACATCTCTCACCCCCAGCCTGCCATACATCTGATGTTATGGCTTCATGCAATATGCTTGTCGGTGTAGATACAGTCAGGTCCATAAATATTGGGACATCAACACAATTCTAACATTTTTGGCTCTATACACCACCACAATGGATTTGAAATGAATCGAACAAGATGTGCTTTAACTGCAGACTGTCAGCTTTAATTTGAGGGTATTTACATCCAAATCAGGTGAACGGTGTAAGAATTACAACAGTTTGCATATGTGCCTCGCACTTGTTAAGGGACCAACAGTAATGGGACAGGATAATAATCATAAATCAAACTTTCACTTTTTAATACTTGGTTGCAAATCCTTTTCAGTCAATTACACCCTGAAGTCTGGAACGCATAGACATCACCAGATGCTGGGTTTCATCCCTGGTGATGCTCTGCCAGGCCTCTACTGCAACTGTCTTCAGTTCCTGCTTGTTCTTGGGGCATTTTCCCTTCAGTTTTGTCTTCAGCAAGTGAAATGCATGCTCAATTGGATTCAGGTCAGGTGATTGACTTGGCCATTGCATAACATTCCACTTCTTTCCCTTAAACTCTTTGGTTGCTTTTGCAGTATGCTTTGGGTCATTGTCCATCTGCACTGTGAAGCGGCGTCCAATGAGTTGTGAAGCATTTGGCTGAATATGAGCAGATAATATTGCCCGAAAAACTTCAGAATTCATCCTGCTGCTTTTGTCAGCAGTCACATCATCAATAAATACAAGAGAACCAGTTCCATTGGCAGCCATACATGCCCACGCCATGACACTACCACCACCATGCTTCACTGATGAGGTGGTATGCTTAGGATCATGAGCAGTTCCTTTCCTTCTCCATACTCTTCTCTTCCCATCACTCTGGTACAAGTTGATCTTGGTCTCATCTGTCCACAGGATGTTCCAGAACTGTGAAGGCTTTTTTAGATGTCGTTTGGCAAACTCTAATCTGGCCTTCCTGTTTTTGAGGCTCACCAATGGTTTACATCTTGTAGTGAACCCTCTGTATTCACTCTGGTGAAGTCTTCTCTTGATTGTTGACTTTGACACACATACACCTACCTCCTGCAGAGTGTTCTTGATCTGGCCAACTGTTGTGAAGGGTATTTTCTTCACCAGGGAAAGAATTCTTCGGTCATCCGCCACAGTTGTTTTCCGTGGTCTTCTGGGTCTTTTGGTGTTGCTGAGCTCACCGGTGCGTTCCTTCTTTTTAAGAATGTTCCAAACAGTTGTTTTGGCCACGCCTAATGTTTTTGCAATCTCTGATGGGTTTGTTTGGGGGTTTTTTCAGCCTAATGATGGCTTGCTTCACTGATAGTGACAGCTCTTTAGATCTCATCTTGAGAGTTGACAGCAACAGATTCCAAATGCAAATAGCACACTTGAAATGAACTCTGGACCTTTTATCTGCTCATTGTAATTGTGATAATGAGGGAATAACACACACCTAGCCATGGAACAGCTGAGAAGCCAATTGTCACATTACTTTTGGTCCCTTAACAAGTGGGAGACACATATGCAAACTGTTGTAATTCCTACACCGTTCACCTTATTTTTTATGTAAATACCCTCAAATTAAAGCTGACAGTCTGCAGTTAAAGCACATCTTGTTCTTTTCATTTCAAATCCATTGTGGTGGTGTATAGAGCCAAAAATGTTAGAATTGTGTCGATGTCCCAATATTTATGGACCTGACTGTATGCTCACTTCTGCTGTGCAAAAGCCTCAACATTGCCATACACTATTCTCCTTGATCTCATCATGCCCCTTTAGGTACTAGAAGACCTAAGTCTTAAAAAAAAAAACAGAGCAAATAGAATGGACACTGTATTATGATTTTCATCCCTCAAGAGAATTATCCACTATTCAATGGAGAAAGAGTTCACAAAAAAAAGGTCTCTTTCAGTAGTAGACTGTCATCTCAGTCTTAAACCTCTTACTGTGTCTTTAGAAGATGTTCCTCCATTTAAAGATTATACTGACAGTGTTTGAGACACTTTAAGACTTTCTTTAACCTGTTTCCGCCGGCCGTACAGACACATATGCAGTGCCTCGGTGGGTGGGCTTTAACACCAGGAGACCGCATGCCAATCACAGCGGTCACATGATCAGGACACCCGCCTCCCAGCATTTAGAACCTCTTACAGGGCCAGAAAATGGCGGTGGGAAGGGGTTGCCCTTGCAGGCCCAGCTCCTTAACTGGCTATTGCAAATTCTGTTTGCCAGTCCACATCTAATTTGACTAGGTAAATGAACAGGCTGCAGGGTCCTATCTCCAGGACCGAACCTTGGGAGAGCACTTGCAGATGCTACCCTCTGCCTGACTCTCTTGTGTTAATGCCCTAGAACCAGTCATGGCACAGATCTCCAGATTAGGTCTCATTTTTATCCATATGCACAGAATCTTATGGCTAAAAGCCTGGACAGCTTGCAAACTGCAATGTCACAGGAAGTAAAGTAGTTCTTCCACAACTGAACATCCTGAACTCCTTTCATTTGGGGGCCTCTACCTCCTCAAAAGGAAGACTGCCACATCACTTTTCTCAGATTTTTATATTCAAAGCCAAAACTTAATTTCAGCACAAGACAGAACACAACATCCTCTTCGCAAGAGGCACCATCACTCCTAAGAGTGGAGGGGATGTCTTACATTTGGCCTTTATGGTGTCCCTGAAGAAGTCACCATTGACTAAACATGTTTGGCAGAGCCTGGCACTCTGAAGGAGATCTGGCTCTTTACTGAGCCTAATGATCTTTTCTGTTGGCTGTGACTTTCTGTATAAAGTGATCCTATCTGCATCCTGCAGCTACAGGCATCATCCAGATATCTTTGTTTTTAGCTGGCGATTCCCTCTCTTGCATAAGCCATCCTAGTGGCTTCTTTTGCCACCCAATAGGGCCTCTCCAGGCTCTCCCATGCGGTCAGGGAGCCGGAGATCCGATATGGCTTCGGCAGGATACCATAGAGGTCCACGGCCATCTCTATGATCCTGGGAGTCTGGAAGTGATATCACTTCCGGCTCTGGCAAATGTAAAGATCCCACATCTCTCCATAAAGAGGACCTATCATGCCTTTTACGAGGGATGTTTGCATTTCTTGTAATAGGAATAAAAGTAATTTAAAAAAATTAAACCGTGTATAAAAAAATGAAAGCGCCCTTGTCCCCCTGTGTTCGCTCACAGAAGCAAATGCATACGTAGGTCATGTCTGCATATGTAAAGGCCATGCAAACCACACACATGAGGTATTGACACGAACGTTATAGCAAGAGCAGTAATTGTAGTGCTAGACCTCCTCTGTAATGCTAAACTGGTAACCTGAAAATTCTTGCCTTCCATCTGTTTGAAAGCATCCCTGTTTAACAGGTGGTGGGTGCCAGTTGTGCACCTCCTGGTCTCCAGGTTCAACAACAATCTCCAGATATGGGGGTTTATCTGGTGGACATGGTGAATGCTTTAAATAACTTCATGGGATCAGTACACCCTGACCTATGTTTTTCCTCCCTTAAAACATCTTCACAGGATCGAGATGGAGGGCATTCTGGTGATCCTCATTGCTCCAGATTAGCTCAGGCAGTGAGGTACATGGACATGGTAAGATTTCTGGTGAGTGCTCCTTGGGCGCTACCTGATAATCAGGATCTTCTGTCTCTAGGACAGTTGTACCATCCTGCTTTACAGTTGCTGGCTTTAACAGTATGGCTGTTGAATTCCAGGTCCTGGCAAACTGGGCATCTCTTAATCGTTGATTTCCTATGATGTTAAAAGCTAAGAAATCTGTTTCCTTCAAGGTTAATAATCAGACATGGAAGGCATACTCGCTTGGTGTGAGTCTCAGGACTTCACCCTAAGTATTTCTCCATGAGTCAGATTCTTCCCCCAGTTGACTGAACCAGCTTTTGGCATTATCTTCTCACTCCCTAATTAGGACCTTTGTTCAGGGAGTCTCCCATGTAGCTCCATTTCCTGTTGGTTCCCCTGTGGCTTCATAGGATCTGAATCAGGTTCTCTGTGTTTCATAAACTGACATTTGAACCCATTAGAGACATTTCTTTTTGTTCTCACCCACGAAGAAGTATTTCTTGTAGCCATCATCTCTTAGGTTATAGTCTGAACTTTCAGCTCTTGTTATGAAACCTTTTCTGGTTTTGTACAGGGGCAGTATAGTGCTGAGACCTAGTTTCTACCGTTTACCTCAACCAGAACATCATTCTTTCATCTCTGTCTGGCTCCAGTTCACCAAAAGTTAATATTTCCCTTTGGATATTTTTCGAGCTGTGAGTTCTTTTCTCAGCCATTGTTTCTTCCAGAAAGACCACTTTTCTTTTTTGGCATCCCTAGGTAAGGGTGCACCAGCTTCTCGTTCCACAGTTTCTAGGTTGGATCTAACAGGCTGTCATTCCAATTTATGGTCTCAATGATCTGGTTCCTACCTTTCCTGTCAAGGTGCACTTTACTAGATCTGTGCTTCTTGGGCTTGTTCAGTGTCAAACAAATGTTTCCCAGATTTGCAAGGTGGCCACATGGTCTCCATTTCACACATTCTCTTGGTTCAGTCTTGTGGATGTTGTGGCCTCATTTGATGTCTGCATCAGGAGCAGTTTCCGTCAGCTCTTTGAGCTGCAGGCAGTCCCCAGTTCTATGTTTTTTGGGCCTGTTGATCGTTATTTACTCAGTTGGACTGCTTTTGGAAATCCTAAAGACTAGACTTCTGTTGTTTCTCAATAGACGAGGAAAAAAAATAGGATTTTTGAACTCATGGTAATCTCCTTTTCTTGGAGTCCATTGAGGGGCACATGTCCTGTCCCTGTGTTTATTCAATCTCTCTGTACAGCTTTGCTACAAACTGAGACATGCTGGTAGTTATCCTGGGCAGGCTTACAGTTTTATTTGCCTGTGTCCAGTCCTTATGCAGGCATCAGTATAACCCAAAGATTAAAAACTTTCTGTGCCCTCCAATGGACTTCAAATGAAAGGATATTACAGTGAGCATAAAATACTTATTATATATATATTTTTTTTTTCGTTATTTTATATAGGTCCATCAGCGCTCTCTGTGAAAACGGCTTCTCTAGGGACCCTGGGGAGAGTGCGTCCACCGCTTCCAGTAACTATGCCCAGTGCCCCTGAACCACTAGAGACGAGCAGAATGCTAGATGGCTCAGAGAGTGTAAGTATCTGTTTTGTAATTTACATGAATTTAATAAAGTTTAATAACCATAGATGGGTGGTGAGAAAATCAAATCAAGAAATCGCCATGTAGGACAAATCATGTTTGCATTAATCCACACCATTATCTATACCACAGCACACAAATCTTTGGTTTGTTCACCAGCTGCTCTATTTGTTGCCGGCAGCAAAGAAAATACTTGTTTTCAGATTTGGCTGAGCATGCGATACTCTCCATGTCATAGTACTCGGCCAATCAGCATTGCTGTCACATGGGAAGCGTCCAAAAACCTGTCTAGAATATGACTTGTAGCATACATGGGGGAATTTCTGCTGCTCCTCCCAGCTGAATGGAGCAGAGGGGTAGCAAAGGAATTATTGTGAGTAAGTGCTGGTGGGAAGTAGGGATTAAAGTGAAAGTAGTTACTTAGCCCTGCAGAAAAGAACATTAAAATTTAGCATTACATAATAGAAAAAAAAATATAAAGGTTGATTTTACTAAGGGAGTATGGCATGTTCTTGCTGTAAAGTGAATTTTCACTTTGCTTAGTGAATGAGATGAATTAGCGTTCATGATTGGATAGCAGTCAGCACAATTTCACCACCCCAAAAGAACAACCCGTACACATTTTTTGTTTAGTCAATCGTGAAGTGTGTTTGTGCAAACTGTGGATGTTTCTTGATTATTCAAACTTAACCTATTTCATTAGGAGAAGTTATTTTTTAGAATAGGTTAGGTTTTAGAAAATATTTTTTACTCTGGTCACTAGTTTATAGCAATACATAGCAAAAATGCCTTGTACCCCTATTTTACACTTTAATAATGGCTTAACATACTGTACAGATTGCATCTATGCGAATAGCTTCTGATGTTCCAAGCAGTGGTGGCTGTCAGTCTGTCAGTTTAGTACAAAGTTCTGCCACTAGTATAATTGTATATGTGTATGTATGTATATATGTATGTATATGTGTATATATATATATATATATATATTTTTTTTTTTTTTTTTTAATTATCTTTTATTGGCGCTATATAAATAAATTATATTTTGTGTACTTTGCAGTTAGTGTTACTAAACCCACAACAGTCAAATCAGTCTGTATATGCTGTAAAGCATGCTTGTTATATTTGCTGTGGAACTTAAGGGGTTAATCCTCTGCATTGTGTAAAAAAATAATTTTTAATCCTGTCTTCTCTGATCCTTCCCTTCTTCCACTGTCCCAGACTCGTTTTCTGATAGAACAGAGCCTTGGGGGCTAGCTGCACAGTTTGGTGTGTATTGCTAGAGAGTCGCCCCCCCCCCCCCCCCCTCTTTTCTTGGGAGAGTGCATGATATCAGCACAGGGCCAATCAGCAGACTCATAGGACAGTGAGAAAATGAAAACTCCTCCTACAAGCTTTAACCAGTTCTCTGCTGGACACTGATAGAAGTCACAAGGCTGTTGTAACTGATAATGAGAAAAGGTGTTTTGCAGTTGGTATTTACTAAAATAAATGCATTTCTATGTTGTGTACTGTGGGAGACCAGATATAGTGAATTCAGGATCCTGGCTTTAGTAACACTTTAACATACTGTATGTGGACTTATTAATTTACATGTCACTCTCTAGCCATTATTTTATTACCACCCTTACTTTCTAGTCATATTTACATTTATCATAGAGGAAATAGTAAATGATTGTTGCAAGGTTGCTGTTCTGTCTATTGAGTAAGCCAATTTGTTGTGGTGTTTTTTTTCTGTAGAGTTACGAACCAGATGAACTGAGCAAGGAGATGGCTCACCTTGAAGGCCTGATGAAGGATCTGAATGCCATAACCACAGCATGAAAGAACACAACCCCACCCCAGAGGCAAATCTGATAGTGTATGGACAGAGGCAGTGCAGCCCACCAGAAAGGGTCTCTGTGTCACGTTGCGTGTACTGCCAAGAAACAAGCTGGGAGCCCAGACTTTGTACTCTGAGGCAACCACCAAGGGCTGAAGCCTGGCATTCTGTACCTTATCATTTCCTCTGATTTCTAAGATTTTATGGGGGGTTTATATCAGAAGAGGAATTTTATGTAAACTATGGAGGAATATTGTGTATTTCCATTGTTTTAGTTCTTTTCACCTCTAATGGGCCTTCACCCTGTTGCTGTGGCTCAGTGTTATGCCCCACCATGTGGCCAGCCGGACAGCAAAAAGACATACAATGGGAAGAATTCCTTTCACAGCAACAGTTGCTTTTTGTGCAGTGTTTTCAGGCTGCGAATCACATCTGTTGGCAGCAACTCCCCCTCCAGCCTCTGTGAGACTTAAAACAGTGTTACTCCCCCTTCCCCTATACACACCACCACTCCAGAATTTTGGCTAGATGTTCCCTCCACATCTCCGTCCATTTCTTATGATCCTGGCCTAAGAGGGAATTGTACTGGGCCACTGCAGCCAGATGGGAGGTCCTGGACCTGTACAGTACATGTAATGAGGCTGCGTGAGCTGACCAGACACAACGGTTTCCTTGTTTGCTGCCATGGAGAAGCCTAGTGTTGTAGATGGTATTGGTGGCTTCATGAAGAGGCTGATATGTGCTGGCCTTCTTTAAACCAATCTGTTCTTCAGCACTTTCACGTTAGTCCATTTTTCATCTTGTGACTTTCTTGTTATTGTAAATGGATTCATCATCCTCTGCATCCTCCTGTATATTTGTCCTATCCACCAACACACCCAGTCCTTTCTGTACAGAAAATTCATTCTATTTTTGTTTTTTTTTTATTGCTTTCTCTGTAGTGTTTAGAATGTATCTTTTTATTGTGACTTTTTTTTATAACATCATGATTATTATTTGGTATTGGATTTCAATACACTTTTTTATTCAATCAAATTGATTTTCATGCTTTTTATATGATACTTCAATTTGTCCTTGTGTTCCATCACTAAAATTGGCTACAAAGTGTTCACTTTCCCATTATCTCAAGATTATTGTTTCTTTAAAAGGTTTTCTATATTCATGTTTGGGAAAGATATGGTTCCTAGCAATCTGCTATAACAGTGTTCACCAAACAGATAAGTAAAAACGAAACGAGGGAATGACATCTGTGGCACATTTTGTTTGACACTATCAATACTATGTTTAGGAAACAAATGTTGCTTGTAACAGAAAAGCTATGCTGTATTAATGCTTTTTGGTATAAGTTTATTGCAGAAAATTGATTTGCATTGTACTTGCGTTATTGTCGCAGCAACCTGAAATGTATCAAACTTTCATAGTTGTTTGATTCACAATGTAGGTTATCTTTTAGTATAAAGCAGCTCCTGGTGGTTCCTTCAAACACCTAGCTCATGTAACTTGTGTTCCCTGTGGCACTTGTTGTCCATATATAGCTACATATAGAGTAAGAAATGCTTCTGGATGGTTAGACTTCATGGGGTTTATTTACTAAAGCTGGAGAGTCCAAAATCAGACTCCCTTCTGCATAGAAACCAATCAGCTTCTAACCTCAGCTTGTTCAATGAAGCTTTGGCAATGAAACGTGGAAGCTGATTGGTTTCTATGCAGAAGTCAGTCTGATTTTGGACTCTCCAGCTTTTGTAAATAAACCCCCATGTGTCTGCATCTCTTCATATAGAAGTATCTTTTTAGAGGGGTTTGTTTTGAAGTCTTAGTCGTACAGTTTGGGACACAAGATCTTTAGTCATTATCATGGGTTATATGTAGCTATCTACCCAGCCCCTCCCACTCCCAGCTAGCCCCACTTTTTTGCCAGAGCCTCAGTGGGGCCGGCCTGTAATGTTGCTGGGTGCACTGGATCTTGCTATAGGTACTGAACTTGGCATATAGTGCAATGTGTGGCCACAGGCCATAGTATGCTAGTGGCAGAGCCCTGAATCTCTAGACTCCTGTGGCGGAATGACTGTCGTGGAGGGTGAAGCCAGGTTGTTGTCGGACCCTCTTTAAATCCTGGCTGCCTTAAGACTTCAGCAGTAAGTACTGATGGAAGCTCTTTAAACATTCATATCCAGGATGCTACAAACTCCCAAACCCATGGGTGTGCGCAATACTTCCAGCCAGGAGCGGAGGTCTAAATCTAAACATTTTGCAGTCTGTACACCACTGTACTAGCGCTACTCCCTATGCATGAACTCTCTGATGCCATAGTGCACCTGCATGACCTAGAGCAGGGGTCTCCAAACTTTCTAAAAAAATGGCCAGTTTACTCGCTTTTAGACTTTAGGAGGGCCACACTGTGGCCATTGAAAGAAATTGTCCTGCTTCATTGGGAGTAAACAATGCATCTTTGGCATTCAAAATTTTTAAAAGTTGTAGAAAAAACTACAAAACTGCTAAATTTCTTTTAATCTTCAAATATAAGTGCCATAAGATGCCACCAGCACCAATATTAAAGACAAAATATATATTAACCAAATATAAATTAACTGTATTAACCGATCAGACAGAGAAACAAACAAGACAATAATGGTGTTGCTGTCAGGGGTCACTGTCCAGTGTAATCAAACTTTGTGATCACACCCTGTATCAGCCAATACACAGGCAGGCACTTTAATTCAGCTGTCAGTGCAGGACTGAGGTGTACTGTATGTCCTCTTGTAAAGTCAGTCTGCCTGCCTTCCTCCCAGGCTCTGTTAATCAGTGTCACGAACACACACACACCACACTGACACTGATCAGCAGCACCAGGCTCAGCAAGCACTAGTTGAGCAGGATCCTGATGATGTCATTACTGACACATGCCTGTCTCAAAGGGCCACTGCCTATTTACCAAGGAAGGAACGATTTCAAAGCTTATACTCAATCCAAATCAGAAAAGGTGCAGCGCTAAAACCAATAATAAATTAATAAAATGCGATCTTATACGTGAGTTGTGCATTTATACAGAGATATATATATAAGTGATATATAAAGTGACAGAGTGCAAATATGGTGTAAATAAATAAAAATATACACCAAAGTGCTGAAGGAGTGACAATGGTGAGCACTTGATGGTGCTGAATGTCTATCAAGATGTATAATAAGATACAGTTGTGTTCAAAATAATAGCAGTCAGACATCACTAACCTGATCAATCACTGTTTTTGGTAGAAATGATATTTCTACATGGCAAATAATTTACTAGCAGGTGTAGTAGAGTAATAGAAATCCAACAGACCCAACAGTCATGACATGCATGCTGCTGATTCTGTGTAATTGAATCACTAATTAAAAGGGGAAGGTTCAAAATAATAGCAGTGTGGAGTTCTATTAGTGAGGTCATTCACTTTTTGAAAAACAGGTGGCAATTATTGCCCTTATTTAAGGAAGGAAGGCAGCAAATGTTGTACATGCTGGTTACAGTGCATTTCTCTCTGAAATTCTGAGGAAAATGGGTCGTTCCAGACATTGTTCAGAAGAACAGCGTACCTTGATTAAAAATTTGATTGGAGAGGGGAAAACATATAAAGTGCAGAAAATGATAGGCTGCTTAGCTAAAATGATTGCAAATGCTTTAAAATGGCAACCAAAACCTGAAAGACGTGGAAGAAAGTGAAAAACTCCCATTCGAATGGATAGAAGAATAGCCAAAATGGCAAGGCCTCAGCCAACAATCAGCTCCAGGAAGATCAAAGAAGGTGTAAAGTTACCTGTGAGTACTGTTACACTTAGAAGACGCCTATGTGAAGCCAAGCTATCTGCAAGAAGCCCCCGCAAAGTCCCACTGTTGAAAAAAAGACATGCTGAAGAGGTTACAACTTGCCAAAGAGCACATTGACTGGCCTAAAGAGAAATGGCGCAACATTTTGTGGACTGATGAAAGTAAGATTGTTCTTTTTGGGTCTAGTGGCCGGAGACAGTTTGTCAGACGACCCCCAAACACTGAATTCAAGCCACAGTACACTGTGAAGACAGTGAAGCATGGTTGCGCAAGCATCATGATATGGGGATGTTTCTCATACTACGGTGTTGGGCCTATTTATCGTATACCAGGGATCATGGATCAGTTTGAATACATCAGAATACTTGAAGAGGTCATGCTGCCTTATGCTGAATAGGAAATGCCCTTGAAATGGGTGTTCCAACAAGACAACGACCCCAAACACACCAGTAAACGTGCAACATCTTCCAGACCAACAAGATTGACGTTATGGAGTGGCCAGCCCAATCCCCCGATCTTAATCCAATAGAAAACTTGTGGGGTGACATCAAAAATGCAGTTTCTGAGGCAACACCAAGAAATAGAGAACTGTGGCATGTAGTCCAACCATCCTGGGCTGGAATACCTGTTCACAGGTGCCAGAAGTTGGTCAACTCCATGCAACACAGATGTACAGCAGTTCTCAGAAACGGTGGTTATACAACTAAATATTAAGTGATTCAAAGGAAAGCAAAATCTTCAAACATTTTTCAGTTTATATAGCGAATGTTTGAGTTTGTAAAGAAGAATACAAACACTGCTATTTTTTTGAACAGTCTATTCACTTTTCTTCAATTTTTTTAGAGGAACAACACAAATTTGATATATTTTTCTTCATGTTTTGATTTGGAATAGAATGTGTAGTGTTCCCAATGCATTTGTGTGTATGGAAATTAGAAGGATTTTGAGCTTTATTCACTTTTTTTCAACACACTGCTATTATTTTGAACACAACTGTTATATAATTGTGGGAAAGTTCATAAAAATGCTAATCGTGAAGATCCATCAAAAGATCTCAGGTATGTGCTGTGTATACTCAATGGTTATCCAGGTGATGTATCGTGAATATGTTAGGATTACGCATCTGTTGAGTGCGTAATCTTAATACACATTTGTATATATGGTGTTGTCTGCCGGAAGGTCCCTTTAAGGATATGAACAGTCTGGTCAGAGAGAGATGTATCCCCTTCCCCTGGGTAGTCTGTAGCACTTCAAGCCATCCTCCAGAATGGGCTCTGTATTTGTATCCGCTCATGAAGAGCCAACAAGAGAGAAGCCCATAGTGCGGGATATCAAATTGTATTTATTGAGGTAATTCAGATGACAAGGTAAAGTAAAAAAACACTGACCATATGCGATTCCCCAGATGGCCACCTGACCTCCCCGTGGTCTTGGCGGCGTGACGTCACTGTGTACGGCTCCTCCTTGACGCGTTTCGTGCGGAGGCACGTAATCATGAGGGGTATGCTCATTCTGGAGGACAGCTTGAAGTGCTGCAGACTACCCAGGGGAAGGGGATACATCTCTCTCTGACTAGACGAGGCTGTTCATATCCTTAAAGGGACCTCCAGCAGACAACACCATATATACAAATGCGTATTATGATTGCGCATCTGGTGAGTGCGTAATCTTAACATATTCACGACACATCACCTGGATAACCATTGAGTATACGGAGCACTTACCTGAGATCTTTTGATGGGTCTTCACGATTAGCATTTTTATGAACTTTCCCACGATTATATATCTGATTATATATCTTGATAGACATTCAGCACCATCAAGTGCTCACCATTGTCACTCCATCAGCACTTTGATGTATATTTTTATTTATTTATTTACACCATATTTGCACTCTGTCACGTTATATATCACTTATACGTGAGTTGTGCATTTATACAGAGATATATATATATTTAAGATTGCATTTTATTGATTTATTTTTGGTTTTCGTGCTGCATCTTTTCTGATTTTATTACCTTGTAGGTTGTTTTGGTTACCTTTCGGTGCATTGGCTGCTTATGGTTCTTAGTGCTCGCTTATTCTGCTTTATATTTTACACTCCATCCACTTTATGGTTCCCAAATTTAATGGAGCAGTCCGGCCATTCTGGATCTAAGGCTTCATGCACATTGGGGTTTTTGTAAATGCTTTTCTCCTGGCAGGAGAAAAGCAGTTAAAAAATGCTAAGCAACCTTTTTGCAAATGCATATAGGTGTGTAAAGTGCTTGGGCGTTGATTTCATTGGCCAGAATATTCATTTATTTTAGCCATTTAAATGAAAAAACACTCGTGTACTAAACGCACCTAGCACTTAGGTGCGTTCAGATGCATTTACCTGTGTTTAGGTGTGTTTAGCATTTTTGCTGCCACAACGCTTCTCACTTGAACACACAAGAAATTGTTCTTTTCTGTAAACGGCCCTGCCCTAAACTCCTTTGAAAACGTGTATGTGCATGGACACAAAGGCTAACATGGAGGGGTGTTTAGAGGCAGAAAAAAGTCAAATGCCTGTAAAACAGGCTTTTTTCAAGCTCAAGTGTGCATGAGGCCTAAAGGCCAATCATTGCCTCCCTCCTTCTGCAGGATTTTCTGACTTCATTGAACAATTGAGATAACTTCTTTTACCTTTCCATCTTCTCTTCTCCTCGGTACTCCTTGCTCCTATCCACAGGCCCCCTAAGTTTTCTGCAAGGTTCTTGCCCTGGTCTTTAGCACTGCTAAGGGGAATTCATGTTGTGGGTTACCTGGATCGTTTCTTGTTAAACGATCATTCCTCCATATCCTTGTTATCCCTTATCCAGCGGACAGTGCACACTCTGCAGAGCTTCAGATGGTTCCTCATCCTGAGGAAGTCATTGCTGAATCACACAGATTATAATCCCTGGACCTGATGTTAGACATAGCCCTATTCAGGATCTTTCTGGCTTAAGAAAAACATCTGTCCCTCCAATCTTTGTGTCTGAATGAGGGTCTTAGGTCTAGTAGTTGCCTCCTTTGAGGCAGTATTGTACGTCCATTTTCACTTCAGACCATTGCAACTCAAAATTTAGCCAGAGTGCAACAAGCTAACTCTTTGAACTGCTCTATGCACCTGCCTCCCTCTGAAGCCAAACTTTCCTTAAAACGATGGAATTTTGACCCAGTGCTGAAATCAGGGGAGCCCCTTTCTCCAGAGATGTGGAAAGTTCTCATGGTGGATGCCAGTCCTTTTGGGTAGAGAGCAGTCCTCTTGATGCAGGGGACTTGGTAATTGGTTTAAGCCTGTTGTCTAATCAACGTATTAGAGCTCAAGGCAATTAGCTCTTGATGAAAATTGAGGGCTCTTGATGAAAATCTAGTTAGATAAAACCACAGCCTAGCCTTCATCAGCCATCAAGGAGGCACCAGGAATCTGCTGCTCAGAAGGAAGCAGACTTGAGCATCTCTTGGGCAGATTTGTGGGCTCCGGCCTCATTTGCTTTCCAGGAATGGATAATTGACAGGTGTATATTTTAAGCCCTTTGCCACAGATGGGGGACACAAGATGTACAACATCTGGTGCCTAAATTTAACAACAAACTAGACAAGTTTGTTGCCAGGTTCCATGACCAGTGTGCATTCACAGTGGACAATCTTATGATACCATAGGATCAGTTCTCTCTGATCTACACCTTTTTCTCTCAACTCCACAGGAACGAGAGGGAGGGCATTCTGTTGATTCCTGTTGGCCCAGGAGGACATGGTACTCAGACATACTGGCACTTCTGGCTCTCTGTGGGCCCTGCACAATAGTCTGTATGTTCTGTCCTAAGGGCCAGTGTTCCATCTTGCTTTTCAGTCACTGGCTTTAACAGCATGACCGTTGAAGCCTTGGTCCTGAGATACAGGGCCGTTTTGGACTTTGTCATCCCTACCCTCCTGAAGGCTAGGAAATTGACTTCTTGCAAAGTCTGTTATTGCTCCAAGGAAGGCCTATTTTTGCTTGGTGCAAGTCTTTTTTTTTTTTTTTTTTTTTTTTTGCTCCTTCCTTCAGTCTGGTCTGCATCAGCTTCTGGCTTACCATCAAGGGCATATCTTGGCTTTGGTGGTTTTGTTTCAGAGAGTCTTGGCCTCTTGCTCTTTAGTAAATCATTAGTTCAAAGTGTTGCACACATCTCTCCTCGTGTGTTCCCCCAATGTCTCCATGGGAACCTAATCTGGTTTGCTGGACCCTTCAAACACTACTCATTTAAACCTGTTAAGGATATCCCTTTGTCTGACCTCCTTCACAAGGTGGCCTATCTTGTTGCTATCATATCTGAGAAGAAGCTTTCTGAGTTAGTGGCATTATCATGTACAGATCCCTTCCTAGTGTTGCACAAGGACAAGGTTGTCTAGAGGCCCAAAGCCTTCTTCCTGAAGGTGGTCTTTTTTAACCTCAACCAGGACATTGTCTTTGTTTCCTTATGTCCTGCTTCAAAACATCCCAGGGAAATTTCTGGCACATCCTGAGAGACTCTGCCTCTCACCAACTGCTCCTTTAAAATCCCCTTGTTTTACTTTCGGTGGATTTCTTCAGAGGACTCCCAGCTACTCATTCTACCATTGCTAGGTGAATCAGACAAGTTATCATTTTAAGCTTTTCTTGTAAAGGGTAGGATTCCTCCCTTTCCTGTTAAGGTTATCTATACCTGATCTGTTAGTTCTTCCTGGGCTTTTCAGCATCAGGCATCTGTTTCTCAGATTTGCAGGACTGCCACATGATCTTTTGTCTACACCTAGGTTCTACCAGGTGAATGTTAAGTCCTCTTCTAATGCCAGTTCGGGGCATAGAGTGTTAACAGCTGCTTTCAGTCTTTTAGGTCTGGTAGCCTTGCTTGCTTTCTTGTCCACCCCTCAGTTGGACTGCTTTGCACGTCTCATGGTAATGATACAGATCCTGTGTCCTGTACTGTATTCCAAGACACTGCTTTTACTGTGAAGTCACAAATCCTATTTTTGAGCCTGTCCTAAAATATCTTGTAATGTTCCTTAATTTTCTGTCACTCCATTTTCTGTTGTGGAGACCATGGTGTATATTGCTTTTTCACACCTTTATTGCTACTGTGAAAAGTTTACCAGAATTACTTCTCTGTAGAGTGGACGTGCAAGGGAGCAGGTAGACATTACATTGACAGAGTGATAACACATAGTTGTACTTCAAACTTTTGTAAAAATGCAAAAAACTGATTGCATTATTTATATGTTGTCTAAGATCAGCCTCGTAGCATAACCAAAGAAATTGACCCCTAGGAGTTTGGTAAATTGCAAAGTCTATCTAAACCCACCAAGTTAATGTTCTCCCCAAGCAGTTGCATTTATAGCATGTCTATGGTGATAACTGTCATGTCAGTGTTTTTATGTCCATTCTAAAGCAAATTTTCAAGCTCTTTAACAGCTGGTATCATAGCTGATGACGTGCAGCACCATGGCAACTGCAGATCTAAATAGAGGCTATGATGGTAAGATAGTATGGTTGAATTTTGATCTAAAGTGTATTTTCACCATTACAGCCAAATTTGAGAAACCCCCACCATGCTTGTGTTCCCAGTTATATGGTATGCTTAAAAAATAATTTTAAAAATATTTCTTACCTTTCGAATTCTTTCTTTGAACCGGGATTATACACCGAACTCTATAGGCAGCTTTTATTGTTTAGAATAACTTGCAATGTGCTTGTTTAGGGATATGTCCGCAACAGATTGACCTAAATGTGCATTAACATACAATGCAGAACCCAAGCCTTGGTATCCCCCACCCTTTATTAGGATGGGCAGTGTTCATATCTAATTTACAAATGATAACTGAAGATCGGCCAGCACAGTAAAAACAGGGTTAATTATAGTAAATACACTGTACCTCCACAGCCTCCTCAGAAAAATTACATAGAATTGGAGAACTAAGGGTTTTTTCAGTTTTGTAGATTTGAGAAAAGACATCTAAAAAAGTCTGCAGCAGATTTAATTCTTCAGTTTTTATGCAGTGTGAATTGAAACACAAATAAAATATAAAGTATGTTCCCCAATTTGGCTGCAAATAAACATTTAAAGAGCATTTTTAAAGTTCTCATATAAACAGTGTAACATGGTGTGAATTGCTGTAAGTTCATTTGTTCCTTTTCGCTGGAGCCTAGCTTTCTATACCTTAACATTTAGCTTTACAGAATCACAAGACACTGTGATAAGTGAATGCAGATAAGGCATCATATCTTTCCTGTAATCAATTGCCATCAGTGTGCTATTCTGTTTTGTTATAATATTTAAGCTTCTTTAATGTCCAAAGCAAACCATACATTATGCTTTTTTTTTTTTTCTTCTCATTCAACCATTAGGTTGAATAAAAGAAAAAGCCTTGATTCCCCCATTCACACATTTGAGGTGGATGGGGGAATCCCTACCGCTATAATATTGTATTCTGACAGTGGGGAGCCTTTACCACCATCAAAATACAATCACTGTTGCTGGCTATAGCTGACGGCACTAACAAGCTGGTTATACACAAGATGATTCATAGTTTGACTTGTATACAACCAGCCTGCCCATACATTGTTCAACATTCAGTTGGTCGCAGCTGAAACAGTCGCATTTCGAACCATGTATGGCCCGCTGAAGGCTGCCTCTGATACCACTACAAATGGATATATTGTAAAGTTTTCAGCAAAGTGCCTGCATCCTTGTAAGGGAAATATAGCTTGTTAGAGATGTACTTTATTTTTGTCTGAGAGTTCTGTAACTGCATTTGATCTTACTGAATAGAATACAGCCATTAAATGCTTTTTTTTTTTTTTTTTTTTTTTTTTTTTAGAGGGCAACCATTAGCGTATTTTCAGTAAATATACAGTTTAGAGCAGGGGTGGACAACTGTGGCCCTCCAGCTGTTGTAGAACTACAAATCCCATGAGGCATTGCAAAACTGACAGTTACAAGCATGACTCCCAAAGGCAGAGGCATGATTGAACTTGTAGTTCACAAACAGCTGGAGGGCCACAGTTGCCAACCCCTGGTTTAGACTATTGTACAATTTTGTGTAGTTTTAAAGTATTCTGTATTTTTATGGTTTGTATTTCAGATGACTCTTGACTGTCTCAGTGTTTTCAGGGTAACAGCCAAGTGTTATGGCGGAATGGTTGAGGAGTATGGGCCAAGTGTATGATGAAGTGGTTGGTTGACTGCCTCTTCAGCCATAGGACAGCTTGAAGGAATCTTGAGGGAGCTGCAATTAACCTGATTTAGCTTTTTTTTTCCCTTTAAGGTTTTTGTTGCAGGCATAGATTAAATGATATTCTATTAACAGATGACCGTGGAGCTGTTGGTCACAGTTTACCCACCCTCTCCTGAAGCTGTTGAAATGCTTTCAAAGTTGGTAAACACTACCTTCAGGCTCCTGAAATTTGTGGATCGACTCAGAGTTGCCAAAGCAGAAGATTCTGGAGTCTACATCCGCAAGATATGAATTATAATGCCAATCTATTGGATTTTGTTGCTGGGAGACATCAAAGCATATAGTACCTACCGGCTTTTTCCATCTGTGTTCATATTCACAGATCTCATTGTAAAATGCAGGAAGTATTATTATTGCTTGCAGGCTTTATCCCAGGTCTGTGATCACTGACAATGAAAATTCCTCTAATGATTTAAATGGTAATACATGATCTTGGTGAGCCGTTGATTAGACCTTTGGTGGAGACAAGCTAGTATGTTACTGTCAAAATCCTGATTATTTGAGTTGACAGATCTTGAGGTAAACTTAAGCATCTACCACTGAGATTTTTGGTATGATAGAAGCAGTGTACCCACACTACATGTGATTTCTTGGTGAGGGACAGGAAAGATTTGAGGAAGGGCATTGAGCTTTTTTTTTTTTTTTGCTCCCTGCCCCTTTACCTTGGGGTTGAGGATAGACGTGGATGAGGAAAACTTGCTTAGGAAGTCATTTGCCATCAATAAGCATTTTATGTTCATTATACCAATGTGTGCAGTTAATGCTTGGGTGAGCAATTTATAAATTCATGACTTTAATGTAAAGACTCCTGACATATACAAATTCTGTACCTAAATGACTTGGTACTCACAAGGATGTATTCTTATTCAGAATAGTAGACCATTAATTTAAAGGTGAGCTGTAGCTGATAGTGGCATATCCTGGCCAGTACCTTGTTGGCTACCAAATCTCTAGACTGGGTGAATAGTGAAGTTTTTTTCAAGGTAAACACAGAAAGAAGTAAAGAGAGCTCCACAGCAGGGACGTATAGTGAAAGTTGGGAAAGAGTAGAAAAGGAAGTAGGGGGGTTGGGGTAGTTGTGGGGAAAGAGGATGCCAAAGACCCCAAGCTAGGACTTTGAAGTCTTGTGCTTATAGAAAGGTTGTAGCTTGCTATGGGCATCGAAGGGTGAGCATACACAATCCACACAGTCCATAATTTAAGGAATTTCTTATGTGTCTCTAAAAGAACACTAGCAAGTTTTTCATCAATGAAAAAAGTGTTGGCACATCAGCAAACTATTGCAAGATAAGCAAACTGCCTCTTCCAGGTATTTGCTATAGTCTGTTTTGTCGCTAATAGAACATAGGTTATTCATTTGAATTGGGACTTGGTAGGTAAGACCTAGGTTATAACAAGGCTCCTTAGGGAAAAGGTAAATAAATAGCAAGAGTAATTAAATTGCAAGAGCTTAAGAACCTTGATCCAGAACCTTGCAAGCATGGAGCAAGTCCACCATATGTGTAGGACATCCCCTGAGGTAGAATAGCCATGAAAGCACATGCCCGTGCTTTATTTGCAGAAAGAGAAAGCGTTCAGAAGATGGAAGTTTAGAAGTATAAGCAATGTGGTCAATGAGGAAGGTGTAGGCTTAGTGAAATTTAATTGCCACCAAAGAAAAGCACCAGGGAAGTTTCAGTTTACTGAAGTATTTAGTGGAAACCCATAAATTAAGAGTGTCACATTAGTGGGCTCATGGAAGCTGACTCGTACTTGGATGGGATTCAGAGGAGTCAACAAGGGAAAACAGAAAAGCAACAGAATGTCTCCAGGCCAATCTACAAAGGAGCCTGTTGTGCAGCGTAGCACGAAGGAGATCAGTGGGGAGGTTTTGTGTGGCTGTGAAATATTTAGCGAAGAAGGGAAATCCAAGTCTTCCCAGTCAATTTGCTCTAGACTGTGTATTTTGAGATTCATGGTTTTTGTTGGACCAAACATGGTTCTGGAAGGATTTCATGGAGTATGATGGAATGGCAAATGGAAGAGTGCAGAACGGATAAAGGCACTTTGGGTAGGACTGTCATTTTGATGACGTTAATTTTCCCTATTCATGATAGGTGGCGGGACCCAGAGGAGATCAGCGTCTTTAAGGGTTAGAAAGTTGGAATGTAGTTAGCTGTGTAAAGCATATGATAAAAGTGGGTGAGGTGAATTCCCAGGTAATTGGAGATGGGAAGTGGCCAAATAAAACTTAAGATTTTGTCTCAAGAAAGCTACTATATTATCTAGAAGGGAGAGATATTAGGGGTGAAGATTTATCTTTGTTTATAGTAAGGCCAAATATTGTGAAAATTGTTTAAGCATGGAAAATAAAACTGATAAAGTTGTGGTTGGTTTAGGGTTAAAACCAGCTTATTTTGAAACATGCAGGTTCCAATTCAATGAACAGGATTTGGGTAAGAGGACACCCTTGGTAATGACACAGATTGGCTGGAGAGGAAGTGTTCTGTGGCCAAGGGTTAGTGGTGCAAGGCTTATAGCCAAGAGGGAAAGTGGGTTTACCCTGGGCATATAATGCATGTATTCCCAGGAGAGGGAGTCAAATACTTTGTATATGTCTAGCCTGAGTATCATGCCAAGAATTTCTCTTTCATACATCAGATGAATTAAGTGAATGACTTTGTGAATATTGCACTTTGAAAAAGTATTCATACCCCCTGAAATTTTCCACATTTTGTCATGTTACATCTGAAAACGTAAATGTATTTTATTTGGATTTTATGTGATAGACCAACACAAAGTGGCACCTAATTGTGAAGTGACAGGAAAATGATAAATGGTTTTCAAAATTTTTTACAAATATCTGAAAAGTGTGGCGTGCATTTGTATTCAGCCCCCCTGAGTCAATATTTTGTAGAACCACCTTTTGCTGCAATTACAGCTGCAAGTCTTTTTTGAGGATGTTTCTACCAGCTTTGCACATCTAAAGAGTGAAATTTTTGCCCATTCTTCTGTGCAAAATAGCTCAAGCTCTGTCAGATTGGATGAACAGCATCTGTAAACAGCAATTTTCAACTCTTGCCACAGATTCTCAATTGGATTTAGGTCTGGACTTTGACCGGGCCATTCTAACGCATGAATATGCTTTGGTCTAAACCATTCCATTGTAGCTCTGGCTGTGTGTTTAGGATCGTCCTGCTGGAAGGTGAACCTCTGCCCTGTTCTCAAGTCTTTTGCAGATTCTTAACAGCTTTTCTTCTAGGATTGTTCTGTATTTGGCTCCGTCCATCTTCCCATCAACTCTGATCAGCTTCCCTGTCTCTGCTGAAGAAAAGCATCCCCCCACAACCTGATGCTGCCACCACCATGTTTCACGGTGGGGATGGTGTGTTCAGGGTGATGTGCAGTGTTCGTTTTTCCACCACACACAGTGTTTTCCTTTTTGGACAAAAAGTTCAATTTTGGTCTCATCTGATCAGAGCACCTTCTACGTTTGCTGTCTCCCCCACATGGCTTCTTGTAAACTGCAAACAGGACTTCTTGTGGCTTTCTTTCCACAATGGCTTTTTTCTTGCCACTCTTCCATAAAGGCCAGATTTGTGGAGTGCAGGACTAATAGTTGTCCTGTGGACAGATTCTCCCACCTGAGCTGTGGATCTCTGCAGCTCCTCCAGAGTTACCATGGACCTCTTGGTTGCTTCTCTGATTAATGCTCTCCTTGCCCAGCCTGTCTGTTTTAGGTGGACGGCCATGTCTTGATAGGTTTGCAGTTGTGCCATACTCTTTCCATTTTTGGATGATGGATTGAACAGTACTCCGTGAGATGTTCAAAGCTTGGGATATTTTTTTTTTTTTATAACCTAACCCTGCTTTAAACTTCTCCACAACTTTTATACCTGACCTGTCTGGTGTGTTCCTTGGCTTTCATGATGCAGTTTGTTCATTAATGTTCTCTAACAAACCTCTGAGGGCTTCACAGAACAGCTGTATTTATACTAAGATTAAATTACACACAGGTGGACTCTATTTACTAAATAGATGACTTCTGAAAGAAATTGGTTCCACTAGATTTTATTTAGGTTTATCAAAGTAAAGGGGGCTGAATACAAATGCACGCCACACTTTTCAGAGATTTCAGAGATGTAAATTTTGAAAAATATTTATCATTTGCCTGTCACTTCACAATTATGTGCCACTTTCTGTTGGTCTATCACATAAAATCCCAATAAAATACATTTCTGGTTGTAACATGACAAAACTTGGAAAATTTAAAGGGGTATGAGAACTTTTTCAAGGCACTGTATCAGAAGATTGTCTACATGGGAGAAAGCCCACCTGACCTTTGTGAATTAGGGTGTGTAAGAATGTGTCTATTCTGGTCGCAAGAATTTTAGCTAGAATTTTTATATCCAAATTTAGTAGCAATATCTGTTGGGAAAGTCTAACAGGCCCTTGTGTGGTTTTGGAAGCATGATGATATGGACTGATGCGTATGCACCCAGACCTGCATCCTGCCTGAAGTGTTTAAAGCAGAATTATACTTCACCTCAGCTCCAATGATGCAACCTTCTGGAGCTGGCCGCTGATATGATTCGAGTGGCCAGCTTCTGGATATCGAACGCTGGTCACTTTCATTGGCTGGGTGGGGATGACGTCACTTCCATGCATGCACAGGAGTTCCGTCAGCTTTAGCATTGCCAAATTTTTTTTTAGTAAGTTGTATGTGCATAGCTCACTGTAACAGGGCTACCATTGGTAGTTTTGATGCAGAAGAGACAGAGCATTTCTCTTCTGCATTAAAAGTCCTGCCTGGTCCCTCATTTTTATGTACTAAAAGGTCCACGTTTTTATTTTTTTTTTTACAGAAATGCAATACAGTCCATTTAGAATGGTTTGGTTTCCTATAGAACACATTCGCATCTATGCTTTTTTTGAGTCGCTGCGGTTTTGGAAAGGCTCAAGGGCTTTTTTAAACACAAACCATTGCATCTTTCAATAGATTTCAATGGAGATGCTGCAGAAAATACATGTGATGCATTTTTATTCCGCCCAGCAACAGAAACATTTCCCCTTTAACAAAAAAAGCTGAAAAAGGAAAAACATGAGTGTAAAAATGCAAAAAGCATTGCAAAAATGGATCAAAAGCAAATTGCATAGGTGCGAACAAACCAGGCCTTACTTCTGTTCTTATTGTGTTTGGAGCAAGCATCTTTCAAGCATCATCTTCCCAAATTGCTCAATTTTTAAAGGACATGTAAAGCCAACATTTTTTTTTTTCATTTTAATGTTAGCAGGGACATTTCCTTCACTTTTATTGCTGACACAATAGAATGTAACTGGGATCCCATCTTAGCCAGTTGTCACTGGAATTCAGTGTCCCCATTGGAAGACTTCCCTTTCTTGTGACTCTAAATCCTCATAATGGTTGACTTTCTCCGGATTGGACACAGGCAACACTAAAACTGACAGGATGTTTACTCTTCCATGCCTTATTGTTTTCAAAGTGTTTTTAACTTGTATGTAGCTTTACAGCGTTTTTGCTGTGATAGCAAGAAACCTTATTTATCAAGTGGAAATACTGTATCAATGTATTTACATTTAAAATGAACCACTCTCCACACCTTTTTATTTAAGAAAATTTATTGAAATCCAGAAATCGTGTATAGATATATATTAAATATTTTTCTTTGATATTTTAATGTTTAATTATAAAAGAAACAAAACGGAAGCCTCTTTAAAACAAAGAGGTTGTTGGCAAATACACGAGAAGTGATTGACTTTTCTTTAAGTATATATTTCTTTTTCTTTGAAAATAGCTACCTGCTGTCTATAACTGTGTATGGTATTAATCACTAACATAAATTGTTTATTTTTAAAAGCCAGATGCCTTTCTCTTCTGCCAGAAGGGTGCACAAAGAATCTCAAATGGTTTTTGTTTTGTTTTTAATACATGGAACCAATGATTTATTCTTGACTTCATTATATTCCTACATGAATGCTTCTTACTAGCTTTCCATGAAGATGAGTTTGTAAGAAGTGCAATGGGGCATATAGGAGATGATTTGTTGTTGACCAGAAGGCTGGTGATTGAAGGCTATGAAATATGAGGCTCATCTAATAACTGTGCAGAGTAATGATATGCAAAGAAGTTTTTCACAAACACGGGAATCTCCAATGTAATGCAACACTCAGTATATGCTCATTCATCAAGTAGTCTTCAAATAACATTAGACAGCAATACATTCCTGACAAGCTGAATAAATGTCTTCATACAAGTTTTCAAGACCTATTGCCCCTTTTTTTTTTTACATAAACATCAGCATAGTGAAGTATTGTATTAACTGCTGATTTTACATTTTGTGTCCTCCAATTTTTTTTTTTGATGTTTAAGTGATTTGAACTTTAACATGTGATGTCAGAGCATAGGTGCATCAGAAAGAAGCATAACAATCAATGATTTTCACTGATGGTTTTCCTTTCTTTTAGGTCTAACAGAACTAGTGTCTTCAGTGCCAGTGCTACCCTGCACTAAGCTTGTCTCCTCCCTCTTCTGTCACTTGACAATAGTGTGTTGGAGAGGTCAGACAACAGCTACCAATTATAAGCGTGTACCTTAATTCACTATCAATTGCATGGCTAATGTTTAAAAATTGATTTTTGAACTGATCTTTGAACCATGGGCAGAGGCGTAACTAGAACCTTCAAGGCCCTACGGCAAGAAACCATGAAGGGCCCCCCTAACCGGGGCCCTTTACAGTACATCAGATTCTTAAGGGTTCCTCTTTACAGTGCAAGGGGAAACTCTGCGGACCATTACATAAGGGGGAATGCTGTGGATTCTGATGTAAAGAAGAACTCTTACATCACAGTTCCCCTTTACATCAGATTCCTCAAAGTTTCCCCTTGCATTGTAAGGGTTAATGCTGGGAGGAGCTCTGGTGACCAGAGACCCCCTTTATATCAGATTTCTCCTTTACCTTCATGTATTCACTCGACTCTGGTGTAAAGGAGTTCACTGATATAAGGGGGGGGCACTTATATTAGCATCCCCCCTTACCTTAGGCTCTCCACTCCCCCTTACATTAGTGACCCCGAACAGAGTGACTGCCCCACAGACTGTGTGGCCTGGAGCTGTCACAAGCTGATCTGTAATTGCCCGAGGGCTTAGGCTTTTTGTCCTCCTTTCCCCCTGTGCCCCTTCCTTCCAGTCTCTTTCAAATTAGCGGGAAAGGTGTCAAGCGCCATGGCATCACCACACACCTGACCTACGGGTTAAGACAGAGCCCAGCTCAGCCAATTATTAATTGGCCAGCTCTGGAATGGTGCATGCACCATTCTGGAGCCAGTCGTTAAGTAATCGGGTGAGCTTGGCAGGGTGGTCCGCTGGTCAGGTGTGTGGTGGGGTTATGGCACCTTTCCCATGAATGTAAAAGCAACTACAAGGAGAGGGCATTGTGGGGGAGCTTGGGAGAGCTGGCTTCAGCCTCCTTTCCCCCCCACACCCCCACGGTGGCAGAACACTAGGACCCGGTCCCAAGTGTAATGCTGGTACTTCCACTGCTGACCATGGAGTTTCACCAAAAGCCTGTGGGTAGAAAGAGTTGATGGAACCCTGCAATAATAGAAGTATGCAGACTGTCATCACTGACCATCTTCTGAAAGTGCTAGTTATATGGCTGTCTGTGGTTTCAATACTGTAAACCACTGACTTGGAGTTCACATGAAGATCAGTTAAAGCTAAGAACTTCTAATTAGTATACTTGTTTTGGAAAAGTAATGGAGCAGCATGATAGCCATTGAGCTATTGTTTCTGGATGCAAAGGTTCACAAAGGCAGCTTCCTCAGCACTGGGTTTCTTTAAAGATATTTGCTTGACTGGGTGAAATAAAAGGTGAGTGGAGATATTTGCAAGTACATTGGTGATTTATGGAGTAAAATGATAATGAGGGAATATAGGTAACAGCATTGTCTTTCCAGATTTGTAGGCTCCATGGCTTGCACAGCAGTCAGTAAAAACAATGGATCCCTGTTAGCTGCCTACATCTCGTTTAATCTTTACAGGTTCCTAATCCAGAAAGCTCTTGTCTGCAAATCTGTACAAGCACACCTCTGGCAGAGGAAAGGTGAGTGTAACAGAACCTTCCCATATTCCATATTAATGTAACAAAGTAATGGCTCCAGCATGGCAAGTCTATTCAGTCAGCTTGCTCCCTGAATGAGACGCTTCTGTTGGTGAAATATAGGGTTCCTGTGCACATAGGAATAAAGCATAATGCTAGCTGGATATTACACCGCTGATCTGAAATTCAGCAACAATAAGGCACTCTCCAATATGAGTGTCTGCATTGCACAACCCATGCCAAGGCAGTGCCTTATTGCAACAAGGAAAGCGCAGAATCTGAAATCGGCATGAGGCTGCAGTTATGGCATGCCCCATGTTACAGACGCCTCTTCATAGCGGACAGTATGGGGCCCCCCAAGGGTCATACCTGTTGTTATGACTCCATTGGGGAAGTGAAGGCACAAGGACAATAAATGTTACATAATATTGCTTATGCAGGCAAGCCAGACTGTACTTGCCTTAATGTCCCTCTAGCTAACCACACGCAAACATACACTGGGTGCAATGAAAGGTGTATCCTAATATATCATGTGCTTTCAAACTCAAGTGACAACTATTAGAGAAATAATTAACCCCGTAAAGAATTTTCTAAATAATAAATTGCCCTTGACGCCCTGGCAACAAACAAGAGGACATTCTTTTCTGCATCTGAGGGACTCTGTCTTCGTGCATCTGTCTTCAGCACATAACACTTGAAGGACGCAGAACATTGGTGATAAAATGGAGTACAGACAAAGCAGGTGCCTTATTGCAAGGGGACAGGTCAGTCCTGTCCTGTTAGAAGAGGACACTTGGCTTCTGTGTCAGGGGTTTTAATATCAGCCAATACACCAGTTATCGATAATCATTGCTAAAAGATCTGCAGAGGTGTGTGCTGTATTTTTAACTATCATTTGTCTGCTTGGAAATGAATGACCAGTAACTAGATAGGGGGTCACAATACTAATACCAGTTAGCAAAGCGGATAATGACTTTTTGAGGATAAAGATGTATCACTCCTTAGTCTACAGTTGGTCCGACAGAATGCAAAAGAAGAAATAATGGTATTGGTTGCGCTACAAAGGGCGTATGAAGTCCAATAGAAATACTGACTGATTCACGTTTAACTGCGTGTTGCAGTCTTCCTATAGTATGAGCGGAGGTTGTGGTTTATTTGATCATTTTTTCACTGCATTAATTTCATTTCTTTTTTTAACAACCTCAGAAAATATGTACCTTTTTAATTGGTGTATGTCATTCTGCAGATCTCTAGCAATGAGGAAGGTCATAGGTTACTAGGTAATTTAGAGTGGAAAGGCAGTTCCTCTCCACCAGCGCCACTTGCTTTGAACACAAATTCTGAAGACCCCTTTTGTGGCAAAGTGGTGTAGCCTGTTAGATCTGAGCTTCCACCTCTGGGAAATAAAGTAAAGTCAGGTGTAAACTGTTGCGGAAAATGGGGTGAGCCTGGTGCTGGCTGAGGGAGGGAGGGTTGGGACACAGAAATTGGTCGACCATCTTGCCTTAGTCGGCTTAGTGGTAGAGAGATGCAACTGCTGGGATGAGAGGAAATGGGAGCGGTTTGAGGAAGGAGAAGCGACCGTGAAGAACCACACACCTGAGCGGTTCGAACTGGGCCTGGGCTGAGTGCTGTAGGCGAACTAGCAGGAGAGTCTAATCTCTGTAATGGAGGTGGTAATACCCATAGTGGCTCTGATGCTCCAGGCAAAGGGGGACCTGGTGAATTGGCTTTTGGGGCTTGACATTGTCCAGAAGAGACAGCTGGGAGCTGCTGATCAGATTGTGATAGTCTTGGTTGACTAGATGAAGAACGTGCTCCTGGAGACCACTGGGAGGTGTCAAAAGCAGCTGGAGTGGAGGAGGTGGGGAGCCGCTGCTGTGTAGAACCCTTTTCAAAACAGGGCACAGTAGAGGGCGGTCTTGGGCTTACACAGGCTGCAGCTGAATAGCCTGCCAATTGATGTACATGAAAAGAAGATTGCTGGTTTAGTGATCCCTCTGCTGTTAGATGTGAGGAAAAAGGCTGTCTCTGCAGCTGTTGGAATCCTCGTGCTGATACACCCAATGCAGAGGATGAGGGTCGGAAGATATTGGCTGGCAGACGCTGGTGAGTTAAAGGTATAGCAACTGATGTGGTGGCCGCTGCAGCCTGTAAAGGAGCCTGGACCAGTGGTGTCCATATTACAGGAGTTGGAGGAGTTGGTATAGAGTCTCCCTCCGACTGGGAGCAACGTGGCCTTTGCGCCATTTCACGATCATGCTGAACAATCTGCTGAATGATTTCATTCTCCTGGTAATTCAGCACCCCAGAACGAAGGTCATGTTGGACTTTATGTAGGAGGAGAGAGTTCTTTTTGCCTTAGAAAGAAAAAAAAAAAATTCAGTTGTGCACATACAAGTAGAACACCAATTACCATCAAGTATCACTATTTTTGCAGCCTTTCTAAAAAAAACTTTTGCTCATTTATGATTCTTTTCTGATTTACAAGGCAAAACTCTTCCCTAAAAAACACAGTGCTACCTTGATAGGATGCTTGCGGTTTTAAAAAAAAAATGTATATGCAAACATTCCATATCATGACAGGTACAAAGATGTTTGAATCTGTAAAAAAGTGTTTTTCCTCAGATCAGCCCTTAACATCCACTCTACAGTTCACTCTCTATAGACCACCTACTCTGGAAACATAGTCACACTCTTCAAGCTTAACCCAGAAAAGGCAAGCAGACTGCAATGGACTAATCCCCCTAGTACTGCTGGTGTCTAAAATGTCACTTTTAGAGCTCAGTTCCACTTTAAATAATAGGCAATAAAGTAATAAATGACAGACCTATTTATCAGATATACTTGCAGTTTAACCAGAGGCAACCTTAGGTAGGCCTCTGTACACAACATGGAATATACTGGACTAACGCTAACTAAGCCTGATTTAATGTACATTTTGGGGTGGTGGAGTTTTTTTAGTGACGGTTCACAATGCTGCAGTGCGAATCTGATGCGGTTTCACAGTGCGGTATCACATTGCGATTACTGCTGACAGGTGTGAATTGAATGCAATTTCTGAGGGGAATGGGCATAGCAGGAGACAAAATTCGCACCACACCCGCACTAAACTTATACAGGACCCTTTTTTCAACCACATCAAATTTGCACCGCATGTATGTGAACAGGCCTCATTGGAAATAACGATTTTCTACATTACATGCGAATCTATGCTTTTCTGAATGCATCGGATCCGCATAGAATACGCAGCAGTGTGAACCGGCACTAAGACTCATTTTAGGGGTTAGGCCAATCATTCTCAACCAAGGTTCCGTGGAACCTTAGGGTTCCTCTAGGGTCGGCTTGAGCTGTGGCTAACCTTCCATCTGATGGTGCCTGCATAGTCCCAGGTCTAATGCCGTTTGGCAGAGCCAGTGCCATGACTGCTAGGGTGTCATTCTGGCCACATCTGTAAGGATGACATTCTATCCAGTTACAACAACGAATGTAAGGATAATTTTCCCAATGAACCCCAATGGGCTACTCTTACCAGGGGTTCCCTGAGATATGAAAGTTAGCTCAAGGATTTATCTGGGATAAAAATGTTTAGAAAGCCTGAGTTAGGCTAAGTGTTAAGAGTTCAGGCTGAGGCAAGGTTTAGACTAGGATCACACTGCTGTACTGCAGGAACGTGCACTGCAACATGCAAAAAATACATGTTTGCGCAGTGCCATTCGTTCTTAATAGCACTTTTATGCACTTTCACAATGGACATGCATTGCAATGTACAGCAACACAACTACTGTGCGTTGTGGTGAGCTACTTAACAAAAATTAGCACATAAACCTGTTTGGTGAACTTTGATATGTTGAATGAGCTGTCTTAGCACAACGCACATGCATTACTGCACCAAAGATGTGTAGGGTCAGGCTTCGTGTTAAAATGACCCTATCACAACAAGGTCACTTTTAGTCAGCAGGCTATCTACAGTGAGGAACAGCAGTATTTGAACACCCTGCGATTTTGCAAGTTCTCCCACTTAGAAATCATGGAGGGGTCTGAAATTCACATTGTAGGTGCATTCCCACTCTGAGAGACAGAACTTAAAAAAAAATGCAGGAAATCACATTGTATGATTTTTAAAGAACTTATTTGTCTTGCACTGCTGAACATAAGTATTTGAACACCTAAGAAACAGCAAGAATTCTGGCTCTCAAAGACCTGTTACTGTGCCTTTTTAAAAAGCCCACCTCTACTCCACTCAATCTAACTTAGTAGCACCTGTCTGATCCCTTTAAAGACACCTGTCCACCCCACAGTCAGTCAGATGTCAACTACTACCATGGGCAAGACCAAAGAGCTGTCAAAAGACACCAGAGACAAAATTGTGGACCACCACAAGGCTAGAAAGGGCTACGGGGCAATTGCCAAGCAGCTTGGTGAAAATAGATCAACTGTTGGAGCAATTGTTAGAAAATGGAAGAGGCTAAAGATGACTGTCAGTCTGCCTCGTACTGGGGCTCCATGCAAGATCTCACCTCGTGGGGTATCACTGATGATAAGAAAGGTGAGGAATCAGCCCAGAACTACAAGGGAGGAGCTGGTCAATGACATGAAGAGAGCTGGGACCACAGTTTCAAAGGTCACTGTCGGTAGAACACTACGCCGTCATGGTTTCAAATCATGCATTGCACGGTTCTCCTGCTCAAGTCATCACATGTCCAGGCCCGTCTGAAGTTTGCCAATGACCATCTGGATGATCCAGAGGAGGCATGGGAGAAAGTCATGTGGTCAGATGAGACCAAAGTAGAACTTTTTGGTCTAAACTTCACTCGTGTTTGGAGGAAAAAGGATGAGTTGCATCCCAAGAACACCATCCCTACTGTGAAGCATGGGGGTGGTAACATCATGCTTTGGGGGTGCTTTTCTGCGAAGGGGAAAGGGCGACTGCACTGTATTAAGGAGAGGATGAATGGGGCCATTTATTGTGAGATTTTGAGCAACAACCTCCTTCCCTCAGTCAGAGCATTGAAGATGGGTCGTGGCTGGGTCTTCCAACATGACAACGACCCAAAGCACACAGCCAGGATAACCAAGGAGTGGCTCCGTAAGAAGCATATCAAGGTTCTGGAGTGGCCTAGCCAGTCTCCAGACCTAAATGCAATAGAACATCTTTGGAGGGAGCTGAAACTCCGGGTTGCTCAGCGACAGCCCCGAAGCCTGACAGATCTAGAGGAGATCTGTGTGGAGGAGTGGGCCAAAATCCCTGTTGCAGTGTGTGCAAACCTGGTCAAGAACTACAGGAAACGTTTGACCTCTGTAATTGCAAACAAAGGCTTCTGTACCAAATATTAACACTGATTTTCTCAGGTGTTCAAATACTTATGTTCAGCAGTGCAGGACAAATAAATTCTTTAAAAATCATACAATGTGATTTCCTGAATTTTTTTTTTTAATTCTGTCTGAGTGGGAATGCACCTACAATGTGAATTTCAGACCCCTCCATGATTTCTAAGTGGGAGAACTTGCAAAATCGCAGGGTGTTCAAATACTTCTGTTCCTCACTGTATAGAAGAAGAATTTATATACTTAAATTTCCATGGCCCATATATTGAAAAGCTCCTCAGCCTGTAGTGTGCAAGGAAGTGAAAGGAACAACAGTTACTAGAGGAGTATCAAGTATTCTACACACTGGGAAGTGTAGAATACTTGCATAGGCTGGGGGGAACGTCAGCTTTTCAACACACAGGCTACCGAGAGGTAGGTATAAACTGTTTTTTCTTTTTCTACAGGTGACCATGTGGTGGCATAAGTTATAGGTTCAGGTAGGGTGAAGATAAATTCTTTGAACACTTAGCAACATAGGAGCAAATATGGGAGCTGCAGGGCTTACATGTGTTCTCTGCACTAAGTTCAACAGAAAAAAAATGAAATCTGAGATTCTGGTACATATTTCTCTCCATACAGGGTCCCATTTATGCCCCTTTCACACGGACATTCTGATCAAGTCCGCCTGCCTGTTTTTCACACAGACCTGATCAGAACCTGTTTTCACCTCTATGGAGCTGCAGGTTTACACCTGCCGACATCCAATCTGATCTGCAAAAAAAAATGATGGGGATGCGTTCCCATTCTTTCCGTTGGGTCAGATGGAAACGGACAGGCAGAATGCCCATAGAGGACAGCAGGCTGTGTCCATATCTGCTCTACAAAAGCATAGCAGGCACGGACCTGTCATCCACTTGCTCACTGGAGATCAGTAGACCGATCCCCCGCTGAGCAAGCCTATCCGCTGATGGGTCCACCCTTGTGAAAGCGGCTTAGAAAAATAGTTGGCTGACAAATTCCCCTACATTTCTTTGCCATTTGTTGCCATTTATGTTGAAAGTGATTGGAATGTGCTGCTTGTGGGTTAAATGGAAAAATAAGGAACAATCCTTATTAATAAGGAACAATTGATTCTGGCAAGTTATGTTCTGTGCAAAACAAGTCTCAAACAAATATGCAGTATGCAACGTTGATATATCCTTGCTTTCCACCAGGGGGCAGTGACAGCAAGAGCAAGTTACAATTATAACTCATTAATCAATGTGATTGCTGTAAATGAAGCAAGTGGATTTCTACTTCCAAGATAATCAGTAGCTCCATTTACCTATGTAGTGCACTGATTATGTAGTCCATACATGACTCAAAACAGTCCATGTTGCCTAATCTGGCCATGATAGGGCTGGATGTGTGGGGTGCAGGCCCAAGAGGACTATTGTAGTTGTACAAAGACTACTTCTTCATACTCTCTAATTTCTAGTTGCCAGTTGTTCCATAGTTATCTTGTTTACTTCTCCTGTTTGCTGCATTATACAATAGTAAATATAGACACACTGACCACCCCCAGGTTCTTGACTGTTGCCCGATATCCCTTTGTATTCATCTTTTGTGAAAAAATTGATAATTGATTCTACCTTAATCATACAGTACAGGACACAGGCAGAATATTCATACAGCATGGGTTGAGACATGGACCTTCAGGTGATTGGATACTGGCAAAGTTTTAAAAGGAAATACCCCTTAGGCTCTTCTCCCATAACCTTATTCCACTCCATGAGTCCTCCGTTTTGTGCTGTTGCCTGAAGATGATGGACCTTTTCTTCATGGAGAAAATCACCCTCAGCCTAACTAGTCTATTCAAGAACTCTTCAACTAAACATCTCAACTTGGAAAAAGCAGACTCCTGTTCTTGATTTACCCATGCTCTGGTCCAGTCAAGCAAGGAATTCCTTAACAGGTCCAGTCCTTCCTTCCATATTGCTGAAAACATCACAACAGAAGCAAGACTCTCAGGCTGGGTAGGAGTGTTCCAGTACTTAACAGTCCAAGTAACATGATCACTGGGGGAATCCACGTTCTCCATCAACACTGTGGAACTCAGAGCAGTCAGGTTGATCTTGCAGCACTGGATCCCCCTTCTGAAGGGACACCCAATCAGGGTACAGTCTGACAATGACATGGCAGTGGTCCACATGAACCATCAGAGGAGCACCAGGAGTCTGAAACAGATCATCTCACGGACAGAAATTCACTGTCCAGTGGTATCTGTGGTCTCATTCCAGGAGTGGACACTTGTAAAGTGGATTATTTCTGTCGCCATCGCCTGGATAAAGTGGAATAGTCCCTTCATCCAGATGTCTTCAATCTGCAATGCCAAAATTGGGGGATCCAGGATGTGGACATCTAGTCTCCAGATTCATCAACAAGCTACCCCTGTTTGTGACCAGAACCATGGATCCTCTAGCTCTAGTTTCAGATACCTTGATAATCCCCTGGTCTCCATTTAGGCTAATTTATGCTTTCACTTCAGTTAGAATCACCATTTTCCTCTCTTGCTCTATTTTTTTGAGCAAACAAGGTAAGATTCGAATTGCACCAAACTGCCACAGAAGAACCTGGTACACTGTTAAAACCCAGGCAGGGGCGCACTGACCATTTGGTAACTCAGGCACTGCCCAAGGGCCCGGGGTCAGTAGGAGGCCCCATGAGATGCCCCTGGTACCTTTCATAGGCTTTTTTAGGGTATGGTTTGAGTGTGGGCGAGGACACGGGCCCCATGGTCCCCTATTGCCCAGGGGCCCCATGAGTTGTCAGTCCGCCCCTGAACCCAGGTCTTATAGGACAGGAGGGGTTTTTGAGTCTGCGATTCCTACCTTACTATAGGCAAGAAAAGTCTCTTCCAGGAAGATCTATTATCACATCTGGCAATCCTATTATGCCTGATGTAAACACAGGCACTTTAGTCCCAAAGATTAATCTGTACCCTGCTTTCTAGCTTTCCTATAAACCGGTCTTGATCAGAACTTGGCTTAAGCACTAAAAGATCAGGTCTCAGTCTTATCCATTCTTTTTCAAAGGTCTCTGACTTCACTCTCTTTTGTAATAACTTTTCTTCGATGTGTATCTCATATTATGCCCCCCTTGCAGCACCATGTGCTTCCTTGCCTACCAGGGATATCCCTCTAGTGCATTTCTCATGCAAAGAAGCCATTTTGTTCACCATTACGTCTGCACAACATGGTTCTGAACTGTTGGCCCTTTTCTGTAATTAACTCTTCTTCATGCTTCACAATGACATGGTTGTCTTACACCCACAGACGTTACTTCTGAAGGTGGCTTCAGCACTCCACCTCTATCACAATGAGTACATTGTCCTGCCATCCTTATTCCCTGCTCCTAAGCATCCAAATGAAATCTCTACATTGCCTGGAGGTAGTCAGTCATTATTATTATACAGGATTTATATAGCGCCAACAGTTTGCTCAGCGCTTTACAATAGAACAGGAACATACAGCAACAATACAGTTCAATACAAGAGGGATTTGAGGGCCCTGCTCCTTGGAGCTTACAATCAAGGACAGTCAGAGTATACCTCAAAGATACTACTCCGATCAAACGGAAGGAATCAATTTGTCCTGTCAACACATATTCCATCCTGCATCTCACAATGGATAAGAAATCTGATCGCAAGAGCTTACATTCTAAAAGAGAAACCCCCTTCTGCACTTTTAACAGTGGGAGTTTCCTGAGCATTTCGGCACCATGCGGCTGTAGCCCAGTTGTGTAAGGCCATCACCTAGTCTTCTGTTCATCCTTTTTCAAATTTTTACTAGGTAGACTTCTAATCTTATGTTGACGCAGGTTTTGGCCACAAGGTTTCTGGCAGCAGCACTCTGAGGTTGGGTCCTATGACCCTTTTTGTTTGGGCCTGGCACTGGTCAGTTTACCTCATTGTTGCCCACCCTTCCTACTCCTTGCTTGGGAATGTCCCATGGTGTATGAATACTCTGCCTGTGTCCTGTACTGTACAATTAAAATATATGTGAACCCTTACCTTGTAAAACAACCCAACTGGTTTAAAATAGAAATGAAAAGGAAAACTTTTGTGTGTGTATGTACAGGTGAAACTCAAAAAATTAGAATATCTTGCAAAAGTTCATTTATTTCAGTAATGCAACTTAAAAGGCAGCTTTGGCTGTAAGATATTTTTATATCTAGCGTATCTATTCCCACACACCTAAAGAACTGGTAATGGATTTTTATGGCGCAATTAGGCTTCTGTGTTTGCCTGCACTTTGCAATGCATATTTCTTTTACTTAAAACTGAACATAAGCCAGAAAAATAGTCACCTGGCTATGTCAATGGGTGGCCCTGCCACTTAGTTATTTAACCACTTCCCATCCGGCCCATGTATATAAACAGCCGGACGGGAGCAGTGCAAGGGCGGGTTGCCGTTCATAAACGGCGCCCGCCATTTTAACCTGTGCATGCTCAATCCTTGACGGCGTAGTGTGTTACCAATTGTTTTCTTGGTGACTGTGGTCCCAGCTGCCTGGAGATCATTGACAAGATCCTTACGTGTAGTTCTGGGATGAGCCTCATTGTTCTCATGCTCATTGACACTCCACAAGGTGAGATCTCGGATGGTGCACCAGACCTAGGGAGACTGACAGTTGTTTTGTGTTTCTTCCATTTGCGAATGATTGCACCAACTGTTGTCACCTTCTCACCAAGCTGCTTAGCAATAGTTTTGTAGCAAATCCAGCCTTTTGTAGGTCTACAATCTTGTTCTTGACATCCTTGGACAGCTCTTTGGTCTTTGCCATGATGGAGAGTTTGGAATCTGATTGTTTGATTGCTCCTGTCGACAGGTGTCTCTTATACAGGTAACAAAATGAAATTGGCAGCACTCCCTTTAAGAGACTGCTTCTAATCTCAGCTTGTTACCTGTATGAAAGACACCTGGTAGCCTAAAATCCTTCTGAATGATAGGGGATCAAATACTTATTTCCGTCAAGAACATGCAAATCAGTGCATAATTTGTTAGACATGCATTTCTTGTGAAATTTCTGTTGCTATTCTGTCTCTCTGTGTTACAATACACCTACCATTCGATTTTTAGACTGATCATTTCTTTGTGAGTGGGCAAACATTCAAAATCAGAAGGGGATCAAATACTTATTTCCTTCACTGTATGTATGTGAGTATTTCCTTTGGGGGAGTTGCATGACCAGACAGAACATGATTATATACTGCATTAGCCTGCATAATCCCAGGGGGGCTTGTGCAACTGTTTTTTGATACACCCCTGCAGGGGTGCACTTAAAGGAGTTGAGTCTCCAGAGTAGCTTGCATTTGATCTACAGGAGCTTATATTTTAGCTGCACTGAAGCAGCATGGAGGTTGCAATCAGGCTGTGTTTGATACATATGTGTTTGCCTAGCATGGAACAAAGTGCATTTAATTTTGATGCAGTTCTTTGATACCATACGCTTCTAGAAAGTGGGACAGTTGCTGCATTGTATGCGTATTGTACATATTGCATGCATACCTGCATAGTTTTGTGAACTGTATATTAAATAACCTAGTCGTGATGCTTAGGCCACATCTTTTTTTTTTTTTTTTTTTTTTTTTTAATTCAAATATTTATTAAATTTTTATATTTATAATTAAACATAAAAAGAAAAAAGAGGCACATGCAAGAAGAACACACTACATTTCATCCACAATCTCATATAATATTCTTACTCTTATTCTCTTTCTATTACCTCCTTTTTCTTCTTTTCCCTTCCCTCTACCTTTATGCCCTACCACATCCCACCCCCCTCCCACTTTGCATTTTTCTCTTACTTCCTTCTATATGAAATTAAGAATCTTCTCCTAACATTACTTCAGATATATTCCTTTGGTGTACAAAATCTTCCCATTTCTCCCATCTCCTGTTATATATCTCTATCTTATCTTCCTGGATATAATATAGTTTCTCTATCCTACTAATCTGATTTACTCTCTCTACCCAATCCTTCTCTTTCGGAACCTCCAGACTATGCCAGAACTTAGGTATCAAACCCTTCGCTGCATTTACAAAGTACCATATACCCGAATTTTTATATTTATTCACTGGTAAGTCTGTTTTATGTAATAGACACACTTGTGGGTCTAATCCAATCTTTATTCCTGAGATTTTCTCAATTAAGTTTACTGTTGTCTTCCAAAAATTTTGTATCTTTGGGCATTCCCACCAAATGTGAAACCATGTACCCATCTCTCCACAACCACGCCAGCACTCTTGTGTTCTCTCTATACCCATTTTGTACTCCATAGTTGGTGTGATGTGCCATCTTACTAAACTCTTATAATTTACCTCCACCTCTCTCATGCTAATATTCTCGTGTGTGAGTCTATATATCTTCCTCTGTTTATCTTCATCTATCTCCACTTCCAAATCTCTTTCCCATTTTACTATATAACTTGGTTTAAATTCCGTGGCTAATTCGGTGAGAATTTTATAAATTTTTGCCGTGCCCCGTTTTCCATCTCCTCGTGATTCCAACAACCTCTCAAACAAATTCCACTCCCCTCTCCCTCTTATGGGTTTCGGAGGACCCTCAACAAAGTGATTTAATTGGTGATATTTCCACTCATCAATCTTAGTAAAAAGTTCCCTTCCACCTTTTTTTAAATCTTTCAATGTTTTCAACTTCTTTCCGTCCATAATATCCCTTAGTTGAATGTCTTCCTTTTTGATCCATTTTCCCATACTCCCCTCAATCCCTGGTGGAAAGTACTCCATATTCCTTAGTGGCATTAATTGTGAATTAAAATCCCAGTGCATATACTTGTGTAAATTATCCCAAACCTTCAAAACATTCAATGTGAACACACTCGTGGTTTTCTCTAAACCTCTATATTGTGCTGGTGCCCATATGTTTCTACTCAGGTCAACTCCGCTCAGATCATTCTCTATCTTCACCCATCTTTTCTCCCTTTTATTGTGTGTCCAATCATAAATTCTTGTTAAAATTACAGCATTATAGTATCTCTTAAAGTCCGGCACTCCCAGTCCCCCTCTCTCTTTTCGTCTACTTATCAAGTCATACGATAATCTAGATTTTTTATTTTTCCATATAAATTTTGTTATCATCTTTTTAATTTCTTTAAAAAATGCTTCTGGGAGTTTTATTGGGATCATTTGATATTTATACAAAACTTTGGGTACAATTATCATTTTTATCAGATTTATTCGTCCTAACCAGGAAGGGATTCCTCCTCCCAATTTCTTCAATTCCTCCTTAATCTCGTTTAAAAGGGAAATATAATTTAATTTATACAATTTTGAATGTGAAGCAGTAAGATTAACTCCTAAATATTTTATCTCTCTATCTCTCCATGTAAAAGGGAATTCTTTTTTTATCTTTTCTTTCTCACTATTCGGTAGATTTATATTCAAGATCTCGGTTTTTGTCGGGTTGATTTTTAGATTTGATATTTCTCCATATTCTTTTAAGCTTTTTATTAAGTTCGGGAGTGTTATCCTAGGATTACCCACATAAAACAACAGATCGTCCGCAAAGGCTGCCACCTTATGTTCCGTTTCCCCTATTTGTATTCCCTTTATATCTACGTTCTTCCTAATTGTTTCTAGTAGGGGTTCCAATGTTAACACATACAATAAAGGGGACAGTGGGCATCCCTGTCTAGTCCCATTTGACATCCTTATAGGTGTAGATTTTTCACCATTAACCAAAATAACCGCGGATGGCGTTTTATACAATTTTCCTATCCATTCCCTCATTCTACTACCTACTCCCATGGTCTCTAGGGTGTCTATCATAAAGCTCCAGTTTACTCTATCAAAAGCTTTTTCAGCATCGATCGAGAGAATCACTGCCGGGGTTTTCCCTTTCTTAGCTTTCTGGATCAATAACAGAGTTCTAATTCCATTATCTCTACCTTCCCTCCCTGATACAAAGCCAACCTGATCTCCCTGGATCCATTCTGGCATTAAGTCTTTGATCCTATTTGCTAAAACCTTCGCGTATAATTTTGTATCTACATTTAGGAGTGCAATTGGTCTATAACTTGAACATTGAGTAGGATCCTTCCCTTCCTTGTGTATGAGTGTTATATGGGCTTGTAGGGATTCCTGTCTAATCTCCATTTCTCCCCCCAAGGCATTCATATATTCCTTCAACTTTGGTATTAATACTTCACTATATTTTTATAATACCTCACGGTGTATCCGTCTGGGCCAGGACTTTTCCCCACTTTAGTGTCTTTTAGTGCTATTTTTATTTCCTCCTGTGTGATTTCTAATTCCAGGGATTTCAATAGGTCTTCATCTATTTTTGGTAGTCCTGCATTTTTTAAATATGCCTTTCTTTTTTCTCTGTTCTCATTTTCCCTATTATTTACTAAGTTTTGAGACTTAATATTATACAGCTTGTTGTAATACTCCTTGAATATCTTCCCAATTTCTTTAGTAGAGTGAGCCATTTCTCCCTTGGGGTTTCTTATTTTTTCTATGTAATTTCTATTTTTCTTTTTTCTCAGGGCCTTCATTAAATATTTTCCTGGACGATCTCCCCATCTATACCTCTCCACTAGAACTTTATTGAGTACTCTCCTCCTCTCTTCTTCCATTAATATCTCCAGTTCTTTCTTCTTTCCTATTATCTTTTGTCCTATCTCACATGTTATTGTATTTTTATGGATTTGTTCTAGGTCAGTTATATCTTTTAAGAGCTCAGTCATTTTCTTACTCCTTTCCCTTTTTTTTTTTGCCCCTAACGCAATCAATATACCTCTAATATATACCTTATGGGACTCCCAGACAGTGGCCATTGACACGTCTCCTGTTTCGTTCTCTTGAAAATATCTTTCCATTTCCCGTCTGATCTGCTGGTCAGTCTCTTGATCTAATAGAAGGGCCTCGTTTAATCTCCATCCCACCCCCCTTGTCAGTTGTTTCCCCCATCTCAACTTCATTATAACTGGGGCATGGTCTGAGAGGGTCATTGTTTCTATTTCTACTTTAGCCACCCTTTCAATAAGTTGATGTTCTACCATTATATAGTCCAGTCTTGAATAAATCTCGTGTGCATTAGAGAAGAAAGTATAGTCTTTTTCCTTTCCATGCATTATCCTCCATATATCTACTAGTTGACCCTCATATATCTCCTTCTTCAAGATCCTCATAGACCTACCTCCCTCCCGTTGTACACGAGATGTTGTATCCATCTGTGGATCTAGACATAAATTCAAGTCTCCCGCCACTATCAGCCTTCCTTTTTTAAAGTCCCTCAGTTTTCTTAATATCCCTTTCAGGTATACCTCTGGTCTCTTATTTGGGCAATAAATATTTGCTATTGTACACTCCATTTCCTGTAATCTACCTTTCAAAAATAAGAATCTCCCCTCAGGGTCTGTCTCTCTTTCCTCCACCTCCCACCTTACATTTTTAGCGAACCCAATTGCCACCCCTTTGGCTCTCTTAATTGGGGAGTCTGCATAGAACCATGTTGGATAATTTCTAGTATTTAATTTGATGTTTGACTTAATCTCAAGATGCGTCTCCTGTAAAAAAACTACTGAGGCTTCTCTATGTTGTAATTCCTTAAATAGCTTAAATCTCTTCCCAGGACTATTCAACCCTTTTACGTTATATGTTATAAATTTTATATCTTCCATGATTCTTGAATACATCTCATCCCTATGCAAAGTGTTTTTAAAACCTTCCCCCTATACCATCCTCCTACCCCCATTCCCCCCCCCCTCCCACATCTACTCCCCCTCCGTCTCCCCCCTCCCCCGTTGGGCCTATTTTTATTCCATCTAATCCTTTTGTGAGCCAAATGCCACATTTGGATCCTGACCCTGAGGTGGAACTCTAACCTTGTACGGTTCACCTACTCCCCATTTCCCCCGATGTTCCCCTATCTATTTATTCTCTATTTCTTCTTCTAACTTGCTGCCATTCCTCTTTTCCCTCAGCATATTTCTCTCCCTCTTCTTCTTCCTCCCAACCTGGAATCTCTATTCTTTGAATATTAAGTTTATCAAAAAAGTCTCTTAATTCCTCTGGAAATCTCAGATATGCAGTAACTCCATTCTTCCATCCGATTAGACACATCGAGCTATTCCATCTATATTGTATATTTTGTTTTTTCATCTGTTCTATTAGTGGTCTCAATGATCTTTTTCTCAATAATGTCTCAGGTGTCAAGTCTGCAAAAATTTGCAAGTTTTTTCCTTCATATTCAATACTAGCTCTTCCTTTTATCTTCTTCCATACTTCTTCTCTCTCTCCATTTTTATTAAATTGTACCACTACATCTCTCGGTCTCTCTTCCATCCGATCTCGTTGGAACCTTCCTAACCTGTATATATTGTCCAATATAAATGTCTCAGTTCTAGGTCTACCCATGATGGATTTAAAAATTTTTTGTATTGTCTCTCTTAGATCTTCTTCTTGTGTAAGCTCCGGGATTCCCTTTATCCTGAGGTTATTTTTCCTGTACATGTTACCTTGTATCTCCAACTTATATCCCAACTTTTTCTGTTCTTGCCTAATCTCCATTATTTGATTTCTCAGTTCAGGAATAGCTTGAGCGTGTTTTTTAATTTTCTCTTCTGTTTCTTCTACTCTGGACAAAAGATGTCCCAAGTCTTTCCGAATTATTCCCATCTCTTGTTTAATTGATTTTTCCAAATTTCCAAACATTTCTGCCATCTCCTTTTTATTTGGGATTTGTAATTCTCCTTCCTTTACTCTTAGCTCTATTCCTTCTATTATTTGTTGGCTATTATTATCCATTTCCCCAGGCGATCTGGTACTCTTATCCATACTGTTTTCCATTATACTTTTTTCTGCTATCTCCTGAGTTCTTTCTGGGGTCACATTACCTTGAGACGTAAATTTTCTGATTGTTCCAGATTGGGAGTGTTTGGGACCACTCCCTTTGCTATTTTTACTCTTCATCTTTTCTATATATGTCCAAACCCTTTTCTTTAAGGCTTTAGGGTATATGCTATAATGGGTCTTTTTAGAGAGGTTCTAATTTCTTCGATTTCCTTGATATTTCCCCCTCTCTTTTTTTTTTTTTTTCTTTTTTCCCCCAGTCTATAATTACTTCTGCTGCTTTAATAAACTGTCCATAACACGGATTTAATATACAGTCCATCCACTCTCACTCACCCATATTCCAGCTGCCTTTCCAGGGAAGTTGTCCTTTAGGTTCTCTGTCCTCTGCTCTGGCTCTACTCCTCTTCCCCTCGATTGAAGGAGGGGGGGGGGGGGGGGGTCTCTCCGGGTCTCCTTTTTCCTCCTTCTACCTCTCTCACAGGTATCCGGAAGACAGGGTCTCCTTTCTCCCACGCTGATGTCTCTCTAACTCCACCGGAGAGCAGCCAAATCTCTCCTCTTCTCCTTTCACCGGGACGCTGAGCCGGTACCACGTGTCCTGTCAGTGAGGAAGCCGGCTTCTCCCCCTGTGTCGGAGAACCGGCCGGCTTCTCTGTCTCCCAGAGCTCCCTTTCGGGAGATCACGTGACTGTCCCGCGTCACCTGGATTCCCAGCAGTCTCGGGCGGGAGGTATCGTTCGTCCCTCAATCGTGGACTCCTGCAGCTCTGTCCTCGAAGTTCTCTTCGGGGGGCCCCTCTCGCCCGTGAGTTTTTGCCCGGGCACCTTCGCAGCTTTACTCGGGGAACATTTGGGGAGGGAGAGTGGCTATCCTGTGGAGAGCGTTCACATCGCGCTCTCACCTGCCGCCATAGTTAGGCTCCTCCCTCTGCTTAGGCCACATCTGTACATGCGTACCTAATGCCTGGGCCGCATCCGTGCATGCCTACCAAAGGCTTAGGCTGCATCTGTGCACGCGTACCTGAAGCCTGGGCGGCGGCAGCCGTGCGTTCGTGCCTGGTGCCTGGGCGGCAGCCGTGCGTTCGTGCCTGGTGCCTGGGCGGCAGCCGTGCGTTCGTGCCTGGTGCCTGGGCGGCAGCCGTGCGTTCGTGCCTGGTGCCTGGGCGGCAGCCGTGCGTTCGTGCCTGGTGCCTGGGCGGCAGCCGTGCGTTCGTGCCTGGTGCCTGGGCGGCAGCCGTGCGTTCGTGCCTGATGCCTGGACGGCAGCCGTGAATACGTGTGTGCCTAATGCCTGGATGCCATCCGTACACGCGTGCCTAATGCCTGGATGCCATCCGTACACGCGTACCTGATGCTTAGGTCGTATGTGTACCTGATGCTTGGGCCGCTTCCGTGCATGCGTATGTGATGCCTGGGCAGCAGCCGTATGTTCATACCTGCTGCCTGGGTGGCAGCTGTGTGTGCGTGCCTGCTGCCTGGGTGGCAGCCATCAATACATGCATGCCTGAGGCCGGGGTGGCATCCGTACGTATGGGCCTAATGCTTGGACGCTATCCGTACACGCGCACCTGATGCTTAGATCGTATGCATACCTGATGCTTGGGCCGCATCTGTGCGTGCGTACCTGATGCTTGGGCCGCATCTGTGCGTGCCTGATGCCTGAGGGGGGGCAGCCGTGCGTGCGTGCCGGATGCCTGGGGGGACAGCCGTACGTGCGTGCATGCCGGATGCTTGGGCCGCATCTGTACATGCATACTAATATAGATTGCATGCCTACACTTTAATGAACTGCATAAATTGCAAACTTACACACACTTGTGTGAACTGGGTACTTGCATAGATACATGCTTGCCTGTGTGATTGAATAACTGTAGACCAAGATGGCTATGGACATATATCACTGAGGGACTGCATAGTTAGGAGACAATATAGTTGCTGCCTTTTTTTACTTAAATGGTCCCAAAAGAGGTAGCCAGCAGAGAGGCAGGTGCACCGCCCTTGGGTCCAGTGGACTTGAGGGGGTGGGGAGTAATCTGGTGGTGGTCACATAACCAGTGGTGTCAGGGGTATCTGGGCCATTGTGTTTGTCTGGCATTGCAGCTATTCCTGGTGGCGGAGCTGCAATGGACTATGGCCGCATGTACACAACTGATCTTGTCTGAACTCAGAATCTAATCAGGGTCAAGTTCCCGTCCAGTCTGAGATGGCTGTGTTTTGAGAATTATCTCGGGCAGAAGATGCTAGGGCAGAGGTGATTTGAGACACTCGACAGGTTTGTAAGCCATAAACCAAACAGGGGAGTGAGGTCTATCTTAGATCTCAAGGCACTAGACATAAGTCTAGATGTCCTTCTGTTTTGGAAGGAATCGGTCCGATCAGTGGTAGCTGCTCTGCAAGATATAGATTTAGAGTGTCGATAGTTCTTAATGACACATATCTTCCTGTGACAATTTTTTTTTTAGGCTTATCAGGGGTTCTGTAACTGCTATAGAGAATCGCCATTTTATTGTTGTGGGACACTGCCTTTTGGGCTGGCTACAGTTCCCTGAGTGTTTGCAAAGCTCCTAGCCCTGGTGCTGGGCTTGCTGAGGACATTGGGTGGTGTCAGCCTCATAATACCTTAATGTTCCCTTGCTTGGGGAGCAGTCTGTTTCAAGTTTAAAGCAAAATGTAAGAAACAATAAGTATCCTTCAGTACATCTCTGCATGAGGAAATGACATCTACATTGAAGTGGTTTCCTTTGTGCGGTTCCACTCCAGGTCTTTTGTAGAGGAACATTCTATCTGTCTGGATCATGAAGGTCCAAGCACTGGATTACTGGAGGGCTTTGTCCCTTGGGTATTGCAGTTTGAAAGATGGTAACCATTGATGTCAGTCTCTCTGGTTGGGGGGCTGGTTTAAAGGTGGCTACAGTCCAAAGGGCATTTGCCTCCACAGGAGGGAATACTGCCCATCAATGTTTGTAACTTCAGGCCTTGCACTGGATTATTGGATGAACCCATTGCACAGGTTGTGATCAAGTTTCAGTCCGACAATGCCATGGCAGTGGCATATTTCAACCACCGTGTCTGGGGCAGAACAGCATGTGCTCTCTGTTGGCAGCACATGTTCCAGGTATAGGAAACTGGCAGGGCATTTTTTTCCCCAGAGGTCAGTAGCTGCTACTGGGGGAATGGTCCCTACATCCCAAAATGTTCTCTGCAATCTGCCAGCGTTGGTGAACTCTGGCTGTGGATCTACTGACTTCCAGGTTCTACAACAGGTTAGACAGGTTGTGCCCATGTCGAGATTCCCACTGGCAATAGGGCTAGATGCACTGGTAACATCTTAGGGACCAGTTCCCCCTAATCTATGCTTTCCCCCTACTCAACTATTACTGTCTTTTGTGCAGGGTCCGGGAGAAGATAACACTAATAGTAGTAGCCTGGCCTAGCCCAGGAGAGCTTGATACACCGACATAGTGTGTCTGGCAGGGGACACTCCAGTCTGCCCAGACCTATTGTCTTGGGTTCAATATTATATCAAGTATATGATTGCTAGGATTGGTGGCCTGGCTTTTTAAGCCCAATTCTGGTAAGATCTGGGGGTGTTGGGTCCTTTTTTTCTTTGTGTTTTTGAGTGCTAGAAAGCTGGCATCAAAGGACTTCCATTACAGGACCTGGAAATCTTATTTGCCTGGTGGGAGGCCAGGAAGTGGCACCCACGGAAGTGGGTGATTGTAAGGTTTTTATCCTTTTTCCAAATGGGAGGGGAAATTAAATTAAAATTTTTGAGTAACATTTAAGGTCAGATTTCATCTTTATTTTTTCCCAGAGACCGTTGTTCTCACTCATGGATTGGAACTTCGTGCAGGGTGTAACACAGATGGTCCCATCTGTCAGGCCACCCTTGTGTCCTTGTGACTTTGGCTATCCTTGCAGAGGCCACCTTTTAGAACCAATTAAAGAAACCTAATCCTTTGTCTCGGATGGTAGCTTCTTTGATTACGATCACTTCGGCAGGAAGCGTGTCAAAGCTGGCGGTCCTTTCATGTACGGAGCCATTCTTGGTTTCATGATAAGGTGATGTTGCGTCCTCATCCATCTTTCTGCCTAGAATGATTTTTTGGTTTTCACTTAAATCAGGACAGTGTCTTGCCTTTTTTTTTTTCTAGTTCACAGTCGGCAGGGGAAAAAGCACTGCATACTCTGGATGTAGTTTCAGTGGTCAGGATTTACTTGAGTTGGCGGCACAGGTCAGGAATCCTGGTTTGTGTTGCCAGAAGGGCCCAAAAATGGCAGGCGGCATCCAGGTCAACTATTTTTGATTGGATCTGCCAGTTAATCATTCAAGCCTATGGTTTGAAGTCCCACCCTTTTGGGTGAGAGCACACTCTACCAGGAGTGTGGGGGCATCTTGGGCTATCCACCACCAGGCATCAGTTGCTCAGGTTTGCAAGGCTGATACATGGTCTTCAGTTCATACATTCACAAGGTTTTACCAGGTGTTTGTCAGAGCCATGGAAGATTCTGCCTTTGGCATCAGTGTTTTGCAAAAAGTTGAGAAGCTGCTTTTGGAATGTTGGCCGTGGTCCTTGTGATGTCACCCACCCCTCAATTGCTTTGAGACGGCCCACATAGTCATTATTATAGCTTGTGCTGTGTCCCGTGATATCTGATAAAGAAAACTGGATTTTTTTTCTACATACCTGTAAAATACATTTATTTTAGTACATCACAGGACACAAGTCCCGCCCCTCTTTCTGGAATGTCATTGCTTGCTACGTAAACTGAAGTACTTCCTATGTAGGAGGAGTTATATAGGGGAGGACTTCCTCTCTGGTTGGCCATTGTCCATTCACCTATAGGTGGCATATAACCCACATAGTCATTATTATGGCCTGCTTTGTGTCCCATGATGTACTCCAAGAAATGGACTTTACAGGTACGTATGTAGAAAAATCCTTTCTTCCTTTTTCTAAGTCAGCAGTGGCGGCAGACAACATGATTCACAAAAACTGCCTCTTGTGTTTTTTTTTAACACTACACTTTTTTTTGGTGAATGAGTAGGGGTACAATGTACCCCATACTCATTCGTATGGGGGGCTGGGATCTGGGGGCTCCCTTGTTAAATGGAGCTTCCAGTTTCCAATAAGCCCCCCTGCCAGCAGACATCCACAACCACCAGCCAGGATTGGGGGGAAGAGGCCCTTGTCCCCATCAACATGGGGACAAGGTGCTTTGGGGGGGGGGCAGAGCCTTCTGTGCCCAAAAGAACCCCCCATGTTGAGGGCATGTGGCCTGGTATATTTCAAGAGGGGAGATGGGTGCTCGCTTGTCCCCCCACCCTTCCCTAACCTGCCAGGCTGCATGCTCAGATAAGGGTTTGATATGGATTTTGAGGAGGACTCCACACCATTTTTTTTTTTTTTTTTACTTTGGTGTGGAGGTTCCCCACAAAATCCATACCTTATCCAAGCATGCAGCCTGAAGGGCTTGGTATGGATGCAGGGGGTAGGGTGCCCCACGCCTTATTTTTTCTTAACTTTTAATTGCTGGCAATTTTTTTTTTTTTTTTTTTTTTACATTCTGCTGTCTGCTGGAGAGTTTTCATTCTCCCCGGATTGTCCTATGAGGCTGCATAACCCCTGGACAGTGCTGACTGACCCTGTGCTGATTATATGCACTCTTTGAAGGAAATAAAAACTCTAGCAATACACACCAAACTGAGCATGTGCAGCTTGCCCCTAAGGCTCTGTTCTATCAGCAGATGGATTGGGAACAGTAGAAGGGGAGGATCGGAGAAGACTGGATCAAACCTCCTTTTTAAACAATGCAAAAGATTAACCCCTTAGGTTCCACAGTGAGTATACCTAGCATGCTTTACTGCATATACAGACTGATTTTACTGTTGTGGGTTTAGTAACACTTTAATTACCGCATGCATTTATTTCCTTTTGTGAATTTACTTTAAGGTCTTTATGTGGTATTTACCAGGCGTTTTTGCTATTTGCGATAAATACTGCACTAGCAATAGTGAATTGACATTTTCAGTATCACATGTGATATTTGGTCACTTGACCAACATAACGCATGTGATAAACCTTTAGTGAATTGTCCCTAAGGTTTGAATACTAAAAATTATATAACACATGCTACATCTCCCACTACTGGGACTTTAGACTATGTAGAGGTAAAGAATAAATAGAATTAAGGGAGGGAAGACATTAAAGACCGGACATATTCTCACCCGATGTTCCTTGCTGTATTATTGTACAAGTTCCATACAACATTTCAATCTAGGTGTCTGGTATACCCCTGATTTTTTAGGACTCTAGCATCAATCCTGGACTTCCCTATGTCTTGTACAATAATGTAGGTCTGTGGATGAATCTATTTCAGGCTGTTAAGTAGGCATTAAAAAAGGAAAGAAAGAAATAATGATGATGCAGAGAAGTGATCTTAGTGCTGACATTTCAGATAGTATTGAGGTAACAGAGAGGCTCTGGGAGCTAGATCTGTTATAGCATAGATTTATTGGCTTGTTTCCAGCTCCTCTTTCCTGCACATATTGTAGAAATATTGGGCTCATCTGTTCAGAACTCCTAATGGGGCTGATTTTGTAATACTACAACTACTATGGTCACCCTCTTCTTCCATCCTAGGCTCCCTCACTCACATCTTCAATCTCTCCCTCTCTAACGGTGCCTTTCCCTCCCCTTTAAAACATGCGCACATCACTCCCATACTTAAAAAGCCCCCCCTGGACCCCACCAACCCGAACAACTTAAGACCTATCTCCCTGCTGCCATTTACCTCTAAACTCCTAGAACTCTTAGCCTACAATTGCCTGAGCTCCCACCTCACCGACAACAACCTGCTTGACCCTTTACAGTCTGGCTTTCGCTCACTACACTCCACTGAAACTGCCCTACTAAAACTCACTAATCTACTAGCAGCTAAAACCAATGGCCACTACTCCGTACTCTTACTACTCGACCTCTCTGCGGCTTTTGATACTGTTGACCTTCCCCTCCTCCTAAAAAAAACTCCACTCTCTTAGCCTCCGAGACTTTGCTCTCTCCTGGTTCTCCTCCTACCTATCGCAGCGCTCCTTCAGCGTTACCTATAATGCTGCCTCCTCCTCTTCACTCCCTCTCTCTGTAGGGGTCCCTCAAGGTTCTGTCCTTGGACCCTTCTCTTCTCCATCTACACCTCCTCCCTTGGTCACTTGATAAACTCCCATGGCTTTAAGTACCATCTCTATGCTGATGACACACAAATCTATCTTTCTACCCCTTCAGTCTCCTCTCGCATTAGTAACTTACTAAGTGACATATCGGCATGGATGTCACTCCACTTCCTCAAACTCAATCTTTCCAAAACTGAGCTCTTAGTATTCCCCCCAGCCCATGCCCCCTCCCCTGACTTCTCCTTCAAGATCAATAACACAATCATCAGTCCCTCCCCTCATGCCAGGGTACTAAGTGTAATCCTAGACTCCCATCTGTCCTTTCAGCCCCAAATCCAATCACTGTCCAAATCTTGTAGACTTCACCTCTGCAACATCTCCAAGATACGCCCGTTCCTACCCCCCGGAAACCACTAAGCAACTTATTCACTCCCTGGTTATCTCTCGCCTTGACTATTGTAACTCCCTCCTCATTGGCCTGCCTCATCGCAGGCTATCCCCTCTTCAGTCTATCATGAATGCTGCTGCCAGACTCATCCACCTTACTAACCGTTCTGTATCTGCCACCCCTCTCTGCCAATCCCTCCACTGGCTTCCCAACGGACAAAATTCAAAACATTAACAATAAAGCCATTTATAACTTAGCCCCAAATTACATCACTTATCTTATCTCTAAATATCACCCAAACCGTACTCTTCGCTCCCCGCAGGACCTCCTGCTCTCTAGCTCCCTTGTCTCCTCCCCCCATGCTCGTCTCCAGGACTTCTCCAGAGCTTCTCCCATCCTCTGGAACTCTCTACCCCAATTTATCAGACTATCGCCTACTCTGCTCACTTTTAGGCGATCTCTGAAAACCTATCTCTTCAGGGAAGCCTATCCTGCCCTCAGCTAACAATGGAATTTTCTACTCTTCCAACCAGTCCATACCCCACAGTTACTACCTTCTTGTACTACTAGCCCCTCCCTCCTATATTGTAATCTCCGAGGAGCAGGGCCCTCCTATCTCTCTTGTATTGAATTGTACTGTTGCTGTATTGTCTCCCGTTATATTGTAAAGCGCTGAGCAAACTGTTGGCGCTATATAAATCCTGTATAATAATATAAATGATTAGGCTGGCAGTTTTATGCAGGCCATAGACTAATCGTTTATCAGACGATTTTTCATCCACACGAAAAATCGGCCGATATTCACGCCGTTAGTGGCCAGTCCGTTGGCCATTTTTCACGGATCTTCTCCTTTATTTTTATCGGTCATGCTGGAAAAGCATTAAAAACGCTCCGCAAACACCGGACCAATGCTTGTCAAACGCTATAGGTGCGTTTGGCAAGTGTGGGACAGTCAAGTGTGAACGAGCCCTTAGAAGTATCAGGAGTTCTCAGAACAATCTGACTTCAAGTCAGTTATAAACAGGTGTGCATCTGTGCCAAAGACATACAATGAGACAAATCATGATCGTGTTTAAGAACACAGGTGTGATCAGTAAAGAAATACACCTATCTTTTATAAAACAAAAATCCTCTTGACTACTCCACCCAAACACTTTATTTCCAGTTTTACTGGTAGATGGCAAGTTGCATCAGTTGTTAGTGTCTTATTTCTTTCAGACTGAGATATCTCCACCAGAATTCACCACCTCATTGGTTTTATTAACCACTCAGGTCATTACAAAATCAAATATAGTATCATTGTTCCCTGCTGGATTCTACATAATGTATGGCATCATCATTATGATTTTGGGGAGGCAGGGAAATAATAAAGTACTATAGACAAATCTCATCACAGGAGTCTCAAAGAAATACACTGCTCAAAAAAATTACATAAAAAATTAACGTGAAGATGCCCCATATTTTGATAGAAATGAAATGATCAACTTACAGAGGACTGATTTCAAAGACACCTTGAAAATAAAAGTGAAAAAAGTATGCAGCAGGCTAGTTCATTTTGCTGAAATTTTATTGCAGCAACTCAAAATGGTACTCAGTAGTTTGGCCCCCATGTGCTTGTATGCGTGCATGACAACGTCAGGGCATGCTCCTAATGAGACGACGGATGATGTCCTGGGGAATTTCCTCCCAGATCTGGACCAGGGCATCACTGAGCTCCTGGATAGTCTGAGGTGTAACCTGGCGGCGTTGGATGGAGCGAAACAGGATATCCCAGAGGTGTTCTATTGGATGTAGGTCAGGCGAACGTGGGGGCCATTCAATGGTGTCAATTCCTTCATCCTCCAGGAACTGCCTGCATACTCTCGACACATGAGGTCAGGCATTGTCGTGCACCAGGAGTAACCCAGGACCCACTGCACCAAGATAAGGTCTGACAATGGGTCCAAGGATTTCATCCCGATACCTAATGGCAGTCAGGGTGCCATTTTCTAGTCTGTAGAGGTCTGTGCATCCCTCCATGGATATGACTCCACAGACCATCACTGACCCACCACCAAAACGGTCATGCTGAATTATTTTACAGGCAGCATAACTCTCTATGGCTTCTCCAGACCCTTTCACGTCTGTCACATGTGCTCAGGGGGATCCTGCTCTTATCTGTGAAAAGCACAGGGTGCCATTGGTGCACCTTCCTATTCTGGTGGTCAGTGGCAAATGCCAATTGAGCTCCATGGTGCTGGGCAGTGAGCACAGGGCCCACTAGAGGACATCAGGCCCTCAGGCCACCCTCATGAAGTCTGTTTCTGATTGTTTGGTCACAGACATTCACACCAGTGGCCTGCTGGAGGTCATTTTGTAGGGCTCTGGCAGAGCTCATCCTGTTCCTCCTTGCACAAAGGAGCAGATACCGGTCTTGCTGATGGGTTAAGGACCTTCTATGGCCCTGTCCAGCTCTCCTAGAGTAACTGCCTGTCTCCTGGAATCTCCTCCATGCTCTTGAGACTGTGCTGGGAGACACAGCAAATCTTCTGGCAATGGCACATATTGATATGCCATCCTGGCGGAGTTGGACTGCCTGTGCAACCTCTTTAAGATCCGGGTATTCCCTCATGCTACCAATAGTGACACTGACCCTAGCCAAATGCAAAACTAGTGAAAAACGTTCAGAAGAAATGAGTAGGGAAAAATGTCAGTGGCCTCCATCTGTAAAACCATTCCTGTTTTGGGGGTCGTCTCAATGTTTCCCATCTAGTACACCTGTTGCTAATTTCATTAACACCATAGCAGCTGAAACTGATTAACAACCCCCTCTGCTACTTAACTGACCAGATCAATATCCTAGACGTTTAACTGACTTGATGCTATACTCTGATTAAAAAGCGTTCCTTTAATTTTTTTTGAGCAGTATATAAAAAGCCAGCCGATGATTCTTTCTACCAGAGCACACGGAAAATCTATAAGGGAACAGAAAGGTGTTCCAAATAGGCTGAGGTACACTATTATAAATGGGCAAATAAAACTGCATGGACCAAGGCATCGTAAAACAGATTTGTTTCTCATGCCACACAAAGATGTTAGATATTCCCCTCTGAAGTATGTATTTCCCTTGAAAAGCACAAAAGGGGAAATGACCATATCAAACCAGGAGATATGTGATTTTGAATATTTATAGACCAAAAAAGGTGTATGTGAACATAGTGTACATTGAGTTCTTACCGATTCGGTCTAAGCGGTCTAGTGCTACACTCTCAAATGCCCGTCTCATCATTGGGTACTCCTCCAGAACCTCATTGAAATTATCCACACTCAGAGAGTACAGTCGACAGTAAGTGTCTGCTCTGACACTTGCAGTTCTTCGTCCTCGTGTCAGCAAACAAATCTCTGGTAGGGGTAGAAATAAGATATTAGTTAATGGGATTAACTCCTGCTTATATAATATTTGGATAATATAAATTATTGAAAGCAAAAACTACAAAAAATGTTCGCAATTGCTGTACTAAAAACAAGTCATATTGCCCTGTTATGAATTGAGATTGCAAGATATTACTATTAGAATCATGCACCCTCAGGCAATCTTAAAGGGAACATGCAGTCTTTTAGATTTCTTTTAGATACACATATGAAAATGATCAGGTTAATGCAAATTATTTTATCAATGTGTCCTACAATTATATAAACACAATGGACAGCAATATCTTTCATTACATATTTTGGCTCTGCTTCCTGCTTTTGTGTTCAAATATGGGTTAAGATTTACAATTCTCTCAATTTAAATATCAGTCTGGTATCTCTCTGTAGCTGAGATCACACAGTATAAGATGAAAGGGATGCTTCTGATTTGAGCATTATTTGTGTTTACTGGGCACTTTAGGATCTCCCTAGAGAGTAAAAACATGGTAGGTTTTCAAACTTTTTGGCAATTTTCCATGTCAGAAGGTGTTAGCCATTCTCTCTGCAGTAGTGAAGAAGGAGGGAAAGTATTCCTGTGCACATTTCGATGTCACATAATAGAAGATCACAAGTACAAGTGCTCCGGTAATGTGATGCAGAACCAAGAGATGTCTCCCTATTATCCATATCAAGAAAATATATGGCTGCCTATGGCTACCTTTAAATTATATTTATACTCGTTTGTTGCAGAGGTATATAGCTTAGCGGCAGAAGAAACGATCAGAAATAACTCAAAACGTGGCCCAAACACTATACTTGCTATATATATGCTGGTATGCCATAATACCCTGCAAACTGATTCTGTCTCTGTGTTACAATACACCTACCATTCAATTTTTAGACTGATCATTTCTTTGTGAGTGAGCAAACATTCAAAATCAGCAGGGGATCAAATACTTATTTCCTTCACTGTATATTTCATATAAACTAAACAAATGATAATGTGCAAAATATCTTAGCGCATTAAAGGAAACCGTTTTTCCCTTTTATCAATATCGTACCTTAATCAATGATAGGTAATTGCTGACTACGTACTATATTCTGCATTTTGCGTATGGCCCTTTGCCCCTTTTGAAGTCAATAGCAGGCAATAAGTAAGACTATAAAAAGATAGCATCTGTTTGGGTCAGGGAATACACAGGTGGACTTGTATTGGGGTGTGCAGTAAGGTGTGTTATATGAAAGCCTTGCACTAAATTACTAGTGAAAGATCAGTAAAAGTGGGCCCCTTTAATTAACCATATGAAGCCAGCAGCCCTAACCTAGGCCTATTGCAGGTCAGCTGCGGCTCAGCATCCCCATACTAAAGTTGAGCTCTATCTATTGGTATTAGGGTTTTGCATAAAGTGTTCAGCGTGTCCACAAGAAGCAATACACAAAAATTATGATATCAATTCATATGGGTACATTTGATAGACCAGAGACATTTACCTCCAAAGTAAGATCCATCAGCAAGTTTGGTCTCTTTGCTGCCTTTGCTTAAAATACTGACAACACCATGCTGTATAAAGAACATTTTCTTGCCAACAGTTCCCTCTCTGATTAGGTAGTCTCCTGGCTGAAATACCTCAAATTTTAGCTTTGTAAGCATCGATGTCACAAAGTTGGGGTCCGCATTGGCAAATAGTGGCATGGAAGCCACTAGCTTGCGACAGTTGAAGTTGATAATTTCCTGTAGAAGAACATGGAAAGGTCAACTTTACATAGTTCATCTGTGTATTGTATTAGGCAGACTAATTTTATAACGTGCTTTACCAAATAGAACATCAATGATACAACAGGAGTTTTAGGAATCCACCATTTTTATTTTCCATATTTAAATAATGAACATAGAATGGGTAAATTCATTATGATTCAATGATGCCACAGGTACTCCAACATACTTTTGATGACAAGGGTGGAATGGAAACAGTTCTAATTTTCTAGGCACAATGGGCACCTGACTTATGCCCAACCCACTAGTATAGTGTAAGTATTTTTTTTTTTTTACTTACAATAATATATACTTTCTATTCAAGAGATACAATCCCAAACAATGGCTTACAAAGATGATAAAACCTGAAATGTAATGTTAAATTCAAATTTCCTATCAACCTTTAGTTTTGATGGGTGTTATTCTATATCAATTTGAATACCTCCCTGTGTTGGAAGACACATAATGGGGTAGGGTTTGTGTATATGCACATTCACCTGCAAACTGCTTTTCTAACAATATAAGTCAATGAGAAGGTAAAAGCAGCAAGAAATAGATCAGAAGCAGCTCAAATACTAGCTAAGTGCACCTGAAAGTACCCTGCGTCTGCCCATCTACACAAGCTCTAGGGAAGATTTTGTGACTTTTAAATATGGCAAATGTGCTTATACAATAAGTAAAGGAGCAGACTGAAGTAACCTATAGCAGCCAATGGAAATTCAGCTTTACTAGTCTTGCTCCTTATCACTGCTCTTAACTAAAATTGATCTGTTTGTTAGCAAGAAATATTTTAGTACCATATATGACCGCCAGGTGTCTCCCTTCTATCTTTGTGTAAGATGTGGCTGGTAGCTACATTAGTCCTTATGTCCCATAAGCCATTTGTGTTTCATTTGCATGTAACATACGTTTAGAATGATTGCACAGATAAGAAAGCAAAAACAAAATTCAGAAATATCAGAGGTACGTTTGTGATAAAAAACAAAATCGTATATATGCATAGTAAGCCAAAACCTTTTTTTGTCATAAATATGCATATTCTCTTTGGTGCCTACATAAATAAACGATTTAAGAACAATGTGCACTGTGTGACACGTTCTGTTATGCATGCCAGAGACTAATGGTCATGGCTAGAATGTATCCAATAGTGGGAGAGGCTTAAAAGAGGATCGTCAGTTTGAAAGGGACCTAACAGGTGGCACTGTCTATTAAACTTGCCCACTGAGCTCAATGGGACTGCAATGCAGTTACAAGCTAAATGCTTGGCTTGCTGTTCTGACATGGCATTTCAATGCAAAATTCCCATTCTGCTAGAAAACAAACAAACATTCAGGAGGTATCACCGCCTGCACAAACAGTGGCATTAAATACCAGGAATGCAGGATTCAGGAGTGTGCTATGTACAGAGTGCAGAGTTAAGGAATTTTGCTATGGTACAGAGTGCAGGGTTCAGGAGTGTGCTATGTACAGAGTGCAGGGCCCAGGAGTGTGCTATGGCACAGAGTGCAGGGCCCAGGAGTGTGCTATGGCACAGAGTGCAGGGTCCAGGAGTGTGCTATGGCACAGAGTGCAGGGTTCAGGAGTGTGCTATGGCACAGAGTGCAGGGTTCAGGAGTGTGCTATGGCACAGAGTGCAGGGTTCAGGAGTGTGCTATGGCACAGAGTGCAGGGTTCAGGAGTGTGCTATGGCACAGAGTGCAGGGTTCAGGAGTGTGCTATGGCACAGAGTGCAGGGTTCAGGAGTGTGCTATGGCACAGAGTGCAGGGTTTAGGAGTGTGCAGAGTTCGGGAGTGCATTTTGTGCAGAATTCAAGAGTGCTCTACATAAAGTGCAGAGTTCAGGAGCGCACTACATACAGACTGCAGGGTTCAGGAGCGCACTACGTACAGAGTGCAGGGTTCAGGAGCGCACTATGTACAGAGTGCAGGGTTTAGGAGTGTGCTATGGTACAGAGTTCAGGAGTGTGCTACGTACAGACTGCAGAGTTCGGGAGTGCATTTTGTGCAGAATTCAAGGGTGCTCTACATAAAGTGCAGAGTTCAGGAGCACACTATGTACAGACTGCAGGGTTCAGGAGCTCACTATGTACAGACTGCAGGGTTCAGGAGCACAATATGTACAGACGCGCACTACATATAGAGTGCAGGGTTCAGGAGTGTACTATGTACAGGGTGCAGCGTTCAGGAGTGCAGATCTCACCAAAAATGACAAATCACCCCTCTCTCCCAGTACAGTACTCTCCTCCCACCCCAAATCCCCCTCCTTGACAGTATGAGATAGAAAACTGCAGTTGCAAAAAAGCAGCTACAGATTACCTCAGGAGGAGCTGCTGCCACCTGACATGTGCCGGGTTCCTATCAATGCAGGGTTACAGAGAAGCAGAGGACAGCTGATATCACTCTGCCTCAAGGTTGCAACTGGAGCTGGAGGAGCAGTATTGGCAAATGTGGCTGCTTGTTCACTCTGCGGCCGCCTGTGGCACCCGCTCCTCTTCTGTTTAAAAAAGGGCCCAACTCACTCCCAGGCTCTTGCCAGTACTCTGCCTGAAAAAAATCCCCGATTTATTATGGACATTTTATGTTTGTAATGGATATTCATGCACAGCTATAAACATTACTGATTGTTACAAACTGTCCTTGAATTTACGGATTGTTGGGAACCCCGATTCCCCTTTTCAAACCCTGTTTTCACAGTGTAGTCATTCTATTCCTGTGACCCTTTGGTGCAAAAATCCTAAAAAGCGTTGACCTGGTCCCAGCATGCAATGAAGTAGCTCAGAGGCCACTAGGGTCACCAGCCCATCACACTTTGTGGGGTACCCTGGTGAAGACTAAGTTGCAATTTGGACTCTGTGACTTGGGTGAGCTTACAGTATGTTACCTGCCAGGGAAATACTCTATAACAGCAACTTTGGGTGATGAAGCAGCCAACCACCAAGCTCCTGAACTGTCACATGGGAGGAAGAAGAATAAGCCACTTGCTCCCCAATCTCATATGTACTGGGTATTTCTCTTCATTTGCAGTGGACAAACAGAGCAGCAAATATAGGGAAGGTGGGTATGTGAAGTTTAAATGGTGGCAGGTGCTCCTGGTTTGCCCTACATGGGAAAAGCACAGGTTTGCTTTAAAGAAAGAATGTCTATTTCTTAGATTTTATTTTTTTTTTGTACTGTAACTTGCATGGTGGAAGTTAATGTATTCACAATGTCCTTTGCATTTATATGTATACACTGATGTCCTCTTGATTAACCCAATTTCTAACTATCAGACTGTACATTTCATCATAAAGAAGACCAACACTATTAATCACCTTGACAGCTTATATTATTATTTCACTAACCCCTGTGCTCTTTCAAAGTTCCAGTTCTCTGACTACATAATAGGGTAATGTGTGTAGGCCAACAAGCATTGGCGCATCACCAAGTCAAAGGACAGAACAATGTTGAGCGTTATGACCTGTATTTTAAAACATGCAAGACATTGGTAAATATGATTTACTTGGTACTAATGTGTTCCTAATTTTATATATAATGTATTGGCCATTAAGACATTTGTCTTACAAGAGTCTGGATCCATATGTTCTATGCCCACTGATCAAAAACTACATTTGTAAATTAAGCAATTGGATTGCCATTAAAGGTAAACCATATTGGTTATATGTTTTCTTCTAAGCTTATACTTTTTAAACTGTTTTAAAATATATCAATCTCTCTCTCTGTATATATACAGTGTATATATACATATATACAGTGGGTAAAATAAGTAAGTCTTGAACACGTCACCATTTTTCTAGGTAAACCTATTTCTAAAGGTGCTATTGAATTTTTCACCACATGTCGGTAACAACCCATGCAATCCATACATACCAAGAAACCAAAACAAATAAGGTCAGAAATTAAGTTATGTATAATAAAATGAAATGACACAGGGAAAAAGTATTGAACACATGAAGAATGGGAGGTGCAAAAAGGCATGGAGAGTCAAGACACCAGCTGAAATCTATCAGTAAATTGAAAGTAATCCTGCCCCTTGTCAGTGCAAATTAATATCAGCTGGTTCAGTCTCAACTGATGGCCTATAGAAAGGTGTCTCATTACCAAGGTATCACGCAAGAAACATCTCATGATGGATAAAAGCAAAGAGTTCTCTCAAGACCTTCGCATCCTTATTGTTGCAAAACATGCTGATGCCATTGGTTACAGAAGGATTTCAGAAGGATGCAGAAGTGGAAAGAATATAATTTCACCATAAACCGGCCACGGCCAGGTGCTCCTCACAAGATTTCTGACACAGGAGTGAAAAGAATTATCAAAAGAGTTGTCCAAGAGCCATGGACCACTTGTGGACAGCTTCAGAAAGACCTGGAATTAGCAGGTACAATTGTTTAAAAAAAAAAAACAATTAATGCACTCAACCGCCATGGCCTGTATGCACACTCACCATGCAAGACTCCATTGCTGAAGAAAAGACATGTCGAAGCTCGTTTAAAGCTTGCTGCACAACATTAAGACAAGCCTGTGAAATACTGGGAGAATACAGTCTGGTCAGGTGAGACCAAAATTGAACTCTTTGGATGCCATAATACACACCATGTTTGGAGGTCAAATGGCACTGCACATCACCCCAAAAACACCATACTAACAGTGAAGTTTGGAGGTGGGAACATCATGGTGTGAGGCTGTTTTTCAGCATAAGGTACTGGCAAACTTCATATGGTTGAGGGAAGGATGAATGGAAAAAAGTACCAAGACTTTCTTGATAAAAATCTGCTGCCATCTACCAGGATGATGAAGATGAAACAAGGATGGACATTTCAGCAAGACAATGATCCCAAACATAAAGCCAAGGAAACTCTCAATTGGTTTCAAAGAAAGAAAATAAAGCTGCTAGAATGGTCCAGCCAATCACCTAACTTGAATCCAATAGAACATCTATGGCAAGAACTAAAGATCAGAGTTCATAGAAAAGGCATACGGAACCTTCAAGATTTGAAGACTGTGGAACAATGGGCCAAACTCACACCTGAGCAATGCATGGGACTAGTTTCTCCATACAGGAGGCATCTTGAAGCTGTCATTACTAACAAAGGATTTTGTACAAAGTATTAAATACATTTCAGTTAGCGTGTTCAATACTTTTTCCCTGTGTCATTCCATTTTATTACAACTTAATTTCTGAACTTATTTGTTTTGGTTTCTTTGTATGTATGGATTGCATGGGTTGTTACCAATATGTGGTGAAAATTTCATGTCATTAGCACCTTTTAGTCACCGGTCACACTGTTGCGATTTAAAATCAAACGATTTGTGTGCAATTACACCGTGATTTTAGGTACAATTTCTGAAGACTTTTATTGCTACTTGTGAAGATTTTCAATGATTTCTTGCAAATTGCAGTGTGATTTCCATTATATTCTATGTATGTGAATTCGCAACAAAACTGCCGAAAATGTAATGCAAGAACTACTTTAGAAATCACACTGCAGCAAATCGCACATGTTAAAACACTGACATTTACATTCATTAGATATAATTTCGGGAGCAATTTCAATTCGCAAATCGCACTGGGCACTTAGAAATGTGTTTCCAGAGAAAAATGGTGAGGTGTTCAATACTTATTTTACCAGATATATATATATATATATATATATATATATATATATATATATATATATATATATATATATATATATATATATATATATATATATACACAGTTGTGTTCAAAATAATAGCAGTGTGTTGAAAAAAGTGAATAAAGCTGAAAATCCTTCTAATAGCTTTTATTTCCATACACACAAATGGATTGGGAACACTACACATTCTATTCCAAATCAAAACATGAAGAAAAATATATCAAATTTGTGTTGTTCCTCTAAAAAGAAATTGAAGAAAAGTGAATATTAGACTGTTCAAAAAAAATAGCAGTGTTTGTATTCTTGTTTACAAACTCAAACATTCACTATATAAACTGAAAAATGTTTGAAGATTTTGCTTTCCTTTGAATCACTTAATATTTAGTTGTATAAGCTCTGTTTCTGAGAACTGCTGTACATCTGTGTTGCATGGAGTCAACCAACTTCTGGCACCTGTGAACAGGTATTCCAGCCCAGGATGATTGGACTACATTCCACAGTTCTCTATTTCTTGGTTTTGCCTCAGAAACTGCATTTTTGATGTCACACCACAAGTTTTCTATTGGATTAAGATCCGGGGATTGGGCTGGCCACTCCATAACGTCAATCTTCTTGGTCTGGAACCAAGATGTTGCACGTTTATTGGTGTGTTTGGGGTCGTTGTCTTGTTGGAACACCCATTTCAAGGGCATTTCCTCTTCAGCATAAGGCAGCATGACCTCTTCATGTATTCTGATGTATTCAAACTGATCCATGATCCCTGGTATGCGATAAATAGGCCCAACACCGTAGTATGAGAAACATCCCCATATCATGATGCTTGCGCAACCATGCTTCATTGTCTTCAGTGTACTGTGGCTTGAATTCAGTGTTTGGGGGTCGTCTGACAAACTGTCTCCGGCCACTAGACCCAAAAAGAACAATCTTACTTTCATCAGTCCACAAAATGTTGCGCCATTTCTCTTTAGGCCAGTCAATGTGCTCTTTGGCAAATTGTAACCTCTTCAGCACATGTCTTTTTTTCAACAGTGGGACTTTGCGGGGGCTTTTGCAGACAGCTTGGCTTCACATAGGCGTCTTCTAATTGTAACAGTACTCACAGGTAACTTTAGACCTTCTTTTGATCTTCCTGGAGCTGATTGTTGGCTGAGTCCTTGCCATTTTGGCTATTCTTCTATCCATTCGAATGGTAGTTTTTTGCTTTCTTCCATGTCTTTTAGGTTTTGGTTGCCATTTTAAAGCATTTGCGATCATTTTAGCTGAGCAGCCTATCATTTTCTGCACTTCTTTATATGTTTTCTCCTCTCCAATCAACTTTTTAATGAAGGTACGCTGTTCTTCTGAACAATGTCTGGGACGACCCATTTTCCTCAGAATTTCAGAGAGAAATGCACTGTAACAGCATGTACAACATTTAATAAGGGCAATAATTGCCACCTGTTTTTCAAAGAATGAATGACCTCACTAATAGAACTCCACACTGCTATTATTATGAACATGCCCCTTTCAATTAGTGATTCAATTACGCAGAATCAGCAGCATGCATGTCATGACTGTTGGGTCTGTTGGATTTCTATTACTCTACTACACCTGCTAGTAAATTATTTGCCATGTAGAAATATCATTTCTACCAAAAACAGTGATTGATCAGGTTAGTGACTGCTATTATTTTGAACACAACTGTATATAGATTATATATATATATATATATATATATATATATATATATATATATATATATATATATATATATATATATATATACACACACAACAATTTTTTACAAATAAACATTTACTACATGACAAAGGATTTCATAAACAGCATGACTTTCAGAGTTTGCTTAACTCTAACTTTAGACTGGGCCACCCATTACGGCATGAGTCACTGGGATAAATTATTGAGCTTGTCTGAAAGTGTCATCAAAACAAACAGTATTTAAAGGATAAGTTCACCATAGGGAACATGTTACATGTTCCACCCGTTTTTAGGCGTTCTCACTGCTGCATCCACTAGTATGAATGAACTACAAGTACTGACATCCTTTGCTGCTGTTGGCTTGTAGTTCTCGATAAACTACCTGCAAAAAAAGTGCTTTTTTTAAAAGTGAACTTCTCCTTTAAAGCCGAACTTCAGCCAAAACCTTTTATATAATTTTTGCATAGTGAAGGGTTAGAGCCTTTGTCATGGTTTTACTGCCATCTGAGGGAGATTACATATCAGAAAGAGATGTAAAGTCTTTGCACATAGCCAAACACAAGCTAAAGGCCTCATGCACATTTGGGTGTTTGCACAGCTCTTCTGAACTTGTTTTCTTCTGGCACGAGGAAAGCAATGCTAAAAACAAACCTACAGCCGTGTTTTGTGGTAATATATATTAATTTATTCTGGCCATTAAATGAATGAACGCTCAAGCTCTAAAGACTCCTAGCTTGCAGGCTCTGTGTTTTTTTGCTGGAACACTTGTCTTCTGAATGCACAAGTGGTGTTTTGTTTTCTGCCTCTAAACGCCTATAAAGTGTGCAAGGACACACAAGCTAATATGGGGGGGGGGGGGGGGCATTTAGAGGCAAGAAAAAAAATGTCAGATGCCCAGTCTGCATGAGGCCAAAGCAAAAAAAAACAAGAATTGTAATTTTTGACATTGTTTTTACTGTTCTCTCTGCCTTTCTTTCCTGGTTGTGCCCACACCTTTTATTTATTGTACAGGTTATCTGCAGGCAGGTGGTACATTTTGGTAATTTTTTTTCAGTGTGGTCACAGACAGAAATACAGACCTGGCAGAGGTTTGACTCATACTCTCTTAAATAAAAAAAAAATTACAAACACCATAAACATAGTTTTGGTCAGCGGTGGGCTTTGACCAGGGTCGCCAACTGTTCATATTTTTATGAAAGGTTTGTAGAAAAGAACTAAAACTATTTCTCATGTCTGTAAAGGCCAATGAATGGGAGAACCTGTCTGTGAAAATATGGTGGTTGGCTGCAGCTGTCACTTCAGGCTGTCAATTTGTGCCCCTTTCTGATACACTCTCCTGCACAGTACAGTTCCCTGCAGGAATAAGGTGGAGGAGGCTGAATCTGTTCCATCTCCTTCCCTACTACTCCTGCTGTGTCTACCCAGCACCACCCCTTGTGTATTATTTGCAAAATGAAACTTCACCACATTCACAAAGCTCCAGGCTAATACCCTGTGCAAAGTGCAACTTCCTTTGCAAAGTAAACAGCCTTTTTGCCTTTGGCAAATCAGCCCCATGTGTTTTCCTATAATAAAAATTGCTTTTGTGAAATGTTACTGGATTTCTTTGTAATGATTTTCTTTAATGGCATTTATAACTGTATTACTTTAATAAGTGCACTACTAGAAAACAGTCAGTAATTGTGAATAATAAATATTCATGTGGAGCACATCCCCAGTTTAACATAACCACATAAAGTATTGTGTATTTTTCCACCCGTATGTCTTTATATCCATCTTTAATTTTTTTTGTTAAACAACAATGCCTTGAAGACATACTGAGCAGTAAATGTCTGAACAAGTATTACAATCTTACCTCCCGTAGAGGCTCACTCAACTCCCCAAGGATACTCTCCTCATCAAACATCTTTCCTTGATAGCGGTGCTCATAATAATCATGGATCCTCTGACGCATATCAGCTGGTAACTTGTGAAATGACATGTACTGTTCCACCTGTTTGTACTGTACACAGAAGGAAAACAAAAAGTATATGAGCTTTAGGATTCAAAAGGCCCCTCTGACACCAAAACTCTGAGTTTGTCAATGAGCTTTCAAAGCATGTAAAGACACAATCACAGCATGCAGCCCAGATTCCAATTAGTCGCTCATATTTATTTTAGGTAGCTGCTGATGAAAGCTAGAACAGAATGCCAGGTTTACAAATGTGTTAAAGTGAAGCTTTTATATGCATAGACAGTTTCAAAGATTTAATCCATTCAGTGCCATTAAAAGGGGAAGGTTTATGGGCTTTATTTAACAGCACAGGACTATAATGTGCAGCCATTGGCAACAAAGGTACACAGCAACCAATCAGGGATCAGATGTGTAACCATTTAAAGATAAGCAATCTAGTGCTGTAAGAATAATGATGTATCATTTCTTATTGGTTGGTAACTAATCAATATGCCATCTTGAGCAGAACCCAGCTCCATTTCTGACTATGTTGTAGGGTTTCCTTTCCTCTGGTTGTATTCTACATGATATAAAAAAAATCACCAGGAAGAGAAGGAACATTTTTAATACTCTACAGACCTGGAATTTAAAGTACAGATATCCAGGGCTGCAGTTAGAAATCACAGCCTACCTGCCAGGCTTCCCCACGCCGAAAATATCAAATAATATGTTTGCTAAAATGCCACAGCTGAAATATTATGCTTTTCAGCCATGGCAGAAATTATATTACCATTCCTTTTCAACAAGACCCATTCAAGTGATTGGCACTGCTCTGCAATCCTTTTTTTTTTCTTTTAATTATGTTTTAGAATTTTACCTTTTTTTTACATTTTTTGTAGAATTGTATCTTTTTCTTTATTTTTTTACATTTTTAACTGCCCTGTTGAGGGCCTCTGGTGAAATATCAGGGGTCTAAACAGACCCCTAATGTCTTAATTTTGAAACGGAGAAAGGGACTAAGCACATATATTTATCAGTCCCTTTCTCTGCAGCCTCAGCTGCACTGGACAGTGAATGAATGGGAAGCCCTTTGTGTTCACTGTGCTTTAGTTTGTGAATGAACAGGATGTCTCAGTCTACTTTGCTTCAGTAATGAATGGACACAGGAGTGATTAGTGCCAATCAGTCACTGTTCAGGCAGGAAAGGGAAGGGTCGGTAATTATAACATATTTACTTACCCTTTCCCCTGCTCTCCATCCTGAAACATCCCCATCTGTGCCTGCAGCAGCGCCGGGGGGAAAGAAAAGGAGGGAAGCTGCCTCACTGCAGAGGAGAGGGGCACACAGGGAACTCACACAACATGGGGCTAGGGGTGCAAATACCAATCCCCCTGCAGCACAGAAGGAAGGAGGGGGAGGCACAAGGGGGATCAGTCTCTTCAATAAGATAGTACAGCTGGCCCTCCTGCTCAGCAGGGGCCTGGGCCCCCCTTTTGAACTGATGGGTACAAGAGGTTGGCTGCACTGTTTTATCAGCACCCCTGCAGACATTTTATAACTAGAGTCTCCAAGACATATAAACCTCCTAAATGTTTACATTTCCCAGCATCTACCAACATTTTCTGGGTGAATCAACAAGTAATGTTGGTTTGCCAGCCCTGAAGAACGAATACATATTTAAAACAACGAATCGACAGTTTAAACACTTACTGTATATAGGAGGCAGTTTTACTTCCCAAAAGGTTAGAGTTTCTATCCAGCAGTCCTGAGATTTACACAGCTCTGCCACACATCACAATTACAGTGAGGAACAGAAGTATTTGAACACCCTGCGATTTTGCAAGTTCTCCCACTTAGAAATCATGGAGGGGTCTGAAATTCACATTGTAGGTGCATTCCCACTCTGAGAGACAGAATTTTAAAAACAATTCAGGAAATCAAATTGTATGATTTTTAAAGAATTTGTCTTGCACTGCTGAACATAAGTATTTGAACACCTGAGAAAATCAGTGTTAATATTTAGTACAGAAGCCTTTGTTTGCAATTACAGAGGTCAACCGTTCCCTGTAGTTCTTGACCAGGTTTGCACACACTGCAACAGGGATTTTGGCCCACTCCTCCACACAGATCTCCTCTAGATCTGTCAGGCTGTATTGCATTTAGGTCTGGAGACTGGCTAGGCCACTCCAGAACCTTGATATGCTTCTTACGGAGCCATTCCTTGGTTATCCTGGCTGTGTACTTTGGGTCGTTGTCATGTTGGAAGACCCAGCCACGACCCATCTTCAATGCTCTGACTGAAGGAAGGAGGTTGTTGCTCAAAATCTCACAATAAATGGCCCCATTCATCCTCTCCTTAATACAGTGCAGTCGTCCTGTCCCCTTCGCAGAAAGGCACCCCCAAAGCATGATGTTACCACCCCCATGCTTCACAGTAGGGATGGTGTTCTTGGGCTGCAACTCATCCTTTCTCCTCCAAACACAACGAGTGAAGTTTATGACTTTCTCCCATGCCTCCTCTAGATCATCCAGATGGTCATTGGCAAACTTCAGATGGGCCTGGACATGTGATGACTTGAGCAGGGGAACCTTCCGTGCAATGCATGATTTGTAACCATGACGGCGTAGTGTTCTACCGACAGTGACCTTTGAAACTGTGGTCCCAGCTCTCTTCATGTCATTGACCAGATCCTCCCTTGTAGTTCTGGGCTGATTCCTCATCTATCATCAGTGATACCCCACGAGGTGAGATCTTGCATGAAGCCCCAGTCCGAAGGAGACTGACAGTCGTCTTTAGCCTCTTCCATTTTCTAACAGTTGCTCCAACAGTTGATCTATTTTCACCAAGCTGCTTGGCAATTGCCCCGTAGCCCTTTCCAGCCTTGTGGAGGTCCACAATTTTGTCTCTGGTGTCTTTTGACAGCTCTTTGGTCTTGCCCATGGTAGTAGTTGACATCTGACTGACTGTGGGGTGGACAGGTGTCTTTAAAGAGCTCAGACAGGTGCTACTAAGTTAGATTAATGAGTGGAGTAGAGGTGGACTTTTTAAGGCACAGTAACAGGTCTTTGAGAGCCGGAATTCTTGCTGTTTCTTAGGTGTTCAAATACTTATGTTCAGCAGTGTAAGACAAATAAATTCTTTAAAAATCATACAATGTGATTTCCTGAACTTTTTTTAAAATTCTGTCTCTGAGTGGGAATGCACCTACAATGTGAATTTCAGACCCCTCCATGATTTCTAAGTGGGAGAACTAGCAAAATCGCAGGGTGTTCAAATACTTCTGTTCCTCACTGTATGTCTGGCAGAACAGAAACATCATTTTGCTCTGCTGGAATGTGGTAACACTTACAAGTCTCGTACCCCAAACTTCCCCATACCCCCCACAACCAGTGACTGAACAGTGTAAAGATAAGCAGTACAACGATAAGCTCAACTCTTTGTCACTCTGCTCTCAGTCCCGTCCTATTATATCAGCATGTTCATTGTTAGCACATGAGCATTACATTACAACTGAGTGGCTGATTGTCCTGTTTCTACCTCTCCTAGCCTGGGAGTTCTGATTTACAGGGATTACAAGAGGCAGGTACCAGGTCAAATTCAGGTACTTACACTGCTTGCATTAAAAAAAAAAAAAAAAATACATGTAATGGAGGTGTTACTGAATAAAGAGGTGCATTGATTTGCTACATCCAGGCAAATCAAATTATTTAGAGCCAGTTCACAACTGTCTATTTTACTGCATGAAAAATGTAGAAATCCCATTCATTCTTAGGTGACCTATTCTGATCTATGTGCTTCAGTTTAGTATGCCCTTAAAACACATGGCATGCTTGCAGCTCCTACTTGATTTTGAACAGTGGCTTTTAGGTATTAAGGTCAGATGTACTCAGGTTGCAGCCCATATACATATTTATGATCTGTTATTTCTAAGGGTACTGCCAAGTTCCTAATATCGCTACACACAACACTTTTGGTTTAAAGCATAAGTTCACCTTTAAAAAAATAAATAAATAAATGCACATCTTTTTGCAGGTAAAAAAATGTGCATTTAATATATATATTTTTTTTATTAGGAGCCTGTAAAGCCAGGGGCTGCTCAGTAACATGTTACACCCTAAATATGGTTATACAAGGTAACTTGCTATCTAAAGGTGAATTTATCCTTTACATTTTCATAGTTTTTCAACTGGTTATACTCTTAATTATATGGACTTTGCTATATTATTTTGCACTTATTCCTATGGATATATTGTGGTTAGGTCTCTCATTTCATTTGTCTTCATCAATTTGATAACTTGCCAATTGTCTCTGTAATACATTCCTTCTTTTTGCTATATTGCAGAGACCTTGTCTTACACAGTCCTTTGAATATGTACAGCATAGGTGCATGTTTTTGTCAGCATTGATGTTGTCACTTTATGTCCATTTCAATACTAATAAAAACTCTTTTTGGATTAAAAAAAATATATGACATACAGCATTTTTGTGCATTTATGCACATTAAGTAGGCCCATTCAAATTATTGATAAATGTTTCATACTGTTTTGTGAGTTTTTCATGTGTCAGCACCAAGGCCAATAAATGTTCTGAATAATTCTCCTCCACTTTGTATACTGAATGATCAAAAAAAGGCTCAAGTAAAATGTACCATGCAAATTTATACCATACTGTATAAATGTAAGGGTAAAAGGGCCTTTGGGGTTAGGAGATACTCTCCTCCACCCCAGAAGGTGCTCGCCATTACTCTAACCCTACAATAGCTTGCCTATCTTAAAGCCAAGCTTAGGTACATACCCAAACTGGATTTAATTAAAGGAACACTTTGAAAACACATCAGATCTCAATGAGGAAAAATATCATACTGGATATCTATACTGATATAGACTGGGTAATGTCTTAGGAACATAAGGATGCCCCATTGTTTGATGGAAATTAAAACTATCAACCTACAGAGTACTGTATGCAAAGACACCCCGAAAATCAAAGTGAAAAAAAATTATGCAGCAGGCTAGTCCATTTTGCCAAAAATTCAATGCAGCAACTCAAAATGGTACTCCGTAGTTTGTATGCCCCCCGTGTGCTTGTATGCATGTCTGACAATGTGGGGGCATGCTCCTAATGAGACGATGGAGGGTGTCCTGGATCTGGACCAGGGCATCACTGAGCTCCTGGACAGTCTGAGGTGCACCCTGGTGACGTCGGATGGACTGAAACATGATATCCCAGAGGTGTTCTATTGGATTTAGGTCAGGCAAATGTGGGGGCCATTCAATGGTATCAATTCCTTCATCCTGCATGAACTGCCTACATACTCTTACCACATGAGGCCGGACATTGTCATGCAACAGAAGGAACTGAGGACCCACTGCACCAACGTAGGGTCTAACAATGGGTTGAAGGATTTCATCCCGATACCTAATGGCAGTCAGGGTGCCATTGTCTAGCCTGTAGAGGTCTGTGTGTCCCTTAATGGATATGCCTCCCCAGACCATCACTGACCCACCACCAAAATGGTTATGCTGAACGATTTTACAGGCAACATAACATTCTCCATGGATTCTCCAGACCCTATCACGTCTGTCACACGTGTTCAGGATGAACCTGCTCTCATCTGTGAAAAGCACAGGGCGCCAGTGGCGGATCAGACAATTCTGGTGTTCAATGGCAAATGCCAATCGAGCTCTATGTTTCCCAGGCAGTGAGCACAGGGCCCACTAGAGGACATCAATCCCTCAGGACATCCTCATGAAATCTGTTTCTGATTGTTTAGTCAGAGACATTCACACCAGTGGTCTGCTGGAGGTCATTTTATAGGGCTGTGGTAGTGCTCATCCTGTTCCTCCTTGCACAAAGGAGCAGATACCAGTCTTGCTGATGGGTTAAGGACCTTCTATGGTCCTGTCCAGCTCTCCTAGAGTAACTGCCTGTCTCCTGGAGTCTCCTCCATGCTCTTGAGACTGTGCTGGGAGACACAGCAAACCTTTTGGCAATGGCATGTATTAGTGTGCCATCCTGGAGGAGTTGGACTGACTGTGCAACCTCTGTAGGGTTCTGGTATTGCCTCCTGCTACCAGTAGTAACGCTGACCCTAGCCAAATGCAAAACTAGTGAAAAACAGTCAGAAAAGATGAGTAGAGAAAAACATTTCAGTGGCCTCCACCTGTAAAACCATTCCTGTTTTGGGGGTCATCTCATTGTTGTTAATTTCATTAACACCAAAGCAGCTGATACTGATTAACAACCCCCTCTGCTACTTAACTGACCAGATCAATATCCCAGAATTTAAATTGACTTGATGTCATACTCAGATTAAAAAGTGTTCCTTTAATTGTTTTTTTGAGCAGTGTAAATAGGAGAAAATGGAAATTAGTCATTTTAAAAGTGTTGCATTTCACTGGATAATAAAAACCAACCTGTCTTTTACAGGGCTCCTCTCTACAGGCATGCCCACGACTGATCCAATAGTCAAGAAAAACAGGAAATACTAGATCTACCAAGCAGATATAGACAGTGGTATTGTGGGTAATACTGCATGGGAAATGCTCGAGTCTACATTTATGAAATAATTAACAATTAATAGTGATCTACTGAATATCAATTCACCCTGATTAATGGATTTTCATTTTAATATATTATTCTCACAGCATAATGTCTCTAGTGTTTACAGAAGTCTAAAAACCAATTCATTAATAAATCACATTTATTTGAATGGATGCTAATTTAATTACTTATTGCAATGCCTAAAAAAAACTTTGCAATAGTCACAAAAACCTTCATCCCAAATTATCATAATAATCCAAGACTATATACTTTGACATCTGGCAATCTTTCAAGGTGGTCAAATAGTAAATATAATACTATCTCTATCACTTTCTGGAAATAAACTCAGGAAAATCAATGCTTTAAAGTAAAGTTAGATCATATCAGTCTTCTTTTGATATTTTGTTCCAAAACCTTTTGGCTTAGGTATGAAAAAGTAGAGTAGCCTTTAGGACAAGCACTCCCATCTCTATTATATATTTTGTGATAACTAAGAAAACAAGCTCTTGTTACTATTTACAAAAAGACATTTAAAGTCACTTCAGCCAAAGCTGAAAAACTCCCCCAAAAAATTTGTGATTAGATGTCAACTGTTTGAATAACTCATTGTCCTATTTTATCTCTGGGAGACTCAATGAGACATCTGCACTTGGTCACCTCTACAAGTAATATGTTACTGGGTGAAATTTCATTATTGTGTTGCTCCTTACAGCAAACAAAGTTTTCCAAAATGTGGGGGTGCAATACTCCTAGACTAAACTAGTACTTGGTAAGCCTTACTATGTATAGGAAACCTATAGAGAGGAAGTTTGAAGGATACCATTTCTGACCCTTCCTTATGAATATACTAGTTTCCCAGTTTTATTATTTTTAAGGCACTGATTATGAGATCTGAATTCACTCTGACTTTTCGTACTTATGTACTTGTTTCAGTTCAGTGTTTCAATGTATTTTTGCCAGAGGCAGCCTGGCCCCTATCATATTTGGTGTAAAAAGACTTGAAACTGAAGTGCCACAGCACTGCTAAGAGGTCCAGGTACAACTTTATTCCATTAAATGTCAGGGGTACAATTCAAAAAGTAGCCAATGCCTTTCAGGAGTCTAAGGGCCCATTTTATCAGGGCTTGACTGGCAACAAAGTGAACAAACCAGAAGTGAACTAATCCTGCAATGGTATTTTTACCAGTGTGAATTAAAAGCGCAGGCCTAATCAGCAGCAGCCCACTTTCCTCAACCTATCATATTTGGAACACAGGTGACAATGGATACTACTTTTTTTCCTCTCAGAACCTATTTAATAAATAGAGCCCCCCCGAGGACATAGTCATTCTAGTGATTGCTATTTGTAGTAGGCACTGGAGGGCCACCAGGTGAAAGAACATGGTCACTGTAGTGATTGCTATTTGTAGTAGGCACTGGAGGGCCACCAGGTGAAAGAACATGGTCACTGTAGTGATTGATGTTTGTAGTAGGCACTGGAGGGCCACCATGTGAAAGAACATGGTCACTGTAGTGATTGCTGTTTGTAGTAGGCACAGGAGGGCCACCAGGTGAAAGAACATGGTCACTGTAGTGATTGCTGTTTGTAGCAGTCTCTGGAGAGAGTATGCCTATAAAAAACTGTCTACTTCTGTTGGCTCCGCTGCTATTTTCAAAAAGACAAGACTTTGCTCACTGGCCCACTTGTTATATTTATGAAGGTAATGCAAGTCAGTCAGGAAAATGTGGTATATGAGTTGTTGGATGAGCCTATGTAGAAACAGAATGTACCACTAACTTTTTGTATAGCAATGTCGGTGGGTGGTACATGTGTTTCTTGACTTAGTTCAGGTAGTGCTTTGATCCTGCAAGGTGATGGTGGTAACAGAAACTGGTGAACGGCAAACATCCACTGGATTTAAACATATATATTAGGAGTACAGTACAACAGCTTTAAAAATAAGAAATGATGAACGATCAACTATCTTAACCGCTTGCCGCCCTGCCACTGTATATATACGTGTGCAGGGCGGCACTGGGGCGCAAAACCACGTTTTAAAACGGGTTCTGCGCTCCCGACGGTTTCGCCGGCAGGGGGTGCGCGCGTGCGCTCCCGCCGACCCGCGGGTGACACCATTCGATCCCGGAGGGATCAATCATTAGATTTCAGCCAGTGATGTCTGGCTGAAATCAGATGATCGGGCCCTGTCCTATCCTGTCCTGTGTTGACATTTACACAGGACAGGATATGATGTCATTCTTCTCTGCCTGGACACATTCCGTTCCAGACAGAGAAGAAGACATACAAAAAGTGAGTACCAAGCACTACACTAACAGTTAGAACACTCTAGGACACAGTTAACCCCCTGATTGCCCCCCCCAGTTAACCCCTTCACTGCCCTGTCACCAGTGTCACTGATCAGTGAATCGATTTTTACTGATCACTGTATCAGTGTCGCTGGCAACTTCCGATAGTGTTAGCGCCCCTCCAAGATAGCGCCAGATTGCCCGCCAGTACACCAGTAATCCCGTTTAACCCCTTGATCGCCCCCCCCCCCGTTAACCCCCTCACTGCCCTGTCACCAGTGTCACTGATCAGTGAACCGATTTTTACTGATCACTGTATCAGTGTCACTGGTGCCTTCCGATAGTGCTAGCACTCCTCCCAGATAGCGCCAGTTTGCCCGCTAGTACACCAGTAATCCCGTCTAACCCCTTGATCGCCCCCCCCCCCCCCGAGTTAACCCCTTCACTGCCCTGTCACCAGTGTCATTGATCAGTGAACAGATTTTTACTGATCAGTGTCGCTGGCGACTTCCAATAGTGTTAGTGCCCCTCCAAGATAGCACCAGTTTGCCCGCCAGTACACCAGTAATCCCATTTAACCCCTTGATCGTACCCCCCCGTTAACCGCTTCACTGCCCTGTCACCTGTGTCATTGATTACAGTGAACAGATTTTTACTGATCACTGTATTAGTGTCACTGGTGACTTTCGATAGTGTTAGCGCACCTCCCATATAGTGCCAGTTTGCCCGCTAATGCACGGGATTTTTTTACCAAAAACATGTAGCAGAATACATTTTGGCTTAAATTTATGACTAACTTTGAGTTTACGATATATTTTTTTATAGCTGAAAGTAGAAAATATTGTTTTGTTTTCAAAATTTTTGTGTTTTTTTTGTTTATAGCGCAAAAAAAAAAGCGCACAGGTGATAAAAGACCACCAAAAGAAAGCTCTATTTGTGTGAAAAAAAAGGACGTAAATTTCGTTTGGGTACAGCATTGCATGACCGCGCAATTATCATTTGAATTAGTGCAGCGCTGTATAGCAAAAAAAGGCATAAATTACAGTATCTATACCATAGTTTGTAGACACTATAACTTTCACACAAAGCAATCAATATACACTTATTGGGATTTTTTTTACCAAAAACATGTAGCAGAATACATTTTGGCTTAAAATTTATGACTAACTTTGAATTTACGATATATTTTTTATAGCTGAAAGTAGAAAATAGTTTTTTTTCAAAATTTTTTGTTTTTTTTTGTTTATAGCGCAAAAAATAAAAAGCACACAGATGATAAAATACCATCAAAAGAAAGCTCTAATTGTGTGAAAAAAAGGACGTAAATTTAGTTTGGGTACAGCATTGCATGACCGTGCAATTATCATTTGAATTAGTGCAGCGCCAAACAGCAAAAAAAGGCCTGGTCATTAAGGGGGGTAAATCCTCAGGAGCTCAAGTGGTTAAGCAGTGTCTGACTTCTCAGCAATAATGCCTTTCCATGCTTAGAGCTGTAATCCAGCAACATCGATAGAGTGAATGTGAAATCCCACTGACTCCCGCTTTACAGAGGCTGCATGGCAGAACTATACAGGATCTGGAAATTAGTTCTTTCAAAGAGCAGACAAGTGAGCGCGGTCCCATATGTAAATGTAGTTAATGCTTTATAAAACTGTTGTGCTCACATTACATATCTGACACAGTACTATAAACAAGTCCTATTCACTTATGAGCATTCAATGTTTTTCCATTACAATCTTTCATTTCATTAACAGTAAATCATGAAAAAAAAATACTATTGCAACTACTTAGACATATGCACGACTTAAAAACCCCGACTTACCTTTTCTTGATACTGCCGCCGTGATGAATCTAGAGATTGGATAAGCGCAGTGGCATGACCAATGAACATGGCATAGCAAGTGGCACCAACAATCATGCTGAGCATAGTAAGCCAGACATCCGACATACCCACTGGTGCCTGTTGACCATACCCAATGCACAACATGTGACTCATGGCTTTGAAAAGGGCATAGGAGTACTGCTTTCCCCATGAAGCATTCTGCAACATAAAAAAAAAAAATGTTTTCTTGTTATAGGCTTTAAAGAGGCCGGTTATAGGCTAGGTTTTTAGAAACCTCATGCAACGTCAGCTAACTCAGGAAGGAAAATGTTATTTATTAGTGATTTTGTTGCAGACAATGTTGAACATGATTAGTTACAAATCTGTTCATTGTTCTTGAACAGCTGGAATAGTCATACCCCAAAACTTTCCAGTGTCCATTAGTTGTATTGGAATACCCCCAAATTCGACTTAACTTGTGTCTGACATCTTCCTACAGGAGTCCATTTCCTTGCTAATCTGAAGAGATTATGCTATCATAGTCAGCGGGGTTTAACAGTATCATTCATTTGAGTTTAGGATTTAGTTTTCTGGTGCAAATTGCATGAGCTGTAAACTAGTACGTATAAGGATTTAGATTTTTATACAAATTACATAAAGCCTGACAGGAAAAGCAAGACTGTGGATTTAGATTCTTCATGCAAATCACACATAATTTATCCATGGATACATTTTACAATCAGAAAGCTCAATGCCACTCACCAAAATAAATTATAAAAATAAAAAACTATTCTTCAACATTACTTAATAATTCTAAGAAGAATGAAAACACTTCAGGTTTACAGACTGACATATTCATCCCCCACAGTTATTCCCATTTGTATACTTTGACCCTCCCTTTTAGATTGTAAACTCTAACGAGCAGGGTCCTCTGATTCCTCCTGTATTGAATTGTATTGTAACTGTAATGTCTGAACTTATGTTGTAAAGCATTGTGTAAACTAAATCCTGTATAATAATAATGTAGGAAAGGGCAAAAACTAATGTAAGTATATGCTAACAAATACAGTTTAATCCAGCTGTTTTGGATGCTATAAGCAAAAGCATAAAATAAATCCCAAGAAAATGCATAAAGATGATATATGATATTGCTAAGATGAAGCTGAAATAAAATATGACACTGTCTAATGAATGTCATCTTCTATAGGGTGATTCCATTCTCTGCTGTCTGCATTTTATGTGCTGAACTGATGGAACCAATATCATCTCAGCACAGTGTTTATGTGAATTATTCTCCTGCATCACACAAGCATGAGAGAAGAATGATCCAGTCCCAAAAAAATCTCTTCTGCAGCAATTTTTGGTGAATCGCTCTCTGTCGTTTGTGAGGCAGGAAATAAAATGATTTGCATAAAAAGTTACACTGGTTTGAAGCCATTCATTAGACCAGCACAGAAAACGAACATGACAATTTTTGTTAATAAACCACAGCATTCAGAATCACTTGTGTGATATTAAATTCAGAGCTCATTCACAGTTTTGCATTGAAGACGTTGTGGTGATAGGGAATCCTAGCAAGTGCTGATTGTGGCACCCAGACTAAGGTGCACCCACTTTGCAGCATACAGCGGTTTCCAAACGCATCCCTGAACACATCACAACACAAACACTGAAGGTAAACAGCCCCTTTGCAAAAATAGACAAGATGTTATGTGCACTTTACACAACAGCAACCTTCACTGAAAAATGCATAGATGTAAACGGGTAATAATAGGGCAGATGTTTCACAGTGATCTTCCCAAGACATATAGTTCAAAAGAAATTAAAATAATTGCATGAATAATTAAAAATGTTATTTTTGGTAAAAAAAATTCTAGAGGGAAAAATCTAGAGCATTCAAAATTGCTCATATAGCCTAATACCTGACAGACCTTGTCTTCTAACAGAAGGACAGAATTAAAGTAGATTTAAACCCAAATGCTAAAATCTCATATAGGCTTTACCATGTTAATGTTATCACAAAATGTTTCAATCTTGTTAAAGCTTCAGCTTTTATTCAATTGATGTCTGGTGATTTTGCCACGAAGATTCTTGTTCAGACTTTTCCTGTTATAGGGTGACAGCTCTCTGTCCCAGTCTTCCAGGTGTGCGCTTGCCTTGTTACCCTTCGTCACATGCCTGATGAAGGGGTCCTGCGAGACTCCGAAACGTTGCCTTGCTGTAATTATGTGATTGTTTATTAAAACTTTTGGACCCATATTGGTGATCCTAGGTGTGCTGGTGACATTCTTCCTTTCTGATTCTGTTCAGTTCCAGCCAGCGGTCGCTGCAGCACCCACTTATACACATAGCCATTTTTTAACACAGGAATGTGTGCATTTGGATTGTATACTTGCCTTGTTACCCTGTCACAGGCACCCCGATGGAGACAATAAGCAGATGTATGACACACATTGCACAGGCATGGTTTTCTGTTGTCGCTATCAAGAAGCCAGTCCAGAGCCATGTGCAGCTGACATTGGAGTAAGTGCATGTAAGCAGTAAGTGGATGAAAGAGGCTGGAGGAGATCAGAACACTGAGATGCAAAAAAGGTGCACATCATTTATGGAAAACCATTGCAATTGTTTATAATGCACAATGTCTTTTCAAACTAAATCTCATCCAGCTAGGGTTTAGATTTACTTTATTGTATAAAATCACCTCTTTAAAGTTTTAGTTCCGTGCTTCTGATCTGAACTCCCTATGTTGGAAAACAGTAACATTTCCTTTTCTTCCTTGCATATCTAATAAACTATTGGAGCTAGAGGGTCAGGTAACTGTGCTATTCCCCCTTAGTGATCTATTGCTGAACGATAGATCAATATTTTAAGTGATCGATAGTGAACAATAGATCAATATTTTAAGTGATTTTTCAAAGGCGAATTGAGGGGAAGGATCAAGTCTTCCCTACCCCCTCATTAAGAAAACAAGTGTAAAATATAAACACATCAATTATTACTTTGTTATAGTAACCACTTGCCCTCCTGAGGATTTACCCCCCTTCCTGACCAGGCCATTTTTTGCGTTATGCCGCTGCGTTAGTTTTGCACAGGACAACCCGGAACCTCCACCCTGGGGTCCCCTGCTGGCATTGTCCACTCCTCCTCTTTTGTATTGGCCCCCTAGCAGGCTGCTTGCTTGGGGGGGTGCAAATGTGCAGGCCAATGGCTCCTGCTGCTCTCAGCAAAGTAAAGAACTGAAGCTGGGCACATCACTGGAGCGATACATGATTCAGGTAAGTGTTTAAGGGGGGTGTGGGGGGCACTGCTATTGGAAGATTTTTTTTTACCTTAATAAAGAGAAAGCATTAAGGTAAAAAAAAAAAATTTTCCTTTACAACTACTTCAAAGCGGTAGTAGACTGACACCCAAAAAAAAAACAAATTTGGGTCCCCTGCAAGTATATCCCACATAGTAGCACATTATGGCAGACTTACCTGCAAACAGGGTCCTCCACCGCAGCATTGTTATGGCTCCCCCAGCGCTTCGGCATTTGCTGTTGTGGATATCTCCTAAACCACGGATGTCAAACTGGGGGCCCTCCAGTTGTTGTCAAACTACAAGTTCCATGAGGCATTTCAAGATTGACAGAAGCATGACTCCCAAAAGGTAGAGGCATGATGGCTTCAGGTAATACATAAAGATGAAACAAGTCTTTCTACATAAGTTATATCTGTCTAGCTGCAGCCTGCTCTTCTCTACATCCGTTCAAAATGCTGAATTTATAAGCTTGCCTGAGAGTTCAGAAAACAGGGGGCGGAGAGCTGAAGTTACACTCTACAGACCTTAGTGAGTGGAGATCTGAGAGTTGATTGGAGGGAAGAGACACATCCACCCTTCACACAGCTCACAGAAACAGAGCTGAGGCTGTCAATCTGCTGGAGGATCTGTTCCTGTCACCATTTTTCTCTTGGTGTCAGGAAAACTTGTCAGAAGTGTTTCATACTGATAGCGGACCCCTATCAGAAGAACAAAGCATCAGACAGAAATGACACTTAGTGCACACACTGTAGCACAGGTGTAAAACTGCCGGCCCTCCAGCTGTTGCCAAACTACAAGTCCCATGAGGCATTGCAAGATTGACAGAACCATGACTCCCTAAGGTAGAGGCATGATGGGACTTGTAGTTTGGCAACAGATGGAGGGCCGCCAGTCTGACACCCCTGTGAGCTAAACGGTGCACATTTAGGAGATATTCATTGGCCCTACAAGTAAGCCTGATAAGCTTAAAAAAAATACAGATTTAACAATGTTCTGCTACTGAACCATAACATAACCACATTCTGAAAATTCATGTCCATATTCTGCTTAAATGTTCATCTTGAAACATTACTCCTTGGTTTCTGTTACATCAACAAGGATTACCAAACCCTGACACAGTATCCAGTGACACAGACAGGTGCTCAAACTGCCGAGAACAAAGACAGGCTGATCTTCATTTCACGTATATACAGCATGTTAGGTCAAGTGCAGCAATATGTACTCTGTATTATGCATAGGACTCGTGGTTCTTGTTGGTACGGTTAGGTGTTACACTTACAAGATACTGTAGCCATCCAAACCGGAGACATTTCGTAATATCATGTCTCTTCCTCATCACTATTCACCATTGCACCTTTGGATTCAAGACTTAACCTTGCCATATTATGGAACAATGTTATTCCTCTTATATCCTGTATGAACTGAACTGCTGTCATAGCCACACATACAATGGCAGTTAGAGCAGGCTACACATGCATTCATATTTTCATTCCAACAGAAAATTCAATTGTGTTTGTGAGTATTTTCTGTTGCCATGCACACAGTTGCTTTCTACTTATCCAGCTAGAATTATGTTGCTTTATCAGTTTTCTAAAACAAAAATGTTTTATTCACTCTAAATCAGGCATCATTAAATGGTGAACCACAGTCCAGACCCTGACTGAGTGGCAGTTCCATCTGGACCACTTTGCCACTTAGCAGCCTAGGCACCCTCTCCTAGGTTCGGAGGGGTGCGGGATAATCCTAGCAACCAATCACCTGCTTGTTAAAGTGGAACTTCACTCTTTCAATCAACATTGGCTATTTTTAATCTTTATGCTGCTAACATTAGTAAATAGATAGGACAGTATATCATATTTACTTGTTTTAAACATTTTTTTTACATTTCTTTAGTCACCTCCTGGTTTCCAGGCCTATGCAAATTATGTCACACATTTTTGTTCAGGAGGGGAGGAGGGGTTTGCCGAGCTAAGCACATCCTCCTGCCTGCATGCCTGCGTTAAGGGCAGATGGATTCCAGGAAGTAAATGCTACATAAATAATTTTCCCTTACCCAAGATGACCAGAAAGCTATGGGGTATTTTTCAAAGTGATTTCTCAGCAAAATAAAGCATGGATGGATGTGTGAGTTTGTTTTGAACATTGAAAATGAATGAAATAGCAGTTTTGGTTTGTGGAGCTCAGATGAAGTGTAGTTCTGCTGTAACAAGAGAAGTTGAGCAGCACCTGTTTTCTGTCCAGACCTGCTGTGCCTCTGGCCCTTTGCCCTGCTGTGTAAGGAATGACTGTGAAGGGGGAAGGGGTTGTGATTGTGACAGAAGGATGGGGGGGGGGGCTGATGTCAAGGGGCTAAGGACACTGATGTAAAAGGGAAACAGGAATGTGATGTCAAGGAGGAAGGGGGGGGGGGGTACTGAGGGGACTGGTATAAAGGACTGAAATGTGAAGGGGGGCTGTGATGTGAAAAGAGACCTGAGGAGGTTGTAATATGAAGAGGGGACTGGGGACACTGATGTAAATGGGGGTGGGGGGGGGGGGCGTGATGTGAAGGATCTAATCACGCACAAACATAGGATTGAGACCTCTGCAGGAGAAAAATGTATTGATCAGTCCTGCTCTAACTGATCTTAAAGTGTTACTAAACCCACAACAGTAAAATCAGTCTGTATATGCAGTAAAGCATGCTTGTTATACTCACTGTGGAACCTAAGGGGTTAATCCTCTGCATTGTGTGAAGAGGATGTTTGATCCTGACTTCTCTGATCCCCCTCTAATTCCAGTGCCCCCCTCTTATTTCCTGTTAAGACATATCATGCGGAGACACTCTGCACATGCTCAGTTTGTTTTGTAGTGCTAGAGATTTTTTGTTGTTGTTTTTTCCCTTGGGAGAGTGCATGTGATCAGCACAGGGCCAATCAGCACTGTCCAGACAGAGGTAAGGGGTTCTGCATCCTCATAGAGCAGAAAGAAAACTCCTCCAAGCTTTAACCAGTGCTCTGCTGAACACTGATAGGAGTCACAAGACTACTATTTACTGCTGATGAGAAAAGGTATTTAGCAGTTTATATTTATTCAATTAATTGAATTTCCACTTCACTGTACTGTGGGAGACCAGATATAGTAAATGCAGGGTCCTGGGTTTAGCATCAGTTTAAGGTAAAAAAAACCTTACAATAGCTGTGCCCGGCTTCAGTTCTTCTCTCCCCTCTTCCTTCTCTCACAAGTTTCACTGAGAGCAATGGAAGCCATTGGCTCCTTCTGTTGGCAGTCAAATCATGTGCGGAGGGAGCAGGGGGGCAGGGCCTAGCCATGTTGTGTGTCTATGGATGCACACAGCCTGGCTTGAGAGCAAGCCCTCACGTCTGCCCTCATAGAAAGCCGCTTGGGCAGACACAGAAGAGGAAGAGTGACGGGGGACCCAAGAAGAGGAGGTTTGGGTATGTTCTGTGCAACACCCTTGCACAGATCAAGTAAGTACAGTATAACGTTTGTTATTTTAAGAAAAAAAAAAGCAGCCTTTAGAAGCACTTATATATATGTGAACCCTTACGTTGTGAAACGTAAGTTTTCAGTTTAAAACAGAAATGATAGGCAAAATATTTGTGTATATATTATATACTGATATTCCCAGTGATTAGCTGTGCATTGTGGTGTGTGTGCACAAGTCTTGGCTATTGCAGCATAGACAGGCTGTGCTCCCAGCACTTGCAGTGGTCAGTTTGAAAATGGAAAGCAGGGAGACTGGCAGGAGCACCAGATATTTCCCACAAAGGGAGAAATGCAAAGAGAACTTTTTAACACAGACACATATCAGGAATATGTTGGGGGTATCATATTCTTTAGATAACAAAATCTGAACTGCGCTGAACAAAATTACCATGCATTAACCACTTGACTACCAGGCTATAGCTGAATGACGGCTACAGCACGGTCCTCCAGTTCTGGGAGGGCATCATATGAGGCATATGTCTCAGCCGGTGCACTCTGTCATCGCTGTGTCCATTGGCCACAGCTGATCACAGTAAAGGGCCAATGCCAGGAATTTTTTTTTCTTTCAAAAATAAAAAACCCATTGGTGATTAAATACCACCAAAAGAAAGTTCTATCTTTATCTATGATAAAAATTTTGTTTGGGTACAGTGTTGCCTGACCGCGCAATTGTCATTCAAAGTGGGACAGCGCTGAAAGCTGAAATTTGGCCTAGGCAGGAAGGGGGTTGAACGTGCCCAGTAGGCAATTGGATAATTGATCGTCTTGAGATCTGATAGATCCTTTTCAAAATCAAATGACAAAATGGTGAAAAGTTGGTAAATTAGGAAAACTTATTTTAACTGAATGAATGAACTAATATATAAACCAGATGCAATATCAGGGGAATGTAGATGCAACACTACATCAAGAAGAAAATCCATGCAGAATATTCATACAATGAAAGCCACAGTGTATCATATTCTTTTGTTAGGTACCAGCAAAGTACCAAGCGACAAGCAAAATGGGTGTTATAGTGCAAAGTCAAAAGTTATACACAAATACATTTAGCTTTTGCTGTAATCCAGATTTTAAAAAGTTTTTCCTCTGATCCCATGTAGGTTACTGGTGTTCACATATCAGGAGAGTAAAAGTAATTCTCACTGGGGACTTCACAGCAAGTCACGCATGTCTGTTGTTATTTTGATGTCTGACAGGTCACAGGTGACTCAGAACAACAGACCTATGTGCACATTTCAAAGACTATAGAACTGTGCAGCAAAAAAAGAGCTAGAAACTGATCTAATGAGGGCAGGATTACCAAGGGTAGCATTTTACAAAAACCTTGGATACAGTATGTTGGAGTTGTAATAAAACATGTTTGGATTCCCAGATGCAGCATTGTCATAGCTAAAATCCTCGAAATGTATTTGGAGCCAAAATATTGGGTGGGAATAGTTTAAAACCCCTGTCGATTTTATACTACTATCCAGAGCTCCACTGTCAGGGATTTACACTCGCTTCCTGTCCTAATGACAACATTTTACCAGACAGGAAATGAAGGGAACTCCCTGACAGCAACACAGAAATAAAATGTTTTTCTTTGATACAGTAGGGGAAGGCTTCAGGTCCTAAGATTTATCATTTTCTCTTTGTCACTGTTGCAGCTGTTCTCTCATTTTTATCAGGGGAAAACAGAAGCAGAAAAGGAAGTAAATCTCCCCAACGGAGCCCTGGATAGTAGTGAAAACCTGACAGCTGTTCTAATCCTCCCCAACAAAATCAGAAACACAGTTTTTGGCTTGACACACACTTTAATAATATAAAAGCAAAGTTCCAATTTGGTTTTGTCATCATAGTTTCATTTTGCCAATGAGTGATTCTGCCAACAGTAGTGATTTCTCCTTCCTGTCTGTCTGACCCTCTGGCACCCTCACACTCTGCACCTTTGCTATTGCCCAAATACATCGTATCATGTTGTGCCCACTCCATTAATTCCTTAAACCAGGGTTTCCACTGTAGGCTGCCTTCTCTGCCCCTACCCCCCGGATTCTTGTATGCCAGTCCTGCCAATGCTGCTCCCAAGCCCTCTGGAAGTAGATGGTGAGCATCAGCAGAGCCTAGCACATCCCAGCACCCTGCCCCAGGTCCCCAAGGCAGTTTCAGGGAGCTGTGGTTCCTGCCAGTGGCCGACCTTCCCATTCTTGGCGCAGTGCACACAAACCCCTATCCTAATTACTCTGCACACACATACTAACTCCTCCAGGTCTGCACCACTTCACACACCACATCTGCCCTTGCCTGTTCTGACTCTCTTCAGATATTTGTCCTCCCCCTGACCCAGGTCCTGCTTCTCATCACACACAGCACAACTCTCCCTTGTGCTCATTGCTGCTGGTTCTATGTGCTCATTTCTCTACCCACACACCTCTACTGCCAGCTGTATTGACCATCTCTATACTACTGCTATGCTTCACACTTGTCTCTCTCTAACTCCTCCCTGAGGAGCGGGTTATACTGCTGATCTGCACACTACTGGTGCTGCACCCCCCTCTCCCCCCAAACACAGATACAGTTTAAATGCCCCTGGTTGCAGCTGACAGCCAGTTACACACTATTGTTGTTCCCCACGTCTTGCTGGCTCTTCTCTTTACATATCCAGCACCAGCCTCTTACTACTGTACACTCCCCTCATATCGTGAATGCCCTGCACACAGCTACCGTGCATATTTGCACATGCACTGCCCCCCCCCCACACAAACATATCATACACTGCTTTTGTCTCCTTTGCAGACCTCCCTCCTGGCCCTGGCTCCCCTGCACACTGCTTCAGCTACTCTGCATGCACACGCCCCTGCGTGCTCTTCCATACACTAGTCCAGCTTAGGGTTGCCACCTTTTCTTCAAGCAAAACCTGAACACTTTAACGGTGCATATATTTTGTGATTAAACAACATTTCTAATCACAAGAGACCCCCTTTACATCAGAGTCCACAAAATTCCCCTTTAGATCTGAATCCACAGAGTTCCCCTTTACATCTGAATCGGCAGAGTTTTCCCTTACATCTAAATCCACAAAGTTCCCCTTTACATCTGAATCCACAGAGTTCCTCTTTACATCTGAATCGGCAGAGTTTTCCCTTACATTTAAATCCACAAAGTTCCCCTTTACATCTGAATCCACAGCGTTCTCTTACACTGACTTTGCAGACTCTGATGTAAGGGAGAACTCTGGGGACTCTGATTTAAGGAGGAACACTGAGAACTCTGAGGTAAGGAGGGGGATTCTGATATAAGGGGGTCTCTGGTATCCAGAGCAAGGGCGGACTGACAACTCATGGGGCCCCCGGGCAATAGGGGATCATGGGGCCCCTGTGTCCTCGCTCACACTCAAACCACACCTAAAATAGCCTATAAAAGTTACCAGGGGCATTTCTTGGGGACCCCTACTGACGCCGGGCCATCGGGCAGTGCCTGAGTGTTTGAATAGTCAGTCCGCCCCTGATCCAGAGCAGCTACTTACATCATAATTTCCAGCATTCCCCTTTAATCAGGGTTCCCATGGCCCTTCTTACATCAGAGGCTGCAGAGTTCCCCCTTTACATCTGAATCCACAGAGTTCCCCCTTACATCTGTGTCTGCAGAATTTCCACTTGCACTGTAAGTGGGAGCTCCATGAACTCTAATGTAAAGGGGAACTCTAATGTAAGGGGTGCTCTGGGAACCTTGATGGGGGGGGGGGCTCTGATATAAGAGGGGACACTGCGGACTCTGATGTAAGGGGGTGTCTGCTCACCAAAGCCCCCTTGACATCAGAGTCTGCAGACTCCTTCCTTACATCAGAACCCCCCCTTACATTAGCCGATAAAGCCAAACGGTTTTCTTTATTTGCACCTATATTATGCAATGGTTAAAACTGCTTTTAGGGGTTTTTTGTCCACGTCTTACTTATTTCCTTTCATTTTCACAAAGACTCCAACAGCAGGAAGTGAAAGAAAACCTGTCAAAATAAGGCAATCTTCCAGATCTTTGGAAGATTTCACTTTATCTCCTGTTCCTGTGACAACTTAAATATTTTGGGACAAATATAGAGGTTGGATCTCCTCAGTGGGGACATAGTCAACAATAAAAATCTGACAGGGGTCTAACCCTTCCACACTATTCAAAACTAAAAATAAAAGTTTTGGGAATTCATATGCTTTATGAAGCTGTAACAAAGCTTGGTGTTGCTTTGGACGTCAGACATTTGGGCAGAAACCTAAAAATACCAGCTGTGATAATTTGATTTTCTGTGAGCAAATAATGCTTTAACTACCCTTCACAGTTAGAAACTGTCCAGTGAAGGAGGAACAGTTCCTGATATATCTTTTCACAGACCAACATAAAAATATCACATTGGATAAAATGTGATTACAAATATCACATTTGATCAAATGTGAATGATATCCGGAATAAAAGCACCATTACTTCTGATTTTTCTTACGTAAATATTACTAAACTTACTATGACAACTTACCTGCATGCGGTTCAGTGATACCCAGCAGTTGTCAGGAAAATCTTGCAACATGGGCACTAAAAACTGCAAGCAGCCATCCCAGTGGCAAAGCAGCAACATCATGCCAATCAGATTAACAATGCGTACTACAGCACTTGCCAGGTCATAAGTCATGTGGAAAATCTACAGAGAAAAATATTCAGAATTAACAAACGTATGGAGCCAAACCTAGGTGTGCATGACAATGGTAGTGATCAGGTGAAAGACGTAATCCATCTGAGAAGGGTTATATACCTTGTCATGTGTTGCAGAAGCAAAGCGTGAGTATTAATTTCATTTTTTTTTTTCTTTTTTTTTATGAATCAAAATTGCAATATCAATCTGCAACATTTGTAAGACTAGAAATGCATTCAGGCAAAACCAGAAGACTTACCTCCTCCCATTGATGAATGTACCGGATGAGCCTGGAAAGTCTTAAGAGACGTAGCAAACTCAGCACTTTAGTGAAACGGACAATTCGTAAGGCCCTGGCAGTCTTATAAACCTCTGAGTCAATACGTGTTTCTACAATAAGAAATATATAGTCCACAGGAATGGAGGATACAAAGTCCACAAGGAACCAACTTTTTAGATAGCGAATCTTGATACGTTGTGGATCCAGGATAATTTCTGTATTGTCTTCTACTACTATGCCCGTTCGAAAGTTCAGTACCAGATCCACAAGGAAAAAGGTGTCAGAGACAACATTAAACACAATCCAAGCTGGGGTGTTCTCCTCCTTAAAGAAAGTGATGCCCACTGGAATAATGATGAGATTTCCCACCATAAGCAGTAACATAGTGAGGTCCCAGTAAAACCTGTTAGGAAAAGAAAACACCGTAAGTGCATACTCAACAGATTCACACAACAGCATACTCATAGTATGTGGGAAATATATTTATGCCGCAAGAAATGTATGATCAACTAACTTTTTCTAGTTTGTTTCCATGATGCATTCATAAAGCAAGAGAGTTCTGGTATTAGGTACACACAGTACGTGACTATCCATTGCAGATTGTCCTTCACTCTTACTTTTTATCATAAAAAAAAAATAACAAGCTATGAGATGGAAGTGAAGGGTACAAAGAATAAAAGCTTGAGATGGAAATCGCATTAATCATTGTGGAACAAGGCCAGAAATGTCAGAGCCATATGTAAAGAGCTTGTACATGATATTAGGCCATTAATAGAGGATGAGATGGAAGGTACTTATTAAAAGGGTTTTTTAATTTTCAAGAAAAGTTGAAAACCCCTTCAGTGTAAGAGTAAAGGGAAGTATCTTGCCCACCCCCACACACAGATACACTTGCTGAAACCCTGATGATTAGATAAGACAGCCTGCACCTTAGAACTGGACATTTTTCCTGATTCAGAGAGCTATTGACTTTAATTAGGCTTCTACAGCCAAAGGTACACTGTTTTTTAACATTGACAACAAACCCACAATGATGGCAATTGCAGCTCTGGAAGTACCTCCAGTCAGCTGATTGGCAGGTCTGACAAAACATCCACTGGTCTTCCACTGAAACGGTTTAACACTTTTTGTCTACAAGTGCAAATTTGTTTTCATAATGAGGATTTCAATGCATTATATATTATCAGTTGTAAGTATGCTTATAATAAAAAGGATAGCATTAGGAATAAAGCAAAATGGGAAAATCTGATGATTTTTCAGAGGTAAGGGGCTTTGGGCTATGGTGTCAGTGATCACTGGGATGTAGTAATGGGCAAATGAAATTTGCTTACAACTGAAATCAGGTTTAGGATGTGACTGTTCAGAGTTCATTCACAGGTGCGGTTGGACTGCAGATGACCTTCTCTTGCATTTCTATTGACTTTTGTAGGGAGAGAAGCAGTTATGGTGCAAACAACAGCCCATCAACATGGGCTATCTAAACGGCACACTGGTATTACATGAGCCCTGGCCTAATACCAATAAAAAGAGAAACTATAGCAGACAATGAGGTAGATTTACTAAAACAGGTGCACCCAGAATCTGGTGCAGCTACACATGGTAGCCAATCAGCTTCCAACGTCAGCTTGTTTAATTAAGCAATAAAACCTGAAAGCTGATTGCTTTATATGCAGAGTTGCACCAGATTTTGCACTCTTCAGTTTTAGTAAATAACCTCCCAATAAGACAAAAAAAACTATACAAAAAGTACTCAGCACACACTCCAGGTAGTCTACACAAAAGCTTCGGCTTAACGACTTCAGTTAATGCTGAAAGTTTGGAGTTTATTACCCTTTATTGGTCAACCTAAGTTGTTAACTATGTAACCTTTCTGGGCCAATCTCTTCTTCAGGGTTTATACAGTTGTATAAATTATCAACTTTCTGCATAAATCAGTGGCTAAAATGGTAGAAGACTCTTCAACATTTTAGATAATAACAGTGGTTTTTCTTGCATACATTTGCAAATACATGCAAAGTTGCACTGCCATATTATGACAGCTTCCCAAAGTGTGTCCTCTAATATATTAATATATCTGAATTCCGGACCTGAAACATATAGAGCAGAGGTATGCCCAGGATGTAGCCCCCTCCACCTTATAGGTAGAGCAACACACCATAAGCCTAGACTTGCTCAAGGCAGCTAAAGTTCCCTAGTGTGTTTCAGAACCAAAACCAACCAGCCAAAATTAATGCTACTCAGATCAAGTTATAACTAGCAAAAGGAAAGGTGCACATATGTAGCACAATAATACACACAAAACTAAAATTTCTCAACACACACTCCAAGCATTCCGCACAAAAAGGTATACTGTATCAGTTTCACTATATATATATATATATAAAGTATATTTCTGAGATACCCAAAAATTACAAGTTTAACATGTTCTAACTTTATGTATGTGCTTGCTTTTCTCCCTAATGTTCCATTTAATTTGAGATGGCTGAAAGTGAATAGTTAAAGTTTCTTGTTAAAGTAGGTATAAACACAATTACTAAACCATATAATCTTTAATATGTTATTGTGATTTCAAAAGTAATTTTAAAAGTTTTAAATCTACAACTTTCGTTAAAATTACACCCGGTTGCCCCCCCACAAAAGTCCTTGTTCAGGTACCTACAGAGTTATGAGGTGACATCTCACTGTTTCTCTCTCTTGCTTTCCTGTGTTGTCACTCTGTTACATGCTGTGTCTTAGGAGACTATAGGTGGTTATGTCAACACTATGTGCACTAGAAGCACAATCCTCCATTGGCAGCAACAGGAAGCTTGCCAAGAGCAACGGTGCACAGCTATGGTAGCCCTTGTGTAGACAGAAAGTTGCTGCAATGAGGATGGAGCAGATAAGTGGCACTGAGATGCAACATAGAATACAAAACAGTAAAAATGGAATTTTCAAAAAGAAAAAAAAAACAAATATCAAATAGTTTATGATACAGTGAGGGAGATTTACTAAAACTGGTTCTCAGAATCTGGTGCAGCTTGGGTTTATATATAACCTAAAAAGTTACTTGATTCTCTTTCTTTTGACCTTAAAGTATACTGTATGTTACCCCAACATTTCATTTTTCTCATATGTGTCTGTTGTACCATGTACTTGTTTTAAAATGTACCCTGTTCTCTTTGAATTGCTTCCTTCATGTGAAATGTCTGGTGATCCGCCAGTCCCCTTGCTCTCCTGTTTCAAACTGACCATGATAGACATGGAAGCACATCCATCCCAGTGTGGTCAGTGCTCTGACTATGCTAGGAGCACAGCATGTCTGTTCTCCAATGGTCAAATTTCTGTTGACATGCCCCACTGCACAGCTAATCACTGGGAAGATCAATGCACCTCTGTTCCTCTGTCATTTGCAGAGACATGCTCCTGCAGTTTCCATCCCCAGCTCTCTAAGCCCCTTATGCATCTGAGAACAGTGGTTATGCTATAATTTATTCAACATGAAAATATAACACACACATGTATGAAAAATAAAAAAAAAATATATATATATTTTATTGTGGTGGGAGGTAGCTGAAGTGGGAATCATGTTCCCTGGTAAAAAGGCAGTCCAAACGGAGCGTCTTTTCTCAAAATTCTGACTTGTAGTGAGCTTTATTTAAAAAGGCTGCAAACAAACCAACAAAACAGAAAATAAATGCTTGACATCCAGCCACTAACTAATCTGTGCAGATTCCACTCTGACATGTGAAGGGCTTTCCTCAGTCACAAGTGGGAAGCAAAACCCGTCCAGATCCCACACTGCCAAGGTGGCCCGGAAAGCCCAGACTGGATTAGTTTCCCACATACAGTATGAAAGCATGTAAGGTGACACATAGTGCCCCTTAACCACCTCATCTTTCATTATGTCAATATACAGTATATACACGCACACAATTTTTTTGCCTTTCAAAATAATACAGAATGGGTTGTTTTACAAGGTGATTGTTCATATATACTTAATGCTCAGATTACCCAATAAAATGTCAGCCTAAGTCTTGTCCCATTTACTATATTTGCTGGCTGAAAGTGTCCCTTTGTCTAAGCAGTAGCCCTTTCCTTGCACAATACGTGATGTGAAGGCTAGATGGCTTCAACCAGAGAGATTTATGTCCAGTCCCTTTACAGTAGTAGTGCCTTTATTGCCCTGATAGTGGACCTGGTCATGTACCAGATAATTGAACTGACCAGCACATGACTGAATCTGAAATACATATATCACCCAAGCCAAATTTCCAGATAATCCTGGCAACTGGTTGTGTCATGACAGATAACTATATACACTGGCATCTACTATGCATGCAGTTCAATATTTCATTGCTGTCAAAGAGATAACAGCTGGCAGTTGGAATCACTTTCACCCCAGATATATGGAAATTATAAGTAAATTACTTTTTAAATGACTGAATCTGACAAGATAACTGGTCCATGTATGATCACCTTTATTCAACCTCAATTCGTTATCTCCGCAAACGCATCACCAATCACCAATTAAGGTATAAGGTGTTAAGTAAGCCGTGTTGACTGACAGTGATTTCTCTGTGGAATGGATTCACAATCTGTTCTCCTTCAAGAAAGGATGGAGGCATGCTACTTGTTTACATAAATTTAATATTTTACAGCTAATTATATTAGAACTAGTTTTTGAGAACTTCCTTTTGCTCAATGTAAAAATTACATACTTGACAAATACGTATTATTATTATTACTGGTTTCTCCATTGATTAATATGGCTTTAAGAAGACCTAATGTTTTAAGGAAGGATGTTCTTGTAAATTGAGCAGTTTTATTATTATGATTTTTTCCAATTGACACTATTACCTACTTTCCTTGCAATACAAAAGCATGCAATCAAATCCAGCCTGTTGCTGTATGACAGCACAACTTAAGCCTTGTACACAAGATGAGAATATTAGACGAATGATCATCCGTTTTTTTTTTTGCATGCTAGTCTCATATAAAAAATGAACTAAAGGCAAACCTGAGAACAAACAGAAGGATGAAAGTGTGGCAATATCATCTGCCGCTCTGTAAAAGGTGAGAATTCCCAAGAAAAAAACAATGCAAAAATTCCCTAGCACACTTTCCATCTATTCAGCACACAAAACGTTTTTTTTTTTACCTTTTTCATCAAAAAAAGCTCCAACTACATTATGGGGGCATTTTTTTATGTATCTGTGAGACAGAAGTGGTTAGATGTGGGCTCCCTCTTTAGTATAACTATATTGCTCTAGGAATTTTTTGTCATGTATTAAATGTTTATTTATAATGTTATAATACAGTATAGCCCAATATGAATAAAAAATGATTGCTGCACATCCCAGCCTTCTTTTATTTGGTATCAGAATGACCTTTGCATGACACTGTATGAACTGGCCCTATTGACTTCTGTAAGCTCCTGGCCCTTGTTTGAGTTCAATGATGCAATCATATCATTAGGAAATTGCTACCATGACTTTGCAGTCAGTAACAATAAAATCAGCAGATAACATGTGCTGGACTATAGGGATGCACCATATTTTTGATATATCTTTTTTTTTAAGTGGACACAGTCTTTTAACTATGCAGGTTTCAAGGAATTGTGCTTTCTGAATTATGATCATCAAGTGTTACTGCTGTTTCTTTAAAAAGCAAGAAAAGATTTGGTGGGTGTCACAGAGCATGTCATTGCTACTGAAAAATCTTTCCTATTGTGATTTCAGATGCAGAGACTTTAATTAGGTAACTGATGAAGTTGGCTAAATGGTCCTAATCCCAACTCAGTGTGCAAACACAGCGATGTCTGCTAAGCAGCAAGTGTAGAATCATTCAGTTTTTCCATTATAATAAAGGCTTCCACTACTGCTGCTGAGAAGGCATTGCTGAAAGCTGGTTTTATCAGATGAAACTGTGTTTGATAAACTAGATTGAATTGGATGACCTAGTTTTTCTGAATACCCCTTGGCACAAAATATTGCAACTTGAACAAGGAGAAAAATATTTTGAAATAACACGTATCTAAAGTAGATGATGCCTAAACTAATAGAGATGGAACATGTTTGTCTGAGACAGCCCGCACAACTTGTCACATGCTGGGCTGTATAAAATTTGCAAGTTTACCCACTGGGAGTAGAGGAAAGGAGCTGGTGCTACATCAGCTGGACCTTGAAGGGTAGCTATAAGCAACAACCAAACATTTATTTCCTCCATTTTGCAGAACACTACAAGTTAAAGCTCCACCCATCATTTTTTTTTTTTAAATAAGACTCTAGTACCACAACAAACCAAAATATATGCAGTGACACCATACTAAATTTAGTTAAAAATGAAAAGTTTTTTTATTCCAAACTTGCAGTTTGTAAAAATTATTGCGTGCATCTAATAAGTATTAAAGTGTATGCATAGCCCAAACCATTTATTTGCTATTTATGGATAGAGTGTGGAAGGGTTAGAATCCCTGTCAAGTTTGAATTGCTGTCTATGCCCACTGGTAGGTAGATTCACTCTTTCAAACTGTTTTTGATAACCATTGTCACTGAGACAAAAAATGACGGGAAACTCAAAATGTTACAGCTGTCACAGAACAACTGTAAAGAGTTAATTGTCCATACCTAAAAAAATCTAAGATTAAGAAAAAAGTTTTGGCTATACTTAAGCCAGCCATAGACTATATGATTTTCTGTTGTTGCAGGAAAGAAAATTGCTTGATTCCCCCATCAACACAGTCAGTGTTGATGGAGGAATTGCTCCCATGGAACTATTGTGCTCTCCTGGCGTGGAGGCACAGGGGGGAGCCATCCCTGCTGGGAGAACACAGTGATTATTGCTTGCAGAAACAATTGCATGAAAAATCCAACAGGCTGGTTGTACCCAAATCTCAAACCATCTATGGCTGACTTTTTAATGTGTAACTATAGCCAAAGGGACGGTTTGAAGCCCTGTTAGTTCTTTTTTATGTCCCATTGGGAAAATTTCCCCTCACTCTCTGTAAGAGACAATGTGACTGGACAAGGTTCGCACTAGCCAAAGCTCTGAAAAGTGATCCACGGTATGGTGGAGAGTGGCTAGACAGTAGCTGTTAAGCATTCAGCAGTCTATCCTGCTGCCTTTAGAGTATCTGTTTTATTTATTTATTTACTTTTTGTAGACTGGCAATTTATAATGGAGCTAATGTACCTCAAGCCAAATGTTGGTTGCAGCGCAGCTCCATTGACTTGAAAGGCTGAGCTTGATAGACGGTGGTGCCTGTGAACTTAGCCTGCCATGGCATGTGAACAGCTTGCACTGGCTGTATTTTACACTTAAGTGGGCGGTTGAGGGACAGCAAAACTGTGGCTCAGCCACATGTTTTTATTGCCACCCATATGAAAGAGGCCAACGTGAGTGGCAATGCACTGTAAGTTGTTAATAAAATAAATGCCCCTTTTAAATGATTTCTCTCCATCTTCTGTTCCAATGGTGACTGTAAACTTTTGCATTTGTCACTTTCTGTTTTGGTTGCAATGGTCACAGGACAAAAAAAGAGGGGGGAAACAAAGACAGCAAGAACAATCTGACAGGGAATCCAACTGTTCCCTTGATTTTCTAATTGAATGCAAAGCATTTTCTGATTGGACGAGGTGGAAAGTGTGATGTCATCATGCTGCCTCTCCACGTCGTCTAATCAAGAGAATGCTTTACAGTCATTCAGAAAATGTAAACCATTCCCTGAATGGCAACCGTGCTGAGCAGCCAACCTCTCACATTCACAATTCATCAGGCCGGCTGTTCAGCACAGGACCTGGAAGCAAGTGGAGATCACTGGAGTAGCGGTGTCCACTTCAGTGATTTCCAGCTTTCAGGGGCATCGGCCAGGTATGGTATATACATAGATAAATTGGTACAAGCTGAATAAATGAAATTATGTAAAAATCTACCATGCCTGGAATTGTTTAAGTAAACATAAATTACTTTCCCAAAAAAACATGTAAAAGGCCTCGTGCACACAGACTGTTTAGTCAGTGCAATGTAAGTTCCAGTGTATTTCCCCTGCCCTAAAAGCACAGATTAATATTTTCTTTATTTTTCATATGTCCATATTCATATTTAAACGAGCACCGGCACAAAATTTACCCTTGTAATGTTCAACGCCTCAAAATATGGATATTGTTAAATTCACCACGTTTCAATTTGATTGTACAATCTCCCTAAAATCTACCAACAACTATATAATGCAAGGGCCCGCCTGATTGGATACAGATTGACTGGCTAGGTTAGGTAGTTGCTCATATTATATAATTTTGGTGAATATAAAGCTGATTGTAGAAAGATTGTACAGCCAGGTTGTAATAACAGTGAAGTGGCGAGCGAGTGACCCGATATGATTATTGCACCACATCCCTTAACATTGGAAATATTCAATAGAGAAGATGGGACTTTCAGGGTGCATAGACATGAATACTACACATTAAAAGTTATATAATTTTTATTTTGTATTTTGGTAAAAAACACAAGAAAGGAAAAAATACAGAACATGAAAACAATTTCAATTCTAAGAATACCAACTGAGATTCAGACTTGGTTAGGTAAATGTAGTTACTCCCTACATGTTTCGCCCTCACGGGCTTCTTCAGGGGAGATTTTTTGAGGAAATTTCTACCGCCAAGGCAGTCTAAAGGTATATCAAAGGAAAATTGTTCAATTACCAAACAACTTTAATATATCCAATACAAGGTATTTAATCAAATATATATATATAAATATATATATATATATATATGTGACTCAATGGCTCACCCTGGATGTGAAAGCTCACGGAGCTAGGAGAAAATTACCTAAAAAGATCTTAATTGGCCTACACGTCCAAAACAGTTGTAGAGGATATAATGGGCATCAGATATCATCTAGGCACAATGGGATAGACAAAAAAAGATTAATTAAATTTAACGGAAGATATGAAGAGATCATAATTCAATAGGTTGAGATAAACCTTGGGCAATTTTACCTGTTAAATGCTTTAGAAGGATATATAGGTATAACCTAACAAAGATCTATTTGACCTATACGTGCACAACCAAAAGAGAGGAAACAATGGACATCAAACATCCATCTAGACAAAATAGGATAGACAAAAATCAGGAATTAATTTAATTTCAAAAAAGAAATCAAGATATGTTAATTAATGAAAATTAACTTAAGGTTGTAATGTTTATGGCAACCCCTAGGTGCATCACACACACGCACACACATTACAATCTGATTGCAAAAACCTCCTTTAGATCCATCGACAACTATGTAGTGCAAGTGTCTGCCTAATAGGATAGATTAGGTGTAGGACCTTATATTATTTAATTTTAGTAAATCTACATTTGATTGTACTAAGGTTACAGAGTCAGATTGTAAGGTTTATGATGACCTTAAGGCTCACAACACACATTCCAATCTGATTATAACAACCTCCTTTAGATCTAGCTTCCTGGAGACAACCAATGAGGTTGAAATGCGTCGAAGCATAGTGTCGTACATCTGGTCACGTGGTTTATGGGCAGTGGAACGCATCCGAACTTCTGATATGGGATACAGACAGCGGCCATCTTAGACTACCAAAGCTGAATACACTCGGTGCCGGTATCAGGGCACCAAGTGGTGCAAGGGCCTGCCTGATTAGAGACAAGCTGATTGGATAGTTTAGGTAGGTCCTCAAATTACATGATTTTGGTTGATCTTAGGTTGATTATACAGAGGATGTATGGTCAGATTGTAATATGTATGGTGAACCTAATGCCTGGTACACACTATAATCTTTTTTTTCTTTTTTTTTTGTTCAACCCAGTGGGTTGAACAAAAAAAAAAACCTGTCAGATCACTGTACTAACACAAGTGATGTGAGTATGGCGATCTCCCCTGCTGTGCTACTGTGTTCTGACACTGCTGCCAGAACACAAAGGTCAGTGCTCACAGCCATTGACTGAGAGTGCTGATCATATGCCAATCGAATGCTGTTTTTCCAGAATGGCCAAATGACAGAAGCTGGTCCCGAGACTGGCTTCTGTCGGACAGGGAGCTGTACTCACGGGTCAAAAGTTGCCCGGTTTCTACTGTACCTGATGATTTTGCCGATATTCGACCCATGTGTACCTAGCATTAGTCTCACTAAACACATTACAACCTGACTGTAACAATCTATTTTAGATCTACTAACAAGTATGTAGTGCAATGGCTTGTCTAATTGGATACAAATTGATTGAATGATTTAGGTAGGTCTTCATATTGCATAGTTTTGGTAAATCTATAGTTTATTGTACAAACATTGTACAGCTAGATTGTAACATGTATGGTGACCTTTAAGCTCACCACATGTTACAATCTGATTGTATAATCTTCTTTGATCTACCAGCAAACATGTAGTGCAAGAGCCTGTCTGATACAAATTGAGTGGATAGTTTAGGTCAGATTGCAACATTTATGGTGATCCTTAAAAAGGAGCAAAAACAGTCCACACAATCTAAAATTTACACAAAATGTCTTCCCTGCTAAATGGCACAAAAGAGCAATAAAGAATCTCCCCGATTTGTAAAACAACCAGATTTGATTCTGAAATGCTATTAGCGAAGCACAATTCTGCCATATAATAAGGCTAGATGGGCGATTTTACAGTTTGATACGTTCTATTTTGATCTTGCAGCGTAGCCACAAGTTCACAAGATCTCATACGGCTTTGACAGTAAATGACTTCCTCTATAGGCTGACTCACACCTGCTGCTATATGTCTGGAGATTAGCTGGTCAAATCCGCATTCAATATTCATAAAGGGAAAACTAATAAGGAAAGCGAGGGTGATTTCCCTCCAAAGGGCACACATTGAGGTTCTAGCTATCTGTTGCACTGATGTACTGGAAGGGGAGACGATCCCTTGGGTAGGCATGGGTTAAAAGAGTAGCTCAGAACTACCTCCAGTCACAGGGGAAGGGAAGCTGTAGAAGACAGAGCTGTTGGGGGATGGGAAATACCAAGCAGACTAGAAGCCGGGGATATGAGGATTTTTTGAGAGGGGGGCTTGAAGGTGCGTTGTGTAACAAGAGGTTACATCCGAATTATATTTATAGATCTAACACACTGCACTGGGTAATCTGTGCGCTAGATAGATCACACTGCGCTGGATGTCACATGCAGGTGAATAGGCAGATGTTACGAGAACAGAAAAACAGATGGATCAGGGAGAGGATTCAACTTTCCTAATGTCATTTGTGTGAAAGGAATCTTGTGTAGATCATGATATTACAGCATTGATGATGATGAAAAACAGGGCTTGTACCTACAGTGTGCCAAGGCATTCAGCACCATGGATTTCAGCAACATCAAATCCAGCACCATGAAATTCAGTAATACAGACTTCAGCACCAGGGATTTTAGTACTATAGAATTCAGTACCATTCATTTCAGTACCATTCATTTCAGTACCATACATTTCAGCACCATTCATTTCAGTACCATACCTTTCAGCACCATTCATTTCAGTACCATACCTTTCAGCACCATTCATTTCAGTACCATACATTTCAGTACCATTCATTTCAGTACCATTCATTTCAGTACCATTCATTTCAGTACCATACATTTCAGCACCATACATTTCAGTACCATACATTTCAGCACCATACATTTCAGTACCATACATTTCAGCACCATACATTTCAGTACCATTCATTACAGTACCATTCATTTCAGTACCATTCATTTCAGTACCATTCATTTCAGCACCATTCATTACAGTACCATTCATTTCAGTACCATTCATTTCAGTACCATTCATTTCAGCACCATTCATTTCAGCACCATACATTTCAGCACCATACATTTCAGCACCATTCATTTCAGCACCATACATTTCAGCACCATACATTTCAGTACCATTCATTTCAGCACCATACATTTCAGTACCATTCATTTCAGCACCATAACTTTCAGTACCCTTCATTTCAGTACCATACATTTCAGTACCATTCATTACAGTACCATTCATTTCAGTACCATTCATTTCAGCACCATTCATTTCAGCTCCATACCTTTCAGTACCATTCATTTCAGCACCATTCATTTCAGCTCCATACCTTTCAGTACCATTCATTTCAGTACCATACATTTAAGTACCATTCATTTCAGCACCATACATTTCAGTACCATTCATTTCAGTACCATTCATTTCAATACTATCGAATTCTGCACCATGGATTGTCAGTACCATGGACTGGAACACCATAGAATTCAGCACCATGGATGGTCAGTGCCATGGATTGTCAGTACCATGGATTGCAGCACCATGGATTGTCAGTACCATGGATTGGAACACTATAGAATTTAGCACCATGGATTGTCAGTACCATTGATTGGAACACCATAGAATTCAGCACCATGGATTGTCAGTATCATGGATTGCAGCACCATAGAATTCAGCACCATGGTTGTCAGTATCATGGATTGCAGCACCATGGATTTCAATACCATGCCTTTCAGGCCTTGTATTTTAGCACCATGGATTCTAGCACCATAGAATTCAGCACCATGGATTGTTAGTACCATGGATTGTCAGTACCATGGATTGGAACAACATGGATTGTCAGTAACATGGATTGGAACACCATAGAATTCAGCACCGTGGATTGTCAGTACCATGGATTGCAGCACCATGGATTGTCAATACCATGGATTGGAACACCATAGAATTCAGCACCATGGATTGTAAGTACCATGGATTGCAGCACCATGGATTGTCAGCACCATGGATTTGAACACCATAGAATTCAGCACCATGGATTGTCAGTACCATGGATTGGAACACCATACAATTCAGCACCATGGATTGTCAGTACCATGGATTGGAACACCATAGAATTCAGCACCATGGATTGTCAGTACCATGGATTGCAGCACCATGGATTGTCAGTACCATGGATTGGAACACCATAGAATTCAGCACCAAGGATTGTCAGTAACATGGATTGGAACACCATAGAATTCAGCACCATGGATTGTCAGTACCATGGATTGGAACGCCATAGAATTCAGCACCATGGATTGTCAGTACCATGGATTGGAACACCATAGAATTCAGCACCATGGATTGTCAGTACCATGGATTTCAATACCATGCCTTTCAGGCATTGCATTTTAGCACCATAAAATTCAGCACCATGGATTGTTAGTACCATGGATTGTCAGTACCATGGATTGGAACAACATGGATTGTCAGAAACATGGATTGGAACACCATAGAATTCAGCACCATGGATTGTCAGTACCATGGATTGCAGCACCATGGATTGCCAGTACCATGGATTGGAACACCATAGAATTCAGCACCATGGATTGTCAGTACCATGGTTTGCAGCACCATGGATTGTCAGCACCATGGATTTGAGCACCATAGAATTCAGCACCATGGATTGTCAGACCATGGATTGGAACACCATAGAATTCAGCACCATGGATTTCAATACCATGCCTTTCAGGCCTTGCATTTTAGCACCATGGATTTTAGCACCATAGAATTCAGCACCATGGATTGTTAGTACCATGGACTGTCAGTATCATGGATTGGAACAACATGGATTGTCAGTACCATGGATTGGAACACCATAGAATTCAGCACAATGGACTGTCAGTACCATGGATTGCAGCACCATGGATTTCAATACCATACCTTACAGGACATGCATTTTAGCACCATGGATTTTAGCACCATGCATTTCAGCACCATATAATTCAGCACCATGCATTTCAGCACCATAGAATTCCGCACCATGCATTTCAGCACCATGGATTTCAGCACCATGGATTTCAGACCATGGATAGCTCCCCGCTCTCATCCCTCAGTGTCACTCTCCTACAAGTGTCCGCTCAGCTCTCCCTCTATCTCAGCTGGTATGGGAAGCCCCACATCAGAGCACAGTGAGGTCTGCAGGGCTCCGGAGGGCATCATCTAGGTGAAAGCTCTTAATTCGCAGCGCACTGCTACATGCAGTTCATAGAATCGCTCATAAGGGTGCCAGACCGTCACATCTCATAGCTGTCTCTGCAATGAACGCTCTATGGCAGAGCCCAGCTGCCGCTCCCCCCACCCATCCGTACACTTCAGCTGACACTATATTCCTGATGAGAATGACTTGTGCGTGCAAGAGATTGTGCAGAGGAAAGACCCTCGGCGAGGCCTGTGTAATCATGTCAGAGACGAGTAATTGCACTGCACTAACCAATTAACTTTGTCTTTTTAGGGAAACCCAAATAAAAAAATGCTAAGAAGCAAAACTCATCAACATCCACTTGTATACAGGATCAAATGCTACCAGGATAAATTGTGCTGCATCTTTACTGCCTATATATATATATATCTTCCTACTCTTGCCATGTTGCCATAAATGCACAAGCTGACAGAGCTGCCCTTCTTCCAATAATGAAATAATGAAATGTTACCAGAGCATTGCTGATTAGTTAGGCGTCTGTTTTTAATTTGCTGGGGTGACCAAATTCTAAGGACTACATGTATCTTCATATACAGTATACATTTCATTCCTCCTGCTGTGCTGTATTCAACATAAATGCACACGCTGACAGAGCTCTCCTTCCAATAATGAAATATTAATGCATAATAGCTGATTAGTTAGGTGTTAATTTGTTTTTTTGTTTGTTTGTTTTTTTTGGGGGGGGGGTGTTTAGATTTTGGTGGGGAGACCATACGCTGAGGATTGCAGGTATCTTCATATATGTCCTCATATGTTACCAGCAGACCAGAGATTTAAACACTTAAAGCGGTTTTAAACCCAAAAGCAAATATTTTTTATACTACAGCATACCAATCTATAGATGAGATGGCTGCATTAGTTTTCTTTTTTTAGCCATTCTTTCCTTTATTTTAACCTGGTGATCCAGCCAGTAAATCTGTTGCTCCTCAACAGAACAAGCTGTCTTGCCATTACAGGTTTGTGACAAACCATTTGCCACTGACAGGACTGTTTACAATCAGTGCCGGTACAAGGGGTGGGTAGGAGCGGTAGCTGTCCTGGGTACAGCAGAGCAAGGGGGGCAGAGAATGACTGTAGGGTGGTGCACCCATTTTACAACATGCATTAGTAGTGGATGAGGGGGCACAGTTTCACATGCTTGCCCTGAGCACTGGATGGACCTATCCTGCTACTGCTTACAATGATTAATTTCCACCACATCTATTGATTGGTAAGCTGCACTATATTACATTTTTGATTTTGGGTGTAATACCACTTTAAATTTTTAATCTGGTCTGAATTTGTATCTATCTATCTATCTATCTATCTATCTATCTATCTATCTATCTATCTATCTATCTCACACACACACACACACACACGGGTTGGACAAAATTATGGAAACACCATCACAGTGGGCAACTATTAATTCCCAGGTCCCTTGGATCAGATTTGAATCCCAGTCTATTTTACAGGCATATTATGGTCAAAAATGCCCCCCCCCTCATTTATTATTGATTTATAATTCCATTGTTGCCCAATCGCTAATGCTTTGGTCCCAATATAAACTTAAATTAAATATTGTCTCCTCTATCTCCCCAGGTTCATAATTTTTTGGTGACCCAAATTTTAGCAAAGCATTCTCATCCCCACAGGCATTCTGTTGGTGGTATGATATATCCCTTATCAGGTTATTTGACTTTCAAAGAGGAGGATCTTATATCACTTTTGAGATGCTTCATATACTTTTTGACATCCCGCTTCAGAAATATTATCATTATCGACAGATTAGACATTTTTTCTTCTCACATTTTGGTCTGATACCTTCATCCCCGATCTCACTTATTAGCCGTGACTCTCCCAGGAGGAGGGGTCTCATTTCGGATTTGTATCGCCATTTTCTCTAGATCTCTTTCTGTCCAGGAAACTGCCCTAAAAATATTAACCAAATGGCATTATACCCCAGCTAGATTACATATCATGTTTCCTGGGACATCCCACCTTACTAGGAGCCCATATCCCGGAAGTTCAGACTGAAATTATGAGGCTAATCCATACCATCTGTATATCTGCCCTATGGGCTATAGCCCTTTATTGGAAATCCCTCACGGTACCATTGGCCACAGTTCTACACAGAGTTGATGCAGTGATGCTCATGGAGAGAATTCATTACACATTGTTAGATAAGATGCACTTATTTGACAGTAAATGGGAAGTCTGGAGAACTCACAGGCATTTACTATCTGACTAAGGTCCACTCATATTTTGGTTGATTGAGTCATTTTCTTGGTAGCTATATACTGTAGCTCTGCATACCATTCTACCTATATTGCTCATGTACTTAATTTCTTTTCTCTTTCCTTTTTTACTTTGCATGGTTGTACCATTTGAAATATGCTTTACAGATGTACCTTGTTCCTGCTGTATATCTTATTTGATGTTGTACTGCCATTTTGAAGTATATTTCTTGACAAAAAACATAAAAACGTTTGTAAACAAAAAAAAAATATGGAAACACCAGGTAAAAGGACAAAATCATTACCTAATATGGTGTTAGACCACTTTTGGCATCCGAGATGGCCTGAATTCTCCTGGGAATTCACAAATAGAAGTCTTGGATGGTGGATAATGAAATTTGATACCACTCTTGATGCAAAAATCATTCTAGATCTTGCAATGATGGCAGAAGACGAAGTTGAACCTTTGTCTCCAAAATTGACCACAGTGGCTCTATGATATCGAGGTCCGGCGACTGCAGCACTCAGGGAAGGTGCGGAACTTCATCTGCATGCTTATCAAACCATGATTTTAAAACACCAGCTGTCTGAATTGGACCATTATTGTCTTGGTAAATTGCACTGTTTTCAGGAAACAATGTCTGCACTATAGGATCCAAATGGTCAGGAAACATTTGTACATAGTCACTGACAGTGACTCTACCTTTCAAGGTGATGATGGAGCCTGCAGAATACCAAGATATGGTTGCCCAGACCATGATTGCGCCACCATGCTTTACTATTGGCTCAAGACAGTCCTGTTTGTAAGCTTTGGGTGGTGTTTGCCAATGTCCGGTGGTTTGGAACAGTGTGAAGCTTAATTCATTGGACCATATTACAGTCTTCCATTTATTGATTAATATCAATCACTAGTGGTTTCACAATTGCAGCTCACCCATGAATGTTTTCCTTATAAGAGTTTCCTCCGCACAGTTTTTGTGGACACTGGCTTTGGAAAACTGAGATTGAGATCTGCAGTCACTTTTGTAGCAGTTGTTTTCTGCGCAATGTCCTTTTGTCTCTTTTGGTCAGTTGACCATATCAGCCGCGCTTATACGGTTGTGTTCAAAATAATAGCAGTGTGTTGAAAAAAGTGAATAAAGCTAAAAATCCTTCTAATAGTTTTTATTTCCATACACACAAATGCATTGGGAACATTACACATTCTATTCCAAATCAAAACATGAACAAAGAAAAATATATCAAATTTGTGTTGTTCCTCTAAAAAAAATTGAAGAAAAGTGAATATTAGACTGTTCAAAAAAATAGCAGTGTTTGTATTCTTCTTTACAAACTCAAACATTCACTATATAAACTGAAAAATGTTTGAAGATTTTGCTTTACTTTGAATCACTTAATTAATATTTAGTTGTATAAGCACTGTTTCTGAGAACTGCTGTACATCTGTGTTGCATGGAGTCAACCAACTTCTGGCACCTGTGAACAGGTATTCCAGCCCAGGATGATTGGACTACATTTCACAGTTCTTCTCTATTTCTTGGTTTTGCCTCAGAAACTGCATTTTTGATGTCACCCCACAAGTTTTCTATTGGATTAAGATCCGGGGATTGGGCTGGCCACTCCATAATGTCAATCTTGTTGGTCTGGAACCAAGATGTTGCACGTTTACAGGTGTGTTTGGGGTCGTTGTCTTGTTGGAACACCCATTTCAAGGGCATTTCCTCTTCAGCATAAGGCAGCATGACCTCTTCAAGTATTCTGATGTATTCAAACTGATCCATGATCCCTGGTATGCGATAAATAGGCCCAACACTGTAGTATGAGAAACATCCCCATATCATGATGCTTGCACAACCATGCTTCACTGTCTTCACAGTGTACTGTGGCTTGAATTTAGTGTTTGGGGGTCATCTGACAAACTGTCTCCGGCCACTAGACCCAAAAAGAACAATCTTACTTTCATCAGTCCACAAAAATGTTGCGCCATTTCTCTTTAGGCCAGTCAATGTGCTCTTTGGAAAATTGTAACCTCTTCAGCACGTCTTTTTTTCAACAGTGGGACTTTGCGGGGGCTTCTTGCAGATAGCTTGGCTTCACATAGGCATCTTCTAATTGTAACAGTACTCACAGGTAATTTTAGACCTTCTTTGATCTTCCTGGAGCTGATTGTTGGCTGAGTCCTTGCCATTTTGGCTATTCTTCTATCTATTTGAATGGTAGTTTTTTGCTTTCTTCCACGTCTTTCAGGTTTTGGTTGCCATTTTAAAGCATTTGTGATAATTTTAGCTGAGCAGCCTATCATTTTCTGCACTTCTTTATATGTTTTCCCCTCTCCAATCAACTTTTTAATCAAGGTATGCTGTTCTTCTGAACAATGTCTGGAACAACCCATTTTCCTCAGAATTTCAGAGAGAAATGCACTGTAACCAGCATGTACAACATTTGCTGCCTTCCTTCCTTAAATAAGGGCAATAATTGCCACCTGTTTTTCAAAGAATGAATGACCTCACTAATAGAACTCCACACTGCTATTATTTTGAACATGCCCCTTTCAATTAGTGATTCAATTACACAGAATCAGCAGCATGCATGTCATAACTGTTGGGTCTGTTGGATTTCTATTACTCTACTACACCTGCTAGTAAATTATTTACCATGTAGAAATATAATTTCTACCAAAAACAGTGATTGATCAGGTTAGTGACTGCTATTATTTTGAACACAACTGTACTTCTCAGACAATGTTTTCCCAGAAACTGTAAATGTGGTCATAACCTTTGATACTGTACCTCGCAACATGGAAAATAAATCGGCAACTTCAGTCACAGAGGCACCAGCTAAACGGACACCAACAATTTGAAAAGAAACGTATAAAAATTACGCAAAACAGTAGATCAGCAGTTTTTTAACACCAACAACTATGCCACATTCAAAGTCACTTAAACCCCCTTTCTTCCCCTTTCTGATGAACTTCAGCAAGTTGTCTTCACCACGTACAGATGCCTCACTGTATTGAGTTGCTGCTATGTGATTGGCTGATTAGCAATTTGTGTTACCAAGAAATTGAACAGGTGTACCTAATAAAGTGACCAGTGAGCATGTATGTATGCATGTATATATATATATATATATATATGTGTGTGTGTGTGTGTATATATATATATATATATATATATATATATAGTATATATACACTATATTGCCAAAAGTATTGAGATGCCTCCCTATACACGCACATGAATTTTATTTGCATCCCAGTCTTAGTCCGTAGGGTTCCAAATTGAGTTGGCCCACCCTTTGTAGTTATAACAGTTTCAACTGTTCTGGCAAGACTGTCCACAAGGTTTAGGAGTGTGTCTATGGGGATGTTTGACCATTCTTCCAGAAGTGCATTTGTGAGATCAGGCACTGATGTCGGACAAGAAGGCCTTGCTTGCAGTCTTTACGCTAATTCATCTCAAAGGTGCTCTGTCAGGTTGAGGTCAGGACTCTGTTCAGGCCAGTCAAGTTCCTCCACCCCAAACTCACTCATCCTTGTCTTTGTGCACTGGTGCGCAGTCATGTTGAAACAGGAAGGGACCATCCCCAAACTGTTCCCACAAAGTTGAGAGCATGAAATTGTCCAAAACACCTTGGTATGCTGACATGTTAAGAGTTCCCTTCACTGTAACTAAGTGGCCAAGCCCAAACCCTGAAAAATAACACCACACCATAATCCCTCCTCCACCAAAGTTTACACTTGGCACAATGCAGTCAGGCAAGTACCATTCTGGCAACCCCCAAACCCAGACACGTCCATTGGATTGCCAGACAGAGAAGTGTGATTCATCATTCCAGAGAACACGTCTCCACTGTTCTGGAGTCCAGTGGCTGCTTGCTTTACACCACTGCATCTAACACTTTGCATTGCACTTGGTGATGTATGGCTTGGATGCAGCTGCTCGGCCATGGAAACCCATTCCATAAAGCTCTGTATGCACCTTTGTTGTGCTAATCTGAAGGCCACATGAACTTTGGAGCTCTTTAGCTATTAACTCTGCAGACAGTTGGTGACTTCTGCACACTGTGCGCTTCAGCATGCCCTGCTCTGTCATTTTACATGGCATACCACTTCATGGCTGAGTTGCTGTTGTTCCCAGTTGCTTCCACTTTGTTATAATACCACTAACAGTTGACCGTGGAATATTTAGTAGCAAAGAAATTTCATGGATGGACTTATTGCAGAGGTGGCAACCTATCACAGTACCATGCTTGAATTCACTGAGCTCCTGAGAGCGACCCATTCTTTCACAATTGTTTGTAGAAGCGGTCTGTATGCCTAGGTGCTTTATTTTATATACCTGTGGCTATATAGGTGATTGGAACACCTGAATCCAATTTGGATGGGTGTCTCAATATGTTTGGCAATATAGTGTATAGGCAGATTCCACTCTTCCTACTGCCTTAAAAGCACAAGCTGCCAGAGCTTCTTCTTCCAATAATGACATTTTACTGGAGTGTAGTTGATTAGTTGTTTTTTTTTTGTTTTTGTTTTTTATTTCAGGGGGTTAGGGGAAACCAAATGCTGAGGACTGTAGTCAAAGGCATGCTCTGGTTGTCTGCATAAATGTCCAGTATACGGTCATCCAAGCTCGCAATGATTTTCATACACTGTATCTATTGTAATTTTACTAAAGTGTGGCTAATTAGTTGGGTGTTTTTTATGGGGGAACCAAATGCTGGGGACTGCAGCCAAAGGTTTCCACAGAAATGTCTGGTAGCTTCATATATGTCCTTAAATGTTACAAGCAGAGCAGAGAGCTAAATGCTTAAAATTATACTGTCATTCAAGTTTTTTTAAGCTGCCCTCAATGATTTTCATGTGCAGTATATACATATATATTCCACTCCTCCTACTATTTCCATAAATGCACAAGCTGGCAGAGCTGCTTTTTCCAATATTATAATTACTGGAGTGTAGCTGATTAGTTGGGTGTTGTTGCGGTGGGGGAACCAAATGCTGGGAAATGCAGCAAAAGGATAGTCCTAGATCTCTGCAGAAATGTCTGGTATCTTCATATATGTCCTCAAATGTTACCAGCATAGCAAAGAGCTGGATGCTTAAAATTATACAACCATCCAATTTTTTAATCTACCTTCAATTATTTTCATTATATCTAGATCTTTCTTCATTCTTTTCAGTAAAATGCATCTCATGAGAAACAGTGAAAGCATAAGGGACAGAACACAAGACATGCTTTGTCTTTCTTTTCTGGTCTGGCAGTTAGGAACAAGAAGCTGGCAGGTCATTTCTTCCCATGGAGTGGAAGAGATAGCAGGAGATCAGTGAAAGGCTTATTTCTCTGTTCACTGGAGGCAGGAACAGGTCTGGCAAGGAAATCAGGCAAAGGTAATAGGCCCTTGCTCCAATTATCTAAAGCATGATTCAAAGCAAGAATCAATGTTAAGATGCACGGTAAGCACCTCCATTGGACTGGTTGCTTAATCCAGCAAAGTTAGATGACACTCAACCGTCTTTGTAGATCTATAGTGTAAAGCCATTTATGTGATTTGGACTCATTCTTATAATCTAGGGATCATTATACAGGTCAATATTTTTTCTATGCAGAAACATACCTATCTATTCTATGTTACCTAAAAAGCACTGGCAATTCGTGGAAAAATTATGTAAAAATAAAAAAACTCATCATATATGCTGGCTTTTGGCATTGAAAACAAAGCACCTGGCAGTTCTTAGCAGTAAGGTTTCCATGTCAAAAAATGAAAAAAGTATCTCCTTACATACTTGATCCCAACACTTACCCCTCTCCTCCCTCGGGTCCTAAAACCTAACCCAGTCATAAGATAGCCATTAACATTTAAGCAGAACAAGTCTTAAAATGCTCCCTCCCCCATCCTAACAAGTATGCTGGATAGATCATGGGAGTGTAAGGGTGAGGTCACTGCTTCAAGGCATTTCTAGGTGTTGCTAAGGCTCTCTCCTCTCCCCTGCAGCTGCCACTAGCTGACACAGGGGATCACATAACTGAACGAGAGCAGGTTAAAAATAGGTAAGTACATCTTTCTTACACAGCCTTGTCAGCATAGGTGTTAGGAGGGGGAAGGGAGCATTTTTAAGACTTTTTAGGCATAGCCTGCAATTCTACTTTAACCTTTCCCCAACATGTATCCATAAAGGATATCAATACCTAACAACAAAAATGTAACTATTTCAGCTTACTTTGCCCTAAATGTGGTGGGCACATTCATTTTCATTTTTCAGGGTAAAAGATTTTCTGCAAGTACAGAAAATACCTGTTGATCTTGCCAGGAATACTTTGTCCTTGTCACTTCCTGTGAGCTGAATTAAAAGCAGAAACAATGTTATATTAATACTCATCTTTACACCCCCATGTAGCTACAAGGGGTTGAGCATAGCCACCTTAGGTCAGAAAGAGTATTATTTGCACGGTTACTAAAAGTTTGTCAAATACTTACACTTCTAAAGTGATACTTTATCCCTAAAATGTCTATTTCAATCTGTGGCCACTATGATTTTTTAAACTCTCCAAAAAATAAAATGGCATTTCCTTACAATATTAAAAACTGGGATATTCTTTTCCACTGATCAAAGCCAGAAATGTAAGTTATTGCTAGTTAGAATAAAGCCATCTCTTGCAGCTGGACATTCATTTAAGATTCTTTCAGAGGGCCCATTCATACCTATGCAGCCCTGATTTAGCTGGATTTTATTTACTATCTTTAATGCTTTGTAATGCATTATCATATGATCTCACAAGTGTGTGCACATTTTGTGCATTTTAAGTGCATTTCTATATGGAGCATTTACCAGTCAGCTTGATAAAGTTGACAATACATTAAAATGCACAACTGATGCATTTTCATGCATTGTCATAAACTTTTATGTACCTCACAATGTGGTAGAATGAGAAAAAAACATGATATTTTCCAAAGTGCACTACAAAACAGCACAGATATGTGAACAACACTTATTTATAACTATAGGGCCATGGGCACATGCATTGTACTGTGTTGCAATGTTTGAGTTGCAGTGTTACAGTGTGAAAAGACCCTTAGACTCTTCATGGCTAACAGGACGCAGCTGATATACCTTTATTTATTACAACTTTCGGACTAAAAATGACAAACCCTCCCCATCTGCAGTAATTTTGATAAAGGGTATGCTAAGGCAAACATGGGTTTCTTCAAAACCAAGTAAGGAAATTAAACCAAATACATTTTATAGAATCCGTTCTATGTAAGTTGTATATAATTCACCTGTAGATGGTTTTTATCATCAAAACCAAAATTTTATTTGAAATGCCATCCTTTTCACTTTGCATTTTACCCTAAAATAGTTTTTCAAAACCAAGTCTTTGCTGACCACCAGGAGTGCTTATCTTACCAGATCTTTTTACAGAAGCACGGGGGAACTAATGTGTGTGCTTCTTCCAATCATGTAGTATTACAGCTGAACACCGAGCAGATATTAAAAGGACCAAAAAATATGGTTATTTGTTTATTATAAAAAATAAATGTAATTTAAATGCAACCAGTATAAATACCTGCTTTTTACTTGATTTAATCCTCTTTCCAGTGCAGGAACATAAACATGGAAAAAAAATGGGCAGTACTCTGAGCCAACTGGATTCCCTGCAGTTAGCTGTGCTAAAAAGGAACATTCTGACAGGAGAAGATAGTATAGATATGGCCTGATTAATCACTTAACCACTTGCCCTCCAGAGGATTTACCCCCTTCCTGACCAGGCCATTTTTTGCATTACGATGCTGCGTTATTTTAACTGACAATTGCACAGTCATGCAACACTGCACTCAAATGAAATTTATTTCCTTTTTTTCCCACAAATTGAGCTTTCTTTCGGTGGATTTGATCGCCTGTGAGTTTTTTATATTTTTTGCGCTAAAAAAAAAGACCTACAATTTTGACCTTTTGCTATTAAACATGTCCAGCAAAAAAAATTTAAAAAAATCTAATTTCATCATAAATGTAGGTCAAAATGTATTCTGCTACATGTCTTTGCTAAAAAAAAATCCCAATACGTGTAAATTAGTTTGTTTATGTGAAAGTTGTAGCATTTACAAATGGTGGTATATATGCTGTGATTTTTATTTTTACTAGTAATGGCGGCTATCAGCAACTTATAGCGGGACTGCGGCGAGCATTCTGACACTGGGGGGAACTGACTTGGTGTCACTGACATCCCCAGTGACAACAATACAGTGATCAGTGCTAATAAAAAGCACTGACTCTGCACTAATGGCACTGGGCAGGAAGGGGTTAACATGAGGGGTGATCAAAGGGTTAACTGTGTGCTGGGTGTGTTTTACTATAGGACCCTGTGTTTGTGCTTCACTGTAAGCACACTGCTTTGTATGGATGTGCTGTGCACAGCCATGCAAAGCAGTGTGCACGAGCTGATAGGAAGGAGAACTGTTTTGTTTACAAACAGTTCTCCTTCCCGTCGGAGATCCTCAGCGATCACTGGGCCCCGGCGTGTAATCACCAGCCGGGACCCGGTGATTGACAGCTACGGCCGCAAAATCACGTATATATACGTGATTTTGCACACCTGTGCCGCCCTGTAACAGTACTTCTGCTATAGGGCGGATGGAAAGCAGTTAATGACCATTCACAACCTAAGAGCAGAGAGGAGACCTAACTTTGTTGTTTACCTGTATCAGTGAAACTTCAGGTTACTAAACTGGCTGTGCTGTGTGGTAGGGCTGTGTAAATTACAAGATAGATGGACATAAAGACAAATACCTTGCCAGGAAAAAAATTATGCCATATATGTATTTCTTCTGTGTTTGTTGGTTTGCATTTATCCAACCGTTCTTATACCTGAAAGCCTAGAATACATGCACTGACAGCTGCTATCTAAAATTACAGGTGAGAAACACATCCCTGAATAGCCAAGGCAAGTGAACTCTTCTGCACTATAAGTAAGGAATCTGGTATTGTTAGCATTGCACTTTTAAATTTTATTTAGTACCCATATAAATTAAGTGGTTTCACTGTGTCATTTCATGTTATATCTAATAAATAAAAGGATTAAAAAAAGCAAGAACATTTATTATGTTCCATATTTATATAGCATCACACATTAAGCAGTGGTTTCTGGAGAATATAGAAAGAGTGCCTGCTCTAGTGGAACTGACAATCAAACGTCCCTACCACAATCATACAGACACACACTAGGGCAATGTGCTCAGAATCAAATTAACTTGTCATTATGTTTCTGAGAACATGCATACAAGAACTGCATCTTTATATGATGTTGAGGTTGCACACAAAATCTGCACTAATTTGTCTTTTCCTCCTGCCATCTATACACATAAACACTCTCAAGAACGGCTGCTGTACAAGAAATGATGCAAAGAAAAATTAAGCAAAATTGGAGCAGCTGTGTGATTCCTTGATTTATTTGAAAGATGAATCCTAAATGGTTGCTACAGGCAACTGTTCCACATTTAGTAAATTAGCCCCATAACATAGCATTCACAAATACGGCTTCTGTTCATTTTAACTGTGCTGTTGTTCTCCAAGAATTCTGCACGGTGAACACTCATACAAGTCATTCTTAAATTATACTGTGCATTGTAAAATCATTCTTTTTATATATGCCACTAATAAAGATTTCACTTTTAACAGAATTATTTAGGGTATGTGTGTTGCTGGGCAAATATGAAAACTTTCAAAGGATGATGCCTCTCTTAATTTGGCATTATGATGACTTCTTTGACTATAGAGCCAAGATTCTTTATAGGTCATGGCAGTTCTGAGATTACTTCTTGTTTCAATTATTTTTATTGAACAAAAGATTAGATATTACAGATGGTAAAATAACAATAAAAAGATTGTGAAAAATGCACATAGATAAAAATGTATGAAAGCTGTACCAAAATATATTGTAATAAACCAACACAGATAAATATACAAAGTAGCTGCTTATACAGTCGGTGATGCATGGTAAGGCCATCATTAATGGGTGACTCTGTATATTTCTTAGCATGGATGAAGACAGGATAGAGTCTGAGATGACTTTTCCAATAGATGGGAATTATATCTTATCATAAACATAATAAAAAACATGATACAGGCAACCTGAAAATTCCTACTGCAAAGACTATAATGGCTGGTTTATAAAAACTGGGGCAAAAAAAACTGAAGGAGTTGTTTATGATGACCTATCAGACTTCATATGAAGCGAGAAATCTGGTTTCTATAGGTAGCTACTCTGGTTTTCTTTGCTACATGTGCATGTAATTAACTAACTAAGACAGCATGCATCTAATACACAGTATTCAGAACAGGGAAGAAATAATTCTGATTGGATGCTATGGGTTACGGCATTCTTCATATTTGTATTTCTTTTCCTGAACTAACCCGATATGGTAAGGCAAACAATGACATTGCTTTATCAATGGGATAGTGGCTGTTCACTTAGCATGAATGTTGAATTTTCAAAGTATATAATCATTTTACAAAGTGAATGTTACTAAATAAGGTGAATCTATGTTCACTTTAAATACCCTTGATAGAGGGAATTTAAAAAACAGGTTTTTTTTTGCTGTAACATGATTAGGTATTCAAAGTAAACTTAGACTCAGCTTATTTACTTACATTTACAGTACTTTGTGAGGTGAAAATACACTTTGCAAATTGAGTTGTCATGCTAAGTGAACAATCTCTTCTTTTTGGTAAATCAACTCAAACGACATTCACAGTGACTTTCCTTGAAACAAAAAAAAACGGCAAACCACGTATTATGATAAAATATATAAATCAAGCTATGTAACCCTTTTCTCTATATTTAGCATGTATACCCCACTGTGCTAAGTGCCTCTACATGTCAAGGTCAGGGATTTGTAATATAAAGAAAGACTAGACATCAGCAGGATTCCCACATAAATATGATTAAAGGTTAAATGTATCTACAGATTCTCTCATTTATTAGCCCTTGGAGAAAGCTGTGAGAGATAATTAATAGCATGTACCCACACAACTTTACAGTTAAAAAAAATAAAATATAGACATTGGTGGTCATTATACATAGTATAATTATAATATTTTTGGATGTCCTAATAAATGGCACAATTACTTATTTTGCACCTTTCTGACAGTGGTTTTGTGGGGCGAGATTATTTTAACATTATCAAAACAGTGTTTGGTTTAGGAAGGCAGAAATTCAGATTTTAATATAACGCAGTCTTGTTGCAATGCATAAAAACTCTGCTGATAAAAAAAAGATCAGTAAATCTGAAATCCTAGGCTATCATATATGTGTCCAGTACTGAGGGGGCCCAGGAGCAGCATTTTCTCCAGGTAATTGCCAAGTACATATACTTGGAGATAGTGAGGGATAAGGACGTATGTTACAGTTCACAACATTACTTTTGCACTTTTAAAGTGTTACTAAACCCACAACAGTAAAAGCAGTCTGTATATGCAGTAAAGCAAGTTTGTTATACTCACTGTGGAACCTAAGGAGTTAGTCCTTGGCATTGTGTAAAAAGTCTGTTTGATCCTGTCTCCTTCCTTTCTTCTACTGTCCCCAATCCATTTGATGATAGTACAGAGCTCTAGGAGTCAGTCTGCACATGCTCAGTTTAAGGTGTATTGCCAGAGGATTTTCTTTTCTTTGGAAGGGTGCATGTGATCAGCAAAGAGCCAATCAGTGCTGTCCAAACAGAAGGTCAGGGGTTATGCAGCCTCATAGGACAGTCAGAGCAGAATTAAAATTCCTCCTATAAGCTTTACGCAGTGCTCAGCTGGACACTGATAGAAATCACAAGATTGCTATATACTGTTGATGAGAAAAGGTATTTAGCAGTTTATATTTACTAAAATAATTGCATTTCTATGTTCTGTGTGCTGCGGGAGACCAGATATAGTAAATGCAGAGTCCTGGGTTTAGTAGCATTTTAAGTTTGATTTGCCTATAATCCAATGCACTGTAAACATAAGCAACTATTTTAAAGCAAATCATTGCTTAAGTAGCTAAGAGTGTCAATTTACTATGATGGACAGTTTTAATACTTCAACCATTGGTTTAGAAAACATTCATAACTTCCAGCACATGAATTATCTTTCAAGATATACAGTGGCTGGAAAAACACTGATTCCTTAAAGCAAATCTGCTATATGGGAAGCAAGACTGGTAGTGTAGAACATTTACATATATGTATAAATCTGTCATAATGTATACATTCATGCTGCCATTTCAGCAACAATGAGTTCAAAATCAGTTGTTTTGGGGTGTTGTTGTTAAATCCTTGACTCTATAGACATAAAGCTGCATAGAGCCAGATTTCTCAACACTTCTCAATGCTCTGTGCCTTAACAGTACATATAGTTCATATACACAATTATGCCACAATGGTTCCCCCCTCTCCCTGTCCCCACCTACCCTCCCTTCACCAGGCTCTCTCTGCTTCCCCTGTACTCATCACTCCCCTTTCCCAATCTCACTTCTCTAGAGCCCTAACCTCATGCCTCTTGATAGCTCCTCCTCCTCACGCCCCCCACCCCCACCCCCCCTCCACTCAGTCCATACCCCTTTACCTTTCCACATCCCCAATTTAAGTGGAAGAGTAAATGGATTCAGAATCATACCACATTCTCACAATTCTGAGACCATCAGTATACAAGCTACTCCTTAACAAAATAAAGGCAGTTAAATGATTGGAGACCACAATCAAAGCACTATGTAATTTTGTTTCAAGTTTTTTCTAACTTCTTTGGAAATGGCTGTTCTGGGCTCCACTTTCAGTTTGTCTGTTCGAAATCACATGTTTAATAAAAAGAATGTTTACAATAATTATGCCACAGTGAAATGTGGTATTATACTGTAATTAGGAATCAAGAAATGTGTCCTAAACTATACTAGGGATACACTAAGTGAAAACGTCAGAGTTGGCTTTGTCTAAAATGGTTGGGTGTGGTCCATCAAACTATGGTGTCCGTTTATGAACCAGCGGTAATAGATCGCTGCTCAGTTCTCCGGCATTCTCGGGGGAACACAGTTCTCCTGTGAATGCAGTTTATGAAGCAGTTCTCCGAACGAAGGGAGAACGATCTCCAAATGCTGGAGAACGGTCTACATACTCTGGAAAACGGCTGATTTTACTATAATCTCACGACATTACAGAAAAAGATCAGTTTACTAAACAGAGGTAAATTATCTCTGCTTAGTTTTCGGTCCCTCCGATTCTCCAGCTCTGGGCTGGAGAATCTGGAGGGAGAACACAGATCTCCAGAGAAGGGCTGAACATGTTCTCCTGGGTGTCATAAACTGTGAATGACCAGAGAATAGCTGTGATCCTCTGAATCTCAGCTATTCTGTGTGTCATAAACGGACACCTTTGGATGATGCGGACCCTACAGCTGTAAAGGCAGTGCTGTAGAGGCCACTTGAAGGGTCTATAAATGATTATGATGGTGATCACTTTCTCGCTGTAGCAATGATGTTTGTTGCTAGCTGGATGTAGTCATAATCATTCCTTATTATTTTTGTTTTTCTCTGGATATAGTGGTGGAATTGGTCTAGCAGAGGTCCCTCCCAAACTGCAGCACTGGTCTATTCCTGGCTACAGGGGTGTTCAGCCCTGGTGTTCTATGGTTGTCACCAATCCCTGTAATCTGTGCAGTTCAGCTCCTGTGTCCAGGTGGGGATATTGTGTAGGTCACCAGTCTCAGCGTATTTCAGATGTCGAACCATTACACTAGCAACATTGCAACAGTAAGAACAGCACTAAAGTTGAAACAGAAGACAAAATCTATCATCAATAATGATTACAGATCCAGAATATCCATGGTGATAAAATGTCCACAATATCCATGACTGAATATACATTCTGACAATTCTGAATTACAGTTTATACTCACTTTCTGTTTTTGAAAAGTTACATAGCACATGACCAGTATAAGTTACATGACATTGTAAATGAAGATAACAGCAATTGTGAAGTTGTATGCAAAACTAACATTATATTGTAGATATGGTAATATTGTACCTATAACTAGGATGACATTTACTTCCCTGAAATTAAATGATGTATAGTGAGGAACTGAAGTATTTGAACACCCTGCGATTTTGCAAGTTCTCCCACTTAGAAATCATGGAGGGGTCTGAAATTCACATTGTAGGTGCATTCCCATTCTGAGAGACAGAATTAAAAAAAAAATTCAGGAAATCACATTGTATGATTTTTAAAGAATGTATTTGTCTTGCACTGCTGAACATAAGTATTTGAACACCTAAGAAACAGCAAGAATTCTGTCTCTCAAAGACCTGTTACTGTGCCTTTAAAAAGTCCACCTCTACTCCACTCATTAATCTAACTTAGTAGCACCTGTCTGAGCTCTTTAAAGACACCTGTCCACCCCACAGTCAGTCAGATGCCAACTACTACCATGGGCAAGACCAAAGAGCTGTCAAAAGACACCAGAGACAAAATTGTGGACCTCCCCAAGGCTGGAAAGGGCTACGGGGGCAATTCCAAGCAGCTTGGTGAAAATAGATCAACTGTTGGAGCAATTGTTATAAAATGGAAGAGGCTAAAGACGACTGTCAGTCTCCCTCGGACTGGGGCTCCATGCAAGATCTCACCTCGTGGGGTATCACTGATGATAAGAAAGGTGAGGAATCAGCCCAGAACTACAAGGGAGGAGATGGTCAATGACATGAAGAGAGCCGGGACCACAGCTTCAAAGGTCCCAGTTGGTAGAACACTACGCCGTCATGGTTTCAAATCATGCATTGCACGGAAGGTTCCCCTGCTCAAGTCATCACATGTCCAGGCCTGTCTGAAGTTTGCCAGTGACCATCTGGATGATCTAGAGGTGGCATGGGAGAAAGTCATGTGGTCAGATGAGACCAAAGTAGAACTTTTTGGTCTAAACTTCACTCGTCGTGTTTGGAGGAAAAAGGATGAGTTGCAGCCCAAGAACACCATCCCTACTGTGAAGCATGGGGGTGGTAACATCATGCTTTGGGGGTGCTTTTCTGAGAAGGGGACAGGACGACTGCAGTGTATTAAGGAGAGGATGAATGGGGCCATTTATTGTGAGATTTTGAGCAACGACCTCCTTCCCTCAGTCAGAGCATTGAAGATGGGTCATGGCTGGGTCTTCCAACATGACAACGACCCGAAGCAAACAGCCAGGATAACCAAGGAGTGGCTCCATAAGAAGCATATCGAGGTTCTGGAGTGGCCTAGCCAGTCTCCAGACCTAAATCCAATAGAACATCTTTGGAGGGAGCTGAAACTCCGTGTTGCTCAGCGACAGCCCCGAAACCTGACAGATCTAGAGGAGATCTGTGTGGAGGAATGGGCCAAAATCCCTGTTGCAGTGTGTGCAAACCTGGTCAAGAACTACAGGAAACGTTTGACCTCTGTAATTGCAAACAAAGGCTTCTGTTCCAAATATTAACACTGATTTTCTCAGGTGTTCAAATACCGTATTTTTCGCTCCATAAGACGCACTCTTCTCCCCCAAAAAGGGGGGAAAATGTCAGTGCGTCTTATGGAGCGAATATAAAGCGGCCGGTCCGGTATTTCCGCCGCCACCATGTCAGAATACCGGGCCGGCCGCTCAGCTGTTCTCTGTGGTCCCGTATTTCCGCCGCCACCATGTCAGAATACCGGGCCGGCCGCTCAGCTGTTCTCTGCGGCAGGAACTCACCTGTTCCTCGGTCCAGCGCTGTAGTCTTCCCGCGCCGGCTTCTTCCCACCCCAGCATTTGTGACAGCCGGGTTCCCACTGCGCATGTGCGAGAAGCGCTGCGCTTTGTGAATGGTCCGGTGTCTTCTGGGACACATGACAGGTCCCAAAAGATGCCGGGCCATTCACAAAGCGCAGCGCTTCTCGCGCATGCGCAGTGGGCACCCGGCTGTCAAAGTCAGGTGCCCACAGTATAAGAAGGAGAACTCCTTGGAGGTGGGAGCGGGTACCTGTCAAATTCAGGTACCCGCTCCCCCTCCCTCCCTAAAGGTCCGCAGTGTCTGGTCATGCCCTGTGCTGTCTGCAGTCTCTGGTCATCTCCTGTACTGTCCGCAGTCTCTGGTCCATCTCCTGTACTATGTCCGCAGTCTCTGATCCATCTCCTGTACTATGTCCGCAGTCTCTGGTCCATCTCCTGTACTATGTCCGCAGTCTCTGGTCCATCTCCTGTACTATGTCCGCAGTCTCTGGTCATCTCTTGTACTGTGTCCGCAGTCTCTGGTCATCTCCTGTACTGTGTCCGCAGTCTCTGGTCATCTCCTGTACTGTCCCCGCAGTCTCTGGTCATCTCCTGTACTATGTCTGCAGTCTCTGGTCATCTCCTGTACTATGTCTGCAGTCTCTGGTCATCTCCTGTACTATGTCTGCAGTCTCTGGTCATCTCCTGTACTATGTCCGCAGTCTCTGGTCATCTCCTGTACTGTCCCCGCAGTCTCTGGTCATCTCCTGTACTGTGTCCGCAGTCTCTGGTCCTTCTCCTGTTCTGTGCCTGCAGTCTTTGGTCATCTCCTGTACTGTCTGCAGTCTCGTCATCTCCTGTACTATGTCCGCAGTGTTTGGTCATCTCCTGTACTATGTCCGCAGTGTCTGGTCACTTCCTGTACTATGTCTGCAGTCCATTGGTTCAGAATATTTTTTCTAGTTTTTCTCCTGTAAAACCTAGGCGCGTCTTATGGTCAGGTGCATCTTATGGAGCGAAAAATATGGTACTTATGTTCAGCAGTGCAAGACAAATAAATTCTTTAAAAATCATACAATGTGATTTCCTGAATTTTTTTTTAAATTCTGTCTCTCAGAGTGAGAATGCACCTACAATGTGAATTTCAGACCCCTCCATGATTTCCAAGTGGGAGAACTTGCAAAATCGCAGGGTGTTCAAATACTTCTGTTCCTCACTGTATATCCTTACATTCTTGTGCAGGTTAACAGTACATGTATATCACAAATAACATAAAGAACAAACGATTGGTAGTATCAACTTAAACATGTTGAATTTAGCACTATCAAAGTTTTCAATACACAGATAAACCCTCTCAGGGTTAAGCAATTTTTTTATTAGATTGTCAAGCCAAATTAATATTTTAAATTTCGCAATAGTTGCCATCGTTTTGACAAGAGATTACCATTATTAAAACCTATCATTTTCAGGATAACTTCCCTTAAAAAAATAAAAGGTATTGCATGCCTACCAAAAAATTATGTTTATCCACTGGTTTCTATTTCTGTGGTGTCGCATACCCCTTACTCCTGATACTGTTTGCTAGCAACATCAGCAGAAATGGTGACTACAGTATACAGATAGTAAGGATCAGCTGAAAAGATGCTGTGTCTGTGAAACAATACAATTAGTGTGCAATGAGCACAGAAACATGGAATGCAATGAGAAATGCAAAACTGTTTTTTTTTTCAATTTATATATGTGCTGTGTGAAATACAGCGTCTGTATTTGTAGGAGTACAGAGGGCAGGAAAATACAAGCAAGCTAATTTAAAAAAAAATATTTCAGAAGCGAAAAACTTAATTTGTTATACCAGTAACTCTTATAATGGAAAACATTTTTCCTGGCAATTAGAGCACATGATAGAATAAGAACAGTGCTTTATTAATGATTGGAATACACCTCTCGCATACTGTATACAAACAAGCCTGCTCGAGTGCAATGTCCTAGAAAGACAGAGCAGACTAAAGTCTAATTTACTTCATTTTTTAATGTCGCTGAAGGGAGCAGCACAGGACAAATGGTCAATTAGCTTTTCCCCTTAAACAGTGAATGAAAAATCAGAATCATGCAGACAGGAATGGCCTGCAGCTTATCTGGTCTCAGTCATACTGATCTAACCAAATGTGTATGAACAGTGGACTCATGCACTGAAGCTCATATTATAGTTACATTTAACCACTAGCCTACAGGGCACGTATACCCCCTTTCTGCCCAGGTCAATTTCCAGCTTTCAGCGCTGTTGAACTTTGAATGACAATTGCGCGGTCATGCGACACTGTACCCATATGAAATTTTTATCATTTTTTGTGACAGATAGAGCTTTATTTTGGTGGTATTTAATCACCTCTGGGTTTTTTATTTTTTCTTAAACAAACAAAAAAACCACTGAAAATTTTGAAAAAAAAAGTTTTTCTTAGTTTTTGTTATAAAATTTTGTAAATAAGTGATTTTTCTCCTTCATTGATGTGCGCTAATGAGGCTGCAGTAATGGACACTGATAGGTGGCACTGATGGGCACTGATGAGGAGGCACTGGTAGGTGGCATCACTGATGGGTACTGATAGGTGGCACTGATGGGCACTGATGAGGAGGCACTGGTAGGTGGCATCCCTGATGGGCACTGAAAGGCAGCACTCATATATGACACTGATAGGCGGCACTGATAGGCGGCACTGATAGGTGGCACTGATAGGCAGCACTGACTGACACTGTTAGGCGGCACTGATAGGCAGCACTGACGGGCACTGATAGGTGGCCCTAATGCATACTGATAGGCGGCACTGACTGGCACTGATAGGAGGCACTGACTGGCACTGATAGGTGGCACTGACTGGCATTGATAGGTGGCACTGACTGGCACTGATGGGTGACACTGAAAGACAGCTCAGATGGGCACTGATATGTGGCATTGATGTGCACTGGTAGGCACTGAAATGTGGCATTGATATGGCACTGATGGGTACTGGCAGGTGGCATGGATGAGCACTAACTGCTGGCACTGATGGACACTGACAGGTGGCACTGCTGGGGCTACACAGATCATCAGGGCACACTGATCATCGGTGCTCTGATGATCAGTGTACATGTCCCCTCTGAGATATGCCGATTACCGGCTCTCCTCTCGAGCTGTCAGCGTGACAGCTCGTGAGGAGAGAAATGCCGATAACTGGCATTTCTCTATTTACATGCGATCAGCTGTGATTGGACACAGTTAATCACATGACCGAGCCGACATCTTCAACTCTTTCCGTTGATCGGTGATCCGCTGTGTCCGCTGCGCGCTCCCGGAACCGTGCATGCGCGGTTAGAATGGGAGGACGTCATATGACGTCCTCCCAGAACTAGAGAACCGTCTTGCGCCCGTCATTGTACTATATGGCGGGCGGGAGGCGGTTAAATAAGCAGACCCCTTTCCATAACTTTCCCATTATCCTCCAGCAATACTAGTTCTAACAAAAGATGCATGTACACAGGTAGACTTAAAAACTTTAGAGTTGAGCAGAGTGGCACCAGATACTGCACTCTCCAGTTTTGGTAAATAACCCCTCTGTGTGAATAACAAAAAAAAGTAATCAGAACTGCACAATGGTGGATGAAAAATGCAAATGCTTGCCAGTATATTTCTAGAGGCATTAAAGGAAAACTAAACTCTCTCAATAAGATTGAACTATGTTTATTTTTTTGCTGCTAGCTTTAGTAAATATATAGGAAAGTATATTATTATATTTACTTGTTTTAAACTTTTTTGTAAGTTGCTTTCTGGTTTCTGGCCTAGGCCAAAATGATTCCAAATATCCCAGAAGTCTTCATGGACACTTTTTTCTTTCAACTAGAGAAGGGTAGGAGGGGCTTTCTCAGCTAAGCGTACCCTCCTGCCTGTATGCCTAAGCTAAGGGCAGATGGATTCCAGGCATTAAATACTACATGATTCATCTGCCCTTACATAAAATGGCCATGGCTAGAAATGCTGGGGGGGGGGTGTTTTCAATGTGATGGCTCAACAAAATAAAGCACAGAGACACGGATGGACAGGTGAGTTTACTTTGAATATTAAAAATGAATTAAATAGTTTTTTCAGTGTGTGGTTCCCAGGAAAAGTTTAGTTCTACTTTAAGCTTTTGTAACTTAACACCCATGTGAATGGGCTCTTAATGTGCTAATAAAAATAATCACTATAAATGGGTTAGGAATCACATTTGCTAAAGCTTTAGAGTGCAAAATCAGGTTCACTTCTGAATAGAAACCAATCTGCTTCCAGGTTGTATTGTCGAAGCTTAACTGAACAAGCTGAGGTTAGAAGCTGTCTGGCCACCATGCACAGCTGCACCAAATTCTGAGTGCACCAATTTTAGTAAATCTACCCCACATAGTTAGCAACAATAAACTCTGAGTTAGTTTACTTTTAAAAAAGAAAATGTAACAGCTATACAAACACTACAGAAAATTATCTAAACACAGTCATGCACCCAGTGGTCTATTGCTAATGTACAGAGTGAATTGACCCCTTATTTGAGCATCTGTGACTACTGTCACATATCACATTACCTAGCAAACAAAACACTTAACATCCATTAGGGTGAGCATAAACCAGAAAGTCTCAGAGGCTTATTTATAAACAGTAGATAAAGAAACGCTTTTCTATCACTTCACCAGTAATTTTCAGCCAATAGATTGTCATTTATTTTACTAATTTAACTGATATTGCATGTTACAGGGTTTATAATAAAAATGTTGGAAAAACTACAATGAAACATATTTATTCCAGCATAATTGATGATTTTAAATAGATATAGGTGAAATATGTTCTGTTACTTGTTTGTTCACTTTTAAAAATAATTTTTACTAAAACAAAAAATGACCTACCCACCAGAACTGTCAAACTGGCAAAACAGGCATATGGTAGCTCTAAGGCTAGACTTTGAGCAATTGCGATGTTCCAAGTTGCTATCACTGCCACAAAATGAAATGGTAAAGGACAAGGGCATCCTTTGTAAGCACGATGTTTCTTCATAAATTAAGTTATTATGATGACAGCATGGAAAATATACTATAGGGGTCTCTCATGTGCTACTAATAAGATTTACATGTTCTGAGGTTTCTGGTATAAAGGTGATGGTAAAATGATAAAATGTGTCCTTGTCTTAAAACCTTGATTTTTTTTTTTAATTGTTGTAAAATGTTTTACATTTTGTAAAGTTGATTGAACACAAAAGACCTCTGTGGACTATTCTTACACATTTTAAAGCAATCCAAAAAGTACTGTACATTTTATTTTATTTAAAAATGAAAACAAAGTTTTACATATGCAATCTCTTATGGGAATGATTTAGGTTCACATAGTGAATAAGATGTTCACTTCAATCAGCCAATCACCTGCAAACAGTGGGGGCGGGGGTCAAATACGTTTCATAGACTCCACCCTTCACCTGAGGCACAGGACTTCATAAAGCATAAATGTGTGTAATTTAGTTTCTTGCAGCTCTGCCAACCAATCTAAAGGACAGCTCTGTTCTTATTCTTCCCATGAAGTGGCTAGGTTCACAGCGATGTGACTTGTCATGCAATTTGACAGTTTCAAATCCCACCCTACTGTCGCTGCGACTCCAAATTTACGGTACTGCACTGATCTGAAAAAAGGTTCCTGCACAATTTTTTGCGATTTCAGGTGTGACTTGCATAAATATCTGTGCATGAAGTTGCACAGATGTCCGCCAAGTTGCACTTGAAATTGCACTGACATACAGCTTTGCAATCATACAACTTCAAGTTAGGTCGCACGATTTCAAAGCCGGATTACGTGTGAACCGAAGGTAACAGCAGTACCTAGCCACGCTTTCCATTTATTTTGATGAAGCATATCTAGCAGCCCAGGACTCCATAAAACCATCTAAAGCCCCCTGTGTTTGTAAATATTGGCAAACATTTCAAACAAAGAATACAGGAGAAAATTAAATCAAAGCCTGCAGCAAGGCATCACTGAGTCAGAACTTAGTACCAGTACTTGATGCCTAGTAGTCCACAGTATTGGTAGATTAAAGTAACTTCCAAGTGTTAAAGCACAATTCCATTCACAATCTTGTGGGGCCAGAAGGGGTTAGGACTTCTGTCGGTTTTATTATCATGATTTCTGTAGCCCTTGGGAAGATTTCTTGTACTTCTTGTGTGGTCACTGAGACAGAAAGAGAGCAAATCTCTCCAAAATATTATTTAGAATTGGGAGGGGTAGGCACCTTTATCAGGTTATATTACTGTCTTTGGTTACTGGGCAGAAAGTGAGGGTAACTGCCCACAACAGGGACAGCAACAAAAACCTGACTGAGGTTATAACTCTTCTCAAAAAAATCAAAAATATGTTTGGGGGGGGGGGGTTATAATTACATTTTACAGTGTGTCTGAAAACAATGCAATTTTGCTAGTTTAAGTTATATATTTATAGCATTTACTTTATTAATAAATCAGTGTTTTTTGCAAACCGACAATCTTGTAAACGCATCTTAAAGTGTGTTAGAAAGGTTTATATTTTTTTTAAGGTGTATGTGAAAATTAAAACATGCAGTCAATACATAGCACTTGCCATGTCAAATATTCCTTGTTTTTTTAACCGATTCAGTGCTAAATAATAGCTAAAGACAATGCAACTTTTACTGAATGTATAACATATGGCTTTATTAAAGAACTCCAGGCAAAAAGCTAAATTATATAATGCATATATGCAGGGGAGTAGATTTTTTTTTCTTCCTGAGAGGGGCCGAGAGAAAAATTGGTCGAGCGTAATGGGCATGGCAAAAAAGCAGGCGGGATCACAAGTGAGTGTTGAATTATAGTGTATGGATTGAGCTGTGCCACCTTTTCTCTTTTGCTTTGCTATGGGTTAGACAAAACAGAGCTGGGGGTACACTGAATAGGCTGTGGCAATAAAATAAGCCCCATTGTGAGTGTAATGCAGGCCATACATGGTTTGAATGCATAACGATTTTTCGTCCAAAAATCGTAAACATCGTTCACTCGGTAATCCGATGGTGCCATCAATGATTTCGAAAACTGTTCGAACAAGTCATAAAGTTCACCCCATATAACAGGTAAAACTTCTGTTCCTTCCAGGTCACGGCTATTCTTTTTGGAAAAACAATTGTATGATTTGACCATCATTGAGTTGAAAATCGGTGTTTTTCACAAATTTTCCAATATGCCGATCACCGAACAGGGGAAGAACCACGAAAATCGGTCAGTGCCATTGACCCACTGACAGAACTAAAATCGGCCAATTATTCTTAGGTCCGCTTTTCTGACAAATGTATGGCCGGCCTAAGTAATAATAACCAACCCAGCATTGGTGTCAGTCCCAGCAAAGCTAAACTACAGCATGTGTCAGGACCAGCAATAACTCCCAGCAAGTGTTGTGACCAGCAAAGTGATAGCCCCAGAAAGTATCAAGGCCAGCACAATATTAACTCACAATTTGTCAAGGTAAACACAATAATAACCCGCAGCATTTGTCAGGGTAAGCACAATAATAACCCGCAGCATTTGTCAGGGTAAGCATAATAATACCACCAGCACACAGTCATGGTCAGGAAAAACCTCCTGCAAACTAGTTCTTTGAAAAATCTTTTCTATGCTGCAAAATCTTTCCCCTATCTTCAGAAAGCAGAAGAAAGGCTTAATAATCTAAGCCAAAAATGGATTGCTTGTAGTCCAATGAAGTTTGAATAACCACCACTTTTATGAAAGAAAAATATACTAAATATAAATCTGCATCACCTTACCTATTAAACATGACAACATTTACATAAAATCACCTTGTCTGATGCTCAGGACTTTACTCATACCCCTGCATAAAAATGGGAAACAATGACTGAGACTAAAAATGACCATCACAGATTGTTTGTAACATTCCTTTGTAATGATTCTTGTTGTTCATTAAAATATAGTAAAAGAAACTCCCTCCAATATGATAATGCATACAGTCAATAGAACCTAATCTTGCATGTAGACTTACTCTTGCAGTACATTTAGGTAGTGGGTGACCAGCTAACTGTTATATTGTGTATTATAAGCTCCCACAGAGCCTGTATATAGCTTATTTCTTAAACATATTAAGCAATGTCTTGATCATTGATAGGCCATCTGAGTGCCATGCATTCTCAATGCTTGCTGTCAATACATTTGACTAAGTTTAAAAAGGCTGAATCATGTCCATACCATGCTGAATAGTCAGTTGGAACACTGCTTCTTTATCAATGTATGAACTCTGTGTGGTCACCTTGCAGCTCTAAATCAGACCATCATTTGCACCCTTTGGTGAAGTCTCTTAATGCCTTCCCGTGGCTTTCTGCCTAGATTGCTAGCTGAAAACTATGTTGGCAACTGTAACATGAGTAACATTTGACTTCTTCATGCTGTATGTAGTGCAATCAGACCAATTTATAGAGCCAAAGTGCGATATAACGTTCACAGCAATATGCTGATACATTTGCTTGTGTCCAAACAAGGGATCATAGTAAATCTTCATTAATCCGTAGAGGAAATGTGAACAACTCCATGAGCTAATTAGACATGCATCAGTGCAATCTGGTTACATACTAAATGGAATTCACTTGCCTGAACAGGATAATAATTCCTCTGTCATCTCAGTTGCATAACTCATCGTTTTGCCCACCACCTAGCTAACAGTTACTAAAGGTTATTGGAAGGCACTCCTTAGCATGGGTGCAGTGCCTATGTGAAAGTCCAGATATAGCATTCAACCTCCTGCCAACTGCATTCCATGCACCAGATTACCAGAGGTTTGCTCACTCACAGCCTAAACCAGGGGTGTCAAACTGGCACCCTCCAGCTGTTGCGAAACTACAAGTCCCATCATGCCTCTGCCTTTCAGAGTCATGCTTGTGACTGTCAATCTTGTAATGCCTCATGGGACTTGTAGTTTGTCAACAGCTGGAGGGCTGCCAGTTTGACACCTGTGGCATAAACAAACAAAAATTACCTGATGTATACTTACACTGTAAGATTAGTCTTTAGGAGGGAAATATTAAAGTGATACTAAACCCAGTACCCTGCATTCACTATATCTGGTCTCCCGCAGTACACAGAACATGGAAATACAATTATATTAGTAAATATAAACTGCTAAATACCTTTTCTCACCAGCAGTTAGAGCAGTCTTGTGACTTCAGCAGAGCACTGGTTAAAGATTGTAGGAGGAGTTTTCTTTCTGCACTAGGAGGATGTGAAACCTCTGACCCTCTGTCTTGACAGTGCTGATTGGCCCTGTGCTGATCACATTCACCCTCCCAAGAAAAAAAAAACCTCTCTAGCAATACAAACCAAACTGAGCATGTGGATGTGACCACAGATTCAGTCTGTATCAGGTGGTCATTTCAACAAGAGGAGGGGCAGAGAAGAGAGGATAAAACAGCCATTTTACACAATGCAGAGGATTAACCCCTTACGTTCCACAGTGAGTATAACAAGCATGCTTTACTGCATATACAGATTTTACTGTTGTGGGTTTAGCAACACTTTAATAGAGAAACAACAGCAAGGCTACACTATACCCATGCACCAAACCCACTATGACCTAAAGCTTCACTTGTATTCATAACTGTCTAAAACTGAAAAGGTAGAAATAATTGTAAGGCAATCTGGAAATACATTATTAGTTTTAGGCAGTTACTGTATGAATAAACGTAATAATAAATATAAAGGTGGTGTGCTAACGCCTCAAAGAACATACAAGACCATAGGAAACAATAAAGCAATAAACATGAGTCCACAAATAAACTTTGTCAGAAAATAGTGACCCAGTCCCAAATAGAGTGTCCTAATATAGTGCTTGTGTGAGGTTTTTTTCCCATGTGACTACTCTCCCTGCTCACCTTGTGATTAGACCTACATAATAGCATAGGTCAAATGCGCTTGTGGTCAAATCTTATCCTTCATGCTGCAACTAGATTCCCTCCAAGCATATCATCATTTCTTTTGATTCCAAATGTGCAGTATGATTCCAAAAAAAACTAAGAAAATATTTTGTAGTGCAACACTGTTTAGGTGAAGACAATAAATATGATAACCATGTGCACTCACAATAAACCAAGTTTTAACGTGCTCCACACCAAGTGTGTCAGTGTTCAGGAACAACAATCCTTCCTACACCCAGCAATGCTCACGGTGTGTAATTATTTGTGGTACTTCCCACCACCAATACATGTGCTATGCACTCACCTTCTTCATTGACCTATAATAAAATAGCCCACATACTGTTCTGTTCTTTAGCGGCTACTTCCCTTGTACTGTCCCTTTAAGAGATCGGACTCCAACATATTCCACAAAGATGATGTAATGATATATGAGGGAGGATAGTGCCGTATGGTATAAGGAAATGACGTATGAGGGAGGATAACCATGACGTATGGTATGAGTTAATGATATATGAGGGAGGATAGTGCCGTATGGTATAAGGTAATGAGATATGAGGGAGGATATCCATGACGTATGGTATGAGTTAATGATATATGAGGGAGGATAGTGCCGTATGGTATAAGGTAATGAGATATGAGGGAGGATAACCATGATGTATGGTATGAGTTAATGATATATGAGGGAGGATAGTGCCATATGGTATAAGGTAATGACATATGAGGGAGGAAAATCATGACGTATGGTATGAGTTAATGATATATGAGGGAGGATAACCATGACGTATGGTATGAGTTAATGATATATGAGGGAGGCTAACCATGACGTATGGTATGAGTTAATGATATATGAGGGAGGATAGTGCCATACGGTATAAAGGTAATGACGTATGAGGGAGGATAACCATGACGTATGATATGAGGTATTAGTATATGAGGGAGGATAGTGCATTACGGTATAAGGTAATGACATATGAGGGAGGATAACCTTGACGTATGATATGAGTTAATGCTATATGAGGGAGGATAGTGCCATATGGTATAAGGTAATGACATATGAGGGAGGATAACCATGACGTACGATATGAGTTAATGATATATGAGGGAAGATAGTGCCGTATGGTATAAGGTAATGACATATGAGGGAGGATAACCATGACGTATGGTATGAGTTAATGATATATGAGGGAGGATAGTGCTTTATGCTATGAGGTATTAGTATATGAGGGAGGATAACCATGACGCATGGTATGAGTTAATGATATATGAGGGAGGATAGTGCTGTATGGTATAAGGTAATGACATATGAGGGAGGATAACCATGATGTATGGTATGAGTTAATGATATATGAGGGAGGATAGTGCTGTATGGTATACGGTAATGACATATGAGGGAGGATAACCATGACGTATGATATGAGTTAATGATATATGAGGGAGGATAGTGCTGTATGGTATGAGGTATTAGTATATGAGGGAGGATAACCCTCCAAATATACGCTCCCTTTAAGGCCTCATACACACAGGGCATTTTTTAGCCACTTTTTGGGATGTCAGGCATTTTTTTCCTACTGTTTCTAAATGGCCCTCTATGTTATCCTATGTGTCTATCCACACATAGAAGCTTTTAGTAGCAGTAGCGTTTATCAGCAGGAAAAAAAACCCAGAGCCAGTGCATCCAGGAGCAGCAGCATATTGGCAGAAAAAACGCTTGGCGCGGTTAAACGCTAGTTGCGTTTAGCGCTTGAGCGTTAATTCATTGCAATGCCTAGATTAAATTATCATTCTGGCCAATGAAATGAATTAACACCCAAGCGCCTGACACTTGTAAACGCACCTAAACGCTTGTAAAAGCATTAGATACTTTTACCAGCATCAGGCATTTTTTCTGCAAAAATGCTGCTGCCACAGGACAACTTCTAGGGGAATTCTTATTAACCTCCTGTGTGCATGAGGTCTAAATATAAACCACGATTATATTTATAATTCTTTTTTTTTGACTGAGAGTACACTAGGTGGGTGGTTGCAGCAATCTCCATATTTTTGATTTATTCAAGTAGCAATAATATTGTTTTATGATCATATAGCAGCGCACAGGTTTCATTGATTTTATGAATAAAAGTGAAATTTTAGGTCATAGTGGGTTTGGTGCGTGGGTAGAGCGCACCCCTGCTGTTGTTTCTCTATCACTCACAGTCTAGGCAGTCATCCAAATAATGTCCCAGTCATGAGCAGAGAGAGCACATGAATGCATTTTGTTCAGTAAGTCTTGATGAAGTTCCGTGAACAAAATGCATTGACATGCTGCACAAGAAAAAACTTTTTTCCTGAAAATAAAGCAACAGTACAATTTAAAAATTAGTGTAGTTATAACTTTCTCCCCTGTGTGCTTGCATCAATAAGGCTCCATGCACACGAGGCATTTTAATAATGTTGGTAATGTTAGCTGTGTAAAGTCAGATTAAAGACATCAATTTTTCAGCTTTTTTTAGTGTTTTTGTATTAGTGTTTAGCAGCGTTGTGCCACATTTTTAAAAAATTTTTCATGTTTGCGTTTTTTATTACCAAAAAAAAATGTTTTGGTAAAAAAAGTCCAAAAACGTTGCCGCGATTTACCATGTTTTACTGCGCTTTGCCGCGTTTTTTAGCATTAGAACATTTTTACAGCTAAAAAACAGCAGCTGTAAAAACATCTAGTGTGCATGAGGACTAAACCTTCATATGTTTCTGTACAGCTCACCAGAGTCTTTCAAGGCTGCAACTTAAGAGTGCCTCTCTACTTATCAGCTAACAGTATACAAGGGGAGGGTCAGCAACCTGTAGATCGCGATCTACCAGTAGATTGCAGCCAGGTGACTGGTAGATCGCGGTCTGGGCTTGCTGACCCATCCCAGAGATTAAAACAGAGGGATTACTTGTAAAGTTGGAGCCGTAGTAGGGATCAGGAGCTGCATAAGTCGATGCCTCCCTCCCCTGTAGTGCTGGCTCCTGTCCCATGCCAAGTGATACCAACTGTACTCCACCTCTTATCCCGGCTAGCGATCTCCAGAGTGGTACCAGCAGCAGGAAAGAAGAGATCTTCAGGTCAGTGGGAAGCAATACACTGTGTGTAATAGTATAGGACTGCTTTTACACTGATGCGTTGCGGTTTTCCCACACCATGCAGTACAGTGCATCTGCAGTTTTCCTACGGGTTTGCTATGCTTAGCCATAGACGTCTATTATAGCCTATTGGTTTGGTGAACTTTCTGAAAGTGCACCAAAACTCCTAAATGCAGGAAAGTGAACCACACCTACAGGATATAATAGAAGTCTATGACAAAATGCAGCTAACCCAGAAAAGTTGCAGATGCACTGTGCTGTACCGGTGGTGCAGGTAAACCACATCAGTGAAAAAGTGTGAAAGCAGCTTTATTGGGGAATCAGAACATTTACATTTGCGGTTGGGGGGGTGGGGGTTAGTAAAACCCCATAGTGAAGATGTGTTTTTACCACCTCTGCCACAACCACACCCCCTTTAGCTGCAGTGGCCAGGGGTCTACACATGCCGCAGCAGAGTTTTACGCCCTGTCATGGTTGGTGGGTGTAGCAACGGCCAAGCATGACCCATTCAAGCAAATGAGGCTGCTCTGCACTTGCCCTGCAACCTTGTGCAGTACAGCAAACAAGGAGTTAAAGCAGGCAGCATTGTGTTGCCTTCTCACCACCTACTTTAAGCCTTTGGACCCCGCAGAAGCATGCAGTTGCGGGGCGCTTGCAGAGTGGCCCCATTTACTTGAATGTGTAACGGTTGGCAGGCAGTAGCACCCACCAAAAGCAACAGGAGGTTTATTTCCTAATGTGTACACCTTTGGCTAGAAGGGATAGGGATTGGTGGTGGTAAAACCGGAACTCACCTGCAGGGTTTTACCAACCCCCAACTGTATGTGTGTACAAGCCCTGAGGGTACCACTGCCAAATTAAGGGCTTATTCACAAGTGCAGCAGGCACTGCTGCTCCTCTGAAAAGCTATACCAGTGTGTTTGAGAGGTGGTGAGGAAGTGATACAGTATGTTGCCTCCACACCACCTGAATTAAACCCATGATTGCTGTGCAATGCACGCAGTTGCGACACAGTAGTTCAGCAATTAGAGGTTTAAATCAGGAGGGAATATTGTGCCCAGTAATCTTTGACTTCTCCTATGTTGTTCAGGTAGATCTCCACCTCTTTAGGGTTGCCTACCCCTGGTATACAATGTGTGACTCAGTCCAGTATTTCCCTTCTATTTCTGATGTGTCCACAGATGCAGCCATGTAGAGCTGCTGTTCACTAACCTAGCAACATTACAGGGCTGGGGCAGCAGTGTATTCCTCAGGGAGTAATTTGTTCTCACTACAGTGTGGCTGTCAGTTAAAGTGAGAGAACTTAAAGGCAGGAACTGGTTTTCTGATGAGTGCTGTGCTGGCTGTTTGGGCTGTGCAGCACAGTACAGTCCTATGGTCCTGATGATGCCACAGTGCAAACCCTCTGGAGAGGGTTTGGACCCCCTTTCCATCATTTTCTACATCCCTTGATGGGAACTTTTCCTCTGCCATAAGATTTAAATTTCTGTCCTTCCAATCCTGAGATTTACACAGCTCTGGTATACAACACAGGTCTGTCTGGCAAGGCAGAAGAGCTGATTTGTGTGCACTGCAGTTAGGTTACACTTACATTTCTTACCCCTCCCCTACCTTGTGAATGGACAGTGAAAGGAAAAGCAGAAGACCAATGAGCTCATCTATTTGATACTATTCTCTTTCATCCTTTTTACTTGCTAATACATGAACAATGCAGGTACTTACACTGCTTGCATTAAAAAAATATATACTGTATGTAACGATGTATTAACAAATACAGAGCTGCTAAAATGACATGGAACTATCAATTGCAATTGCTTTTTAAATATAACCTTATGATTAAAGAATATAAATACTTTAAAATATGTATACATTTAGCCATGTATAGTATTAGGAAGGGTTGTAAGGTAGTTTTTCCAATTGTTTCTAAAGTATATGTTAACCCTAACAATTAACTCTTATTTGCTATTTTTTGGTCTGTTAACAATACCACTGAAAGTGATTTGTTATATCCGATAGATAAGTATAAAAAATATCTGTTGCTTTTATCAGAAATTCAGAGCTGTCCTGTGCCCTATTCACTCTTCCTGTGTTATCTCAAGAAGTCTAAGTAGCTCTTCTAGTTGTTGATGTGAGATTACAGAATTTATTGTCTTTATGTTGTGGAAAATAAGATAGGGGGTGGGTTGAAATAGTTTATCAAAAGTGCATTTCTAGAAGATCAACAAGTATTTATCTGTATATGCAAGATAAAATATGGGAAAATGTTGTTATTTAATTCATATTTTATAATTACATAGTCGGGTTGAAAAAAGTCACTAGTCCATCTAGTTCAACCAATATAAAAAAAAATAGAAAACCTCCATATACACTATCCTATACAGCAGTTGATCCAGAGGAAGAATTTTTAATAAAAATTATATAAATTTAAAGTGAATTTGTATCTGTGTAGGATAATTTTATAGGGATACTTTTATCCAGGGCTTTTTTTTTCTCAAAGAATAGGTGCAGAAACTCCCCCTTTCTGACTCACTCCTTGTCTCCGCCTCCTACCTACCTCTGAGAACCATCCCTTGGTTCCACCCCCTACCCACCTCTTAGCACCATCCCTCAGTTCCACCACCTATCCACATCCCAGTACTGCACTACTGCTCATTTTGGAGAATACAAAACCAAGTATCATTTTGTGGTGCTAAGTAATTTGTATAGAATTTGTTAATGATAACAAAAAATCAGTCAAATAGATCTGCAGCCAGCAGCAGCAGATCCTCCAACAACAATAAATCCCCCAGCAACAATACCCCGACAAAAGACACCCCCAGCAACAATATACCTCCACAACAATATATCCCCCAACAACAATGGATCTCCCCATAACAACAGACCCCCCCAACAACAAATAGATCTCCCTACAACAACAGACCCTACAGCAACAAATAGATTCCCCCACAACAATACACCCTTGCAGCAACAATGATACCCCTGCAGCAAAATACCAGCTCAGCAACAATAGATGCATCCCAGCAACAATTGACCCCCCCAGCAACATAAGACCTCCCGAGCAACAATAGTTCACCACCAGCAACAATAGATCTCTCAGCACACCCCAGCACTCCTTGCCATTACATAAATTCAGTGCTAGAGATGCCGGGAACTCCTCTGATAGCTGATGTTGTTTGATGTTGATGATCTTGTTCTGCCCACTTAGCTGTCAGGGCTGCGACGCCGAGATGAAGGAAGCGCTCCACAGCTCTTTCTGGGCTCTGACAAGGGGAAGCTTAGACGTACGCACCACCTGGAGGAATGATGAGTTCAGAGAGTGAGGGTGGATTTATGCTAGAAGATGGATTTTTTTATGGTGATAGAATTTTTTGTTGGGGGGGGGGAGGGACGGGGGAGAGGTTGCAGAAAGGTTTGTCCCAAGTGAAATTTCTTCTGGGGAGTTGAGCAGAATTTTTCTGGGGGATGCTGAGATATTTCCTTGGGTAGCTTATATGCAAAAGGGTAGGGGGTAAGAGAAGGGGGGATTTTCCTGAAGGGAGATTTTTACTTGGGTGAGAGAGATTTTGTTTGAGAAAATTGCACTCTGGAGGTTAAATTCTTTGGTCTGAGATGGGAGGGAGGGGATGTAGTTTCTGTAATGGCTCAATAGATGCGGAGGAGTACTCATTGAACTGCATTAAGGAAGCAGGGCTGTGTGTTACAAATACCTGCACTCTGTACACTGGGCCCTACATTATGTACACCTAACCCTGGTGCACTGTACTCTAGGCTGTGTGTTACATACTCCTGAACTCCAGGACTTTGTGTGTGCCATATTACTGACCCCTGCACTCTGAGCATTATGTACTCCTTGCGCCCTGTGCTTTTGACATACTCCTGCCCCTTTGCCCCCTGTGATTTATATGTTATGTACTCCTAGCCTCTGCACTCTTTTCAATACATACTCCTGAATCCTACACTATATAAGCTGTGTTGTACAATGCATACTCCTGTACTGTGTTGTACAATGCATAGTTTTGTGCTATGTACATTATATATTGCTGACCCCTGCACTCTGTTTTTTATATTGTAATTACATACTCCTATCTAGAGTATTCCTTGTCTCAACAGTTGCTGGTTGCTTAGCAGTCCTTAACTATTTTAAAGAAGTTAGCCTTTAAAGAATACATTAAGTGTCAGCTTTCTGTATATTTTTCATGTGCAAAAAAGCATATGTTACAGTAGAGTTTAAATTTTTAAAAATGATTCTACTGATACTAATATCTGGTTTTGACTGTGAGGCTCTAACTTGTGGCCTGTTTAGGCTTCATGTACACTGGTGTTTTTTGAAGCTCCTAGAAGCTATTATCAGCATAATTTTTTCTGCCCTTAGAAGCAAATAGTGATATCCTATGTGTCCATGTACACTACTTTAGGCTAGTAGCATTTTTTTTAACTTCAGCGTCTGGGAGCAGAAAAAAAAATAGCTTTTGCAGAGTTTTTTGGAATGTTTTTCCGGCAGAAAAAAAATGTTAAATGCTCCTAAATGCTGCTAAACGCTACTAAAACGCTCCTAATAGCTTTTTTCTAGCTTTTTTATTTTGTTCCTTCACATGTACCCTAATACACCGCTAACATTCCTTAACACTTCTGAACACTACTAAAAAATGCTATAACCAGCATTTTTTAATTTAGCGTTTTCCCCAGCATTTTTTGAGCTTAAAAAAACGCTAATGTGCATGGAGCCTTAAAGTATATTATGTGGGTACTGAAGGACTGTGGTAAATGTGTCTTGTAAACAGTGAGTAGGCTCAGGTTTATTCAACCATACTACTACTACCCTGTGTCTCTAAGTACAATTAAATTAACACCACCATCCGCCACTGTGCGTAACGCACCACATCAATAATTTTCTCAGGGTGCCCCAGGTCTTTCACAATCCTAGCAATGCCCCGGTGAAAGTATATTCCAAGAGGAAGTAAACACTTCAGCGTATGCACCAAGTAAAGTAAATATTCATTTTACAAAATGAAGATTTGCTTCTGTTGCAGTGAATCAATCCCCATGATTCCATTGACTTATAGACATGCATTGCTGAAAACAGCAGTAAAGTCTACATGTCTACTGAGCAAACATGGCTGATCCCATGCACATATAACATTACAAACTATAAGCATTTTTAAATCATTAAACCATATATTTATAATAATTTTTCACACTTATCCTTTTTATATGTAAAACTAAAACACATTAAAAGAACAATAAACACAAAAACACAAACCAATCCTTCAAAATGGTAGCAAAAAATATAAGTTGGTTTTAAAGGTTGTTGATCTGAGACATAATTTTGTCATTAATTTATCACATGGCTGTCTCTAAACTAAGAGTTAATATTTACTGATAATGATGGTTTCTTATCCTCTGCACTGATCTGACAAGGATGCAGCACAGCAGAGAATCACTAACACAACCAAAAATAGCCTTACAATGCATAATCTTATCAGCCAGAGGCAGAGGGATCTGCAGCCGGGACACACAGGAAACGCGCACGCACAGCCTGCTATATTGCACGTGAATCTTTGCTTCAAGACTACATCTGTCTCTCTCTCTGCTTTGTGAAAATGTAAAATTACATTTAAAATGGGACAAAATCATGAAGTCTTCTATAGCACAATCCACAGCCTCTTTGTGAGTGACATTCAAAGGTGAAAAAAAAAAGGTAACAAAAAAAATTATGAGATAAGGTTGCGTTTAAAAAGATAAAATAGTTTTAAATTTAATTTAAATTAAATGCAAATAAATAAATAAATTTGAGCCAAAATACTGATAACACTAATTAAACCAATTGTATTATTGTGTGCGATAGTTTAAATACTCTATATAGAAACAATCTTCCTTTCACGTAGGTGGAGTTCTAGATGGAATTTAACACAAGTTGCCTATAAGGGACAAACCTCAGTGTGGCACTTTGGGGAGTATTTAATAACACTGTTAAGTAAGTGGTTAATTATAGCCCATCACAGCCTTTTGGGTTTTGTCAAGTTAATTTAGAGTCATGGGGCTGATTTACTAAAGAAAAGTACTTTGCAAGTGCAGTTGCACTCATTTTCCCCAGATTTTAGTGAATGTGGTGAAGCTTCGTTTTGTAAAGAGTACCCAATCAGGTGCAACAAAAATCTAAAATATAAATTTTTATTCTTGCACATGATTGGATGATAGAAATAAGCAGAGCTTCACCACATTCACTAAGCTCTAGAAAAAATTGAGTGCAGCTGCACTTGAAAAGCATACAGTCTATTTGCCTGTAGTAAATCAACCCCATGGTGTTGAAAGCTGTTGAATACTACTGTTCTTTGTCCAGTATTACTTTATAATACGTTTTGTTCAAAACTGGTGCAGGTTTAACTTGGAGAATTATTTTAATAACAAAAGATATCTTGAGCCAGATAAATAGTGTAAATGTACATTATTAGAAAACAGGCAAAGTGCAGCATATTATAGTGCTTGTATTATAGATGCCCAGTAACTTCAATAACAGAACAAACATACCATCTTTAAAAAAAATTTTAGATATTGAAATCAAAATTTTAGGCACATTTAACTCCAAGAACAAAAAAATTAGCAATACTACATGTTACGAGTCCCTGTGGTGTCAGCAGGGCCAGCGCTACAGCTAGGTGAACTAGGCAGCTGCCTAGGGCACAGCCACAACCAGTGCCACATTCCTCTCCTATAACCTCCTTGTCCCCAGTGAATGTCACCTCTAGATCTGCTGTCCCTCCCCCACACACACCGGAGCACCTGCACACAGGGGCTGGAAGACCAGATGGAGGAGTTCAAGTGTGGGGTGAAGAGGCAGCTGGAGGATGTGGTGATGTGCCTGGCAAGCCCCCTCTCTTGGTCCGTCATTGACCTGCAGTGTGAGAACTGGAGGCTGTGGAAACAGGTAGACAAATTCAGCTGCCAGGTGGAACTGTGGAAATACAGAGCCGGGTGGTAGTTGGGGAAGGACAGACCAGGTACTCCAGCCATGCGCTGCTCACTGTGTCCAGCAAGGTAGCTCAGGCCAGTTCAATGAGGGGGCAATACACATCATAGGGGGGTATAGAAAGTATATTTTAGAGGTATAGATGTTTTGGGGGTTTTTTTGGGTAGGAGGGGGGTGCAATTAGCTGGTTTTGCCTAGGGCACAAAATAGTCTAGCTCCAGCCCTGGGTGTCAGCATTAGTTTACATTTTCAGGCTCAGAGCATTTCCTGCAAATACAGAAAAATACTTGCTGATCTTGACAGAAATCTTGTGTTCTTTGCACAGAGCAAATCTCAAACTATGGTATCAGCTCACACTAATCTCCTTTGTGGACTACAGAATACCCCCACGTTATGGAGATGAGGAGGGGGGGAGGTGTTTGTTGTTCAAAACAGGAGAGCAGCCTAGGGTGACAACTCTGCTGCTCCATAGATACACTACAATGACTGTGTAGTGTTCCCCTTAAATACGGGTGTCAAACTGGCGGCCCTCTAGCTGTTGCCAAACTACAAGTCCTATAAGGCACTGCAAGATTGGCAGTTACAAGCATGACTCCCAAAGGCAGAGGCATGATGGTGACTTGTAGTTTCGCAACAGCTGGAGGGCCGACAGTTTGACACCCCTGCCCTAGAACACTGTTGCTGACATAAAGAAAATTCTTAAAAAGGTACCACATCTATGGACTAGTAAGCTGAAGTATATAACATTTTTGTTCTTGGATTTAGATTCTCTTTAAATACTTTGAATATCGAACAAAAATGTATTTTTTTCAGCTTTTGGATAGAGTAGGGATAGGATTAGAATATCTGTCAGGATGTGGCTATTCAGAAAGATCTCATCTCACTCCCTAGGGCAGGGGTAGGCAACCTGTGGCTCTCTAGCTGTTTTGGAACTACATTTCCCATGAGGCATTGCAAAGATTACAAAACTGACAGTTACAGCTATGACTTGCAGAGGCATGATAGAACATGTAGTTCTGCGGCTCTCAGGTTGCCTACCCCTGCCCTAGGGCAACAGTTTCATCAGACAGGAAGTGAGTAAAAATCTGCACCAGGGAGACAGCCAGAAATAAAATGCTAATAGGTGTTCCAGCATTCCCCTACTTTACAAGAAAAGCATTTATATTTGTGTCTGTGTTGCAGTTGGAGACTTCATGTCAGATGAAATCATTGTCACTGTGGCACTAAAGTTGGCCATACATGAATCGAAATTCAGCTAGCTAGGTAATAACCAGTCAAATTATGATCCATGATCCCGTTCATGAGAAGTGGATCTATCGATTGACTTCTTATAGACGGTCCTGCTAGAAAATTTTTGCTCAATCAGCACATGCAGCCAATGGCCTGCAGCACTGATTAGTGCATCATAATGGCAGGGGAATCCCACTGTCAGGATACAGTGACACAGCAAAAGTATCTCTCTTAAATGTGTTTGGTGGATTCTGTACAGATATCTCTCTACTGCAGTGCCATATCGCCAGAAAACAGGGATTCTAATCATTCCCCTTTATATCAAGAAAAAAAAAAGGCTGGGCACACACATAGTGTATATCAGAAAACGTCAACTACTACATGTCTTAAAAAAAAACTTTATAGCTCCATAGGTAAAAGTATCATCCATGCGGTTAGCTAACGGTGTGTGAATCAGAATTGAAGTAAAGCAAGGTAAACAGCCAACATATTTGTGCTGCAGCTGTGAATTTAGTTTCTTTTTTATGCAATTCCACTTGAATAAGTCTTAACTCATAACCTTGACACTTCATAATTGCATGAAATTTTGGCCACCATTCAACATAGCACTACAAAAACATCATGATCATAAATTCTGAAGTCACTGTCAATCCCAATGAGCATCATAATTTGACCTTGAATGTGTTCTAACATATGCCTTGGTGCTTGAATTGATAGAAATTGGAATGTGACTATCAGGAAAGTAATATTTCCTGTGACAAATCTGGTCTCTGACAGTTCACAATCTGGGGTGCTTTCCAGACACTTTGGAGGTAAAATTATATCAGAATCAAACTGCAAAATGATGATTCACCTGCAAAACGATCTCTAGCAACTCATTCTGTAGTACAGTGGTTCTTAACCTGGGTTCGATCGAACCCCAGGGGTTCGGTGAGTCAGTCTCGGGGGTTCGGCGGAGGTGACCCACACCCGACTCATATGATTTGTGATGACATGCCCCGCTTGTCCATCATTGGCTGCAGGTGGTCACGCCCAGTGGTCGGCAAGCCGCGGCTCTTGTGTGCCGGGCGCCCGCTCCCCTCCCTCCTCTCGGGCGGCAGGGACTCAAATGCAATGATTGGCCAGTCTCGCTGCCACTCACATCCTGATAGCCAGTGATTGGCTGTCAGGATGTGTGTAGGCGGGGCAGCATGACGAACGTGAGAGGAGCTAGGCTCCTCTCACAGTCCGCCCTGAAGACCGGAAAGGCGCGGGAATACAGCGAGAGGAACGCGCGGAGCAAAGGTAAGTGAATTGACACAGGGGGGACTTGGGGACTTAATATGGGGGATGAATTAATATGGGGAATGAATTACTATAGGGGGGATGAATTACTATATGGAGGATGAATTACTATATGGGGGATGAATTACTATATGGGGGATGTATTACTATATGGGGGATGTATTACTATGGGGGATGAATTACTATATGGGGGATGAATTATTATATGGGGGATGAATTACTATATGGGGGATGTATTACTATATGGGGGATGTATTACTATATGGGGGATGAATTACTATATGGGGGATGAATTACTATATGGGGGATGTATTACTATGGGGGATGAATTACTATATGGGGGATGAATTACTATGGGGGATGAATTACTATGGGGGATGAATTACTATATGGGGGATGAATTACTATATGGGGGAGGAATTACTATAGGGGGAATTAATTACTATATGGGGGATGAATTACTATATGGGGGGATGAATTACTATATGGGGGGATGAATTACTATGGGGGATGAATTACTATGAGGGATGAATTACTATGGGGGATGAATTACTATGGGGGATGAATTACTATATGGGGGATGAATTACTATGGGGGATGAATTACTATATGGGGGATGAATTACTATGGGGGATGAATTTTCATACCGTTTGTTACAACATATCTTTGCGAGCAATCCTTTTCGAGGATGCTGGACATAAAGACGAAGAAAAGGAACAGACTTTGTTGCGAAAATGACATGAGAGTGGCACTTGCCAAGGTAATGCCGCGCATTTCTGAACTGGCCTCTGAAAGACAACAGCAGAAGTCACACTGATTTGCGGTAAATATTCATTATTTTGTTTTTGTGTGAAAATCATGTTTTAATGGTTTTGTTCTTTGTTCTTAATGGTTTTGTTCATTTTGTGCACCTATGTATAAATATATACCTATGTTTTGAATTTTAAAAATCATATTTTATTTTTCCAATTAAGAAGGGTTCGGTGAATGCGCATATGAAACTGGTGGGGTTCAGTACCTCCAAAAAGGTTAAGAACCACTGCTGTAGTATAATAAACAATTTCAAGATCTGAGCATAAACCAAAAAAAAAGGGAACATACTTTGGGGTAATAAGGTGGACTTTTCAATAAGACATCCAATAATTTAGTATAAGAATTTCAAAATCTGTTTCCCATTCATTTATAACTGCCATTCAAAAAATATTTCTAAAAGCTTTTACTCTTTTTAATTCTACCTATGTACATTCCAGATATTGTTCCTCAGATCAATAGGCAACACATGTACATGCTGCATTTCATAGATCCAAGCATATGGATCTACACCAAAGGGCTATGTCTATCACACAAGCAATTTTGTAGCAACTGAAGAATGTCTATTAATGATTTTGTTGCTGGTAATAAAACCAATGGCAGTCAATAGGCAGGCTCTGCGGAGAATCTTAAACATTTTCACATTGCCACAAAATTGCCTGTTTCAGTAGTTACTTGTGCTTCAATGCTATTAATGGCCAGGTGGCACCAGCAATTTGTTGGTAATGGCCATGTCACACCAAAAACTTGAAGATATATTTTTGTATACTATAATTAGCTATAGCAGATTTTCTCAGCCAGGATTATATGGAACCCTGGGGTTCCTCTAGAGTAGCGGTTCTCAACCTGTGGGTCACGACCCCTTTGGGGGTCGAACAACCCTTTCACAGGGGTCACCTAAGACCATCGGAAATCACATATTTCTGATGGTCTTAGGAACAGATACACCGTCTCCAGGCGGGTCCGCCCACATGCAGATATGCCCACATTTCCCTGGACCGCGATGTATGGGCGGGTTGACATGCCGCCCCTTTCATCTGACCACACCCCTGGGATCACTCAACAGCTCCGCCTCCTCGCCGGTGATTGGCCGCCAGAACTGTAGCACAGGAGAGGCACACAGGCGCCAATCACCGGCGACGAGGTGGAGCTTGGAGAGGAGGAGCCAAGTGGCAGAACGAAGATAAAAGAAGATCGAGTGAGGGAGCTGCCGGAGCGAGTGAAGAGGAGAGTGGCCGGAGAAGGAAGACAGCTGACCGGTAAGTGTCTGTACCGTGTAGATGGTGCTGCTGCAGCCAGGTATACTGCCTGTAGATGGGAGAGGGAGGGAGCGAGCCCAGGCTGGAGCAGGGGTCAGCAAGGTAATTATCATTGGTGTCAGTGGAAGGAATAGTGCCCCATCAATGGTGTCACTAATACCAATGATGGGGCACCATTCCTCCCACTGACACCAATTATGGGGCACTATTCCTCCCCCCACTGACACCAACGATGGGGCACTATTCCTCCCCCCACTGACACCAACGATGGGGCACTATTCCTCCCCCCACTGACACCAACGATGGGGCACTATTCCCTCCCCCACTGACACCAATGATGGGGCACTATTCCCCCCCCCACTGACACCAATGATGGGGCACTATTCCCCCCCCCACACTGACACCAAGGATGGGGCACTATTCCTCCCATACTGACACCAATGATGGGGCACTCTTCCTCCCACTGACACCAACGATGTGGCACTATTCCTCCCACTGATACCAATGATGGGACACTATTCCTCCCACTGATGCCAACGATGGGACACTTTTCCTCCCACTGACATCAGTGATGTGGCACTACTCCTCCCACTGACACCAATGATGTGGTACTACTCCTCCCACAGCAAAATTACAGTTATGAAGTAGCAACAAAAATAATTTTATGGTTGGGGGTCACCACAACATGAGGAACTGTATTAAAGGGTCGGCATTAGGAAGGTTGAGAACCACTGCTCTAGAGGTTTCTAAGCAATTTCTGCCTCTAAAATAAGTAACCACTGGCACCAAAGATCTTTTCAGCTTTCTGTAAGGGGGGCATTCTTCCCAATGACGAACAATGGAAGGAGGTTTTTTCCCCACTTATCATCCTGCTAATGTCCTGTGAGCTGTATATATAGTACTTATTGGCAGATATTCCCCCAGACCTGTGCAAAACTATGAAAGGTAAAGCGCTAGCGCTTTACATGCCTATACATACACAGAATCATGTATTATCATGTGTAAATAAATGCTCCCACAGTGTGACACATACAGAAATAACCAAAATGTCCAAATCAAGTTTAAATAAGTCCCTAATCACCATATTCTTGTGAAAGGAACATTTAAGTGACCAAATCTGCTTTCAAAACCAAATAAAGATGCTCCACCATGTGGACAGCTGAATTGCTCACTCATTAAATCACAGCAACCAACAGAGCAGCCAGCAAGTACTAGAAGTAGGATACTGTGCTTACAAGTGGCAGTGTGAGGGAAAGAATCCTCCTAGTGAGCCGTTTGTGTTGGTGCCCCCTCTGGCACCTGTATCTTGTGAGTGCATAATGATCTTTGATTTTATCCTCATCCTTTAGAAGAGTGGATGATGTGTGGCATAAGTTTCTAATATTAGGCATAACATTCCAGGATAGTAGAAGCACACCCCCAAATGACCCCTTTTTGAAAAGTAGACATTCCAAGGTATTTGCTAAAGGGCATGGTGAGTATTTTGCAGATCTCATTTGTTGCCACACGTTTTTGGAAATGAAAGAAAACAAAAATATTTTTTTTCTTTTCTAAAACCCTGTAACAAAAATGATATCTGAAAAATACTCACCATGCCTTTTATCAAATTCCTTGGGGTGTCTACTTTCCAAGAAGGGGTAATTTGGGGGGGGGGGGTGGTGTTTGTATTATCCTGTCATTTTAGGGACTCCAAAACTGTGATAGGTAGTGAGGAAGTAACATGAGGAAATTTGCCCTTTGTAGGCCTGAAGGTGGTAATTGGATTTTGTGGGTCTGTATGTGACTAGGTTGCCAAAAAGTCTCTCACATGTGGTATTCCCATACTGAAGAGAAGTAGCAGAATGTGTTTTGGGGTGTTATTCCACATATACCCATGGCATGTATGAGCAATATATCATTTAAGTGACAACTTTGAAAAGAAAAAAATTGTTTTGTCATTTTACAAACATTTTGGGTAAAGTAAAATCTTCCATGGATTCAAATGCCTCTCAGCAAATTTTTTGTGGTGTCTACTTTTCCAAAAAGGGATAATTTGGGGGGGGGGGGGGAGGAGGGGTTGTACTGCCCTTGCATTTTAGCACCTCAAGAAATGTGATGGGCAGTCAGAAAGTAAAAGCTGCATAAATTCCATTATACACTATATTGCCAAAAGTATTGGGACGCCCCTCCAAATCACTGGATTCAAGTATTTCAATTACTTCCATGGCCACAGGTATATAAAATCAAGCACCTAGGCATAGGCATGCAGACTGCTTCCACAAACATTTGTGAAAGAATGGGTCGCTCTCAGGAGCTCCGTGAAATTTAAGCGTGGCTCCGTGATAGGTTGCCACCTGTGCAATAAGTCCATCCGTAAATTTCCTTGCTACTAAATATTTCACGGTCAACTGTTAGTGGTATTATAACAAAGTGGAAGCAGCTGAGAACAACAGCAATTCAGCCACAAAGTGGTAGGTCATGTAAAATGACAGAGTGGGGCCAGTGCATGCTGAAGCACACAGTGCGCAGAAGTCGCAAACTGTCTGCAGTAGCAAAAGACCTCCAAACTTCCTGTGGCCTTCAGATTAGCACAACAACAGTGCGTAGCGAGCTTCATGGAATGGGTTTCCATGGCCGAGCAGCTACATCCAAGCCTTACATCACCAAGTGCAATGCAAAGTGTCAAGTTCAGTGGTGTAAAGCATGCCACCACTGGACTCTAAAGCAGTGGAGACGTGTTCTCTGGAGTGATGAATCGTGCTTCTCTGTCTGGCAATCTGATGGACATGTCTGGGTTTGGCAGTTACCAGGAGAACAGTACTTGCCTGACTGCATTGTGCCAAGTATAAAAATTAGTGGAGGGGGGATTATGGTGTGGGGTTGTTCTTTAGGGGTTAGGCTTGGCCCCTTAGTTCCAGAGAAGGGAACACTTAAGATGTCAGAATACCAAGACATTTTGGACAATTTCATGCTCTCACCTTTGAGGGAACAGTTCAGAGATGGCCCCTTTCTGTTCCAACATGACTGTGCACCAGTGCACAAAGCAAGGTCCATAAAGACATGGATGAGTGAGTTTGGGGTGGAGGAGCTTGACTGGCCTGCACAGAGTCCTCAACCCGATAAACCCAAGAACACCTTTGGGATGAATTAGAATGGAGAATGCAAGCTGGGCCTTCTCATCTGACATCAGTGCCTGACCTCACAAATGTGATTCTGGAAGAATGGTCAAACATTCCCATAGACACACTCCTAAACCTTGTGGACAGACTTCCGAGAAGATTTGAAGCTGTTATAGCTGTTATAGCTAAAAAGGGTGGGCCAACTCAATATTGAACTCTATGGACTAAGATTGGGATGCCATTAAAGTTCATGTGCATGTAAGGCAGGTGTCCCAATACTTTTGGCAATTTAGTGTATATACTATAGTTTGTAGAGGCTATAACTTTCACACAGACCAATATACACTTATTGGGATTTTTTTTTTTTTACCAAAGACAAGCAGCAGAATAAATTTTGGCCTAAATTTATGACAAAATTTTAAATTGTTTTATTTTTTTTAAAGGTAGAAATGTGTTTTTTTTTTCATTTATATCACAAAAAAATAAAAATCCCAGTGGTGATCAAATACTACTAAAAGAAAGCTCTATTTGTGTGAAAAAGGACATAAATTATGTTTGGGTACATGGTTGCATGACCCCGCAGTCACCATTTGAATTAGCACAGCGCAGAATAGCAAAAAATGCCCTGCTCAGGAAGGGGGAAAAATCTTCCGGAGGGAAAGTGGTTAATAAAAATACTGCACTGTTTTTCTAGGCTTTTTTCTATTTATTTCTGGGTGTATGAGGAGTCGTGAGTATTGATATCCATGAGCCCATGAGCAGAGTGATCCCAGTATTCCATGGACAGGAGTTGACATCTTATTTACAGGATCCTATTTCTAGCGCTTCCTAGCTGCTCTGTTGGCCACTGTGATTTGGACCTTCATCATTGGACTAGAAACCACCACAGAACCTTCCAAAAGTCCAAACACCTGATCTTACATGCATTTTCATAGCAATTGAAAAAAGTAATATTTTTGCAATGCCATTATATCCATCGAGTTGATTTTGGTTTTGGCTTTGTACAAGTAGGGAGATACTACACACTGCATTCATTCAAACTCTAAAATTGTTAGTATAAAAACTGTAAAACTTAATATAGGAAATTTTAAAACATAGACTTTTTAGGCACCACAATACACTCATAACTAATATTAGAAGCCAAAGAGGAAGTGCCCAAGAAAAAACCTAATAGAGGCAATCTTTCATCTTGTCATAATCTCAGTGCTATGCTGGATTCCGTAACAGAACACATGCAGTGTTTGCAGTCATTGTAATATAACTGAAGCATCATAGGCCTGCTTGCTATTCCCATGCATGTACATAGACTGTTTGATGCCATAGCAATGCTTATTGTCTAGGCAGATCAGCCAATGATCTCATGTCTAGTGGTCATGTAGGTGCCATCTGATACATTATTATCAAGGGGACCTGTGTATTTTTCTTTGTGAACTTTTTTATTTAATGTTTACCTCGTTCTATACATATAATCTCATTATAACAAACTATTCTCAAAGTGGAGACAACCAATCAGACAGGCTTAAAATATTTTAATCACTATAGTCCCTACCATTAAAGTGTTAGGAAACCCAGAACCCTGCAGTCACTATATCTGGTCTCCCATAGTACACACAACATGGAAATGCAATTATTTTAGTAAATATAAACTGCTAAATACCTATTCTCATCAGCAGTTAGATCAGTCTTGTGACTTACATCAATGTCTAGTAGAGCACTGCTTAAAGCTTGCAGGAGAAGTTTTCATTCTCCCCTTATTTTTTTATGAGGCTGTCCTGACCCTCTGTCTGGACAGCATTGGTTGGCCCTGTGCTGATCACATGTACTCTGCCAAGAGAAAAAAACTCTTTCTAGCAATACACACCAACTGAGTATGTGCAGCTTGCCCCCAAGGCTCTGTTCTATCAGCAGATAAGGACAGTAGAAGAAGGGGAGGATCAGAGAAGACAGGATTGAACATCCTTTTTACACAATGTGGAGGAATAACCTATTAGGTTCCACAGTGAGTATAACAAGCATGTTTTACTGCATTTAAAGGCTGATTTTACTGTTGTGGGTTTAGTAACCCTTTAAAGATGTTCACTGCTAGAAATGTCTGCCTGGGCCACACTCTTCCTCCCTCTACCTCTCTGCATAGCAATAAACCTGAATAATCAGTATGGCTGAGTGTTATGCTTATGAAAGAGCTAGTCAAGACACATGTTAAATGGAGATCAGATCATGGTTGCATGTTCAACTGCCTTCTCGTGTTTACATCTACCTAACACAGGTTCATATACAGTATACTGATTCATGGCAGCAAATAGGCTTCATCTGACAAACAAGTATGTACCTAATTCTAGACTAACCACCAGCTTTTGTTTCTATGAGAATGCAGGGAGATGCAGCCTATGCTACACTCGCTTGGGGTGCACATGTTTTGTAAAAATAGAATCAGTGAGTCTTTTCTGCTGCATAATGTCACAAAATTTGCAAATTTTTCCTATTTTTCTCTACTGTTCCCTTGTTTGTCCAACTGTTAACAATGCTGAGTACAACTCAGGCAACACAACAACATCTTCTCTTTCCTCTCATTTGGTTTTATGAACAGCTAAACAAAAGTTCTTCATGTAAAGCAGACATCATGGGGTTTATTTACTAAAGCTGGAGAGTCCAAAAGCAGACTCCCTTCTGCATAGAAACCAATCAGCTTCTAACCTCAGCTTGTTCAATGAAGCTTTGGCAATGAAACCTGGAAGCTGATTGGTTTCTATGCAGAAGGGAGTCTGATTGTGGACTCTCCAGCTTTAGTAAATAAACCCCCATGCTTCCTCTAACAGTTGATTCCTAATTAATCTTAAGCAAAATAACCATGTGACAAAAAAAGTCTGCGTTTGTACAAAAATAATTTACTGTAATCAATCATGATGTTGAAAACACAGCCCTGTAAGTCACCTATCATGTCATGAATGAGCAAATATATTTTGTTTTAGGTCTAAATTAAAAAATAAAAAAAATCAGGGGCTAAAAAAATATCCTGGAAGCAAGCAATCTTTTTAACACTATTTATGGAACTCCACAACTTAAACAAGGTGTTTTGGCTGGATTTACACTTTAAATAAGTTCTCCTGTAAAAATATATTACTTAGTAATTCTAATCAGACAAGATTGTATTTAAATGGTAGTGTGCCAAAAAAGAAAGTGCCCCTTTCCATAGCCACAGGGGACCAAATTGTCTAGTGAGGTCAGTGGTGCTTAAAACAGAGTTCTGGTCAAAATTAAAAAAAAAGTTTTTGTAGTTGCTGACTTTTAAAAAACAGCCACTCACTTGTCCATTGATCGAGTGGTTTGCTCACCGCAGCCGGTTACACTGGCCGTCTTCTCTCCTTGGCCCCGGCATCTTAAGTGTGGCCACCCGGCTGTGACAGCTTACGACTTCACAGCTGGGTCCCCACTGCACATGTGCAAGTGGCACTGCACCTTGTGAATGGGCCCGTAGTTTTCTGGGACCTCTGTCATTTGCTATTTTATTCATATGTAGATTAAAGGGGTGACCTTTGATGTTCATTTGACTTTAACCACTTGCCAACCGCCCTATAGCCGAATGACAGCTACAGTGCAGTTGTCCAGTTCTGGGAGGGTGTCATATGATGTCCTCCCAGAAAGCGCCCTCCCGCATGCCCCTGGGGGTGCGCACCTAGCGATCTCCGTGATCACTGTGTCCTATGGACACAGCTGATCATGTGATGTGGTAAAAGGCCAATCACGGCTGTCTTTTACCACGTGATCAGCTGTGTCCAATGACACAGCAGATCACCGGTAAATGCAGTTTCCGGTTATCGGCTTCCCTTTCCTCACGCTGTCAAAGCGTGAGGAAAGTACTGCCGATAACCGGCAATTGCCAAAGGACGGATCGGCACTGATCATCAGGGCACTGATGATCCGTGCCCAGCAGTGCCACCCACCAGTGCTGCCCAGCTGTGCTCATCAGTGCCACCCAGCTGTGCACATTAGTGCCATCCACCTGTGCCCATCAGTGCCACCCACCTGTGCCCATCAGTGCCACCCACCAGTGCCCAGAAGTGACCCCCATCAGTGCCACCAATCAGTGCTGCCCAGCAGTGCCATTTATCAGTGCCCAGCAGTGCCGCCAGTCAGTGCCATCGATCAGTGCCCATCAGTGCTGCCTATCAGTGCCCATCATTGTTGCATATCAGTGCACCATCGTCAGTGCCAGCTCATCAGTGCTGCCTATCAGTGCTGCCTATTTGTGCGACCTCATCAGTGCTGCCTATCAGTACCCATCAGTGCTGCCTATCAGTGCTGCCTATTAGTGCCATCTCATCAGTGCCCATCAGTGCTGCCTATCAGTGCAGCCTCATCAACGCATATCAGTGAAGGAGAAAAATTACCTGTTTGCAAAATGTTATGACAGAAACAAAGAAAACTTTTTTTTTGCTCTTTTTTTGCTTATAGTGCAAAAAATAAAACACCCAGCGGTGATTGAATATCACCAAAAGAAAGATTATTTTTGTGAATAAAAAAAATAATAAAAATTTCCTATGGGTACAATGTTGCATGACCGCGCAATTGTTATGAAAATTGGCCTGGGCAGGAAGGGGGTATAAGTGGCCAGTAGGCAAGTGGTTTTAATTAAAGAAACCTCACAAATAATAAAAAAAAGATTTTTGAAAAGTTTCCCTGTTGCTCCTTATTAATCTTTAGTTAATCCTAATCAGCCCTAATAATCTCATTCCTCTTCTTCTCCCCTTAGCTATTATTTTTCTGCTGAATTCTTTATAATTATTTTTGTTTTACCATTAATATTTACAATCACTTCCTTTTCTTTGTGCAGAATTGAAAAAATACCATCTTTCATTTGCAAATACCATTGCATTGTTGACCAACACTAGTCAACATAGAAAAACTTTATAAACTATGCTGTCATTAAAAATAAATTATCGTGGATCATGCTCCATGAAAAATTGACCAGCATTTTGAAGGACAAATAATCAAAATTTGAGAGGGTTTGGAACTCCTGGATTAGATATTTGCAGTAACCAATATAAACAGAAGGCTCTCAGGGAGTCAGGTAGGGGTGGGTAGAAAGGAACACTTTTCTCTCATTTCTTTTTCTGTCTTTCTTTCATACTTTTTCTATATTCCTACCTCTTCCCACTTTATGTTCAGGAGCGGTTGGCTATCTGACTCTATACAGCTTTGACCATCACTGAGAGTTTATGGTCTCTTAGACACGCCAGGTTTTATCATATACACTGTAGTCAGACCTGGCTTTCTACCATCTCAACGGTCATACAAAAGGCTAGGTTAAAACTAGTGTAGGCAGTGCAGCCCATGCTTGCACAGGCACGGCAACCCTCAGTTGAATAGGCTGTTGTGCCTGTACTTCATGCAAAATAAAGGTGCATGCACCTTTCCATAAACGCATCCACAGGGAAACTGCATGGTCTTTTTGACCATGTGATTTCCCTGCAGGTTCCCGCATCCACGATCGCACTGCGGGCTGACATGCCTGGGGGTGCCATGCAGAATGAATGGCAGCCTCATGGGTCACACAAGAGCAGACCAATTCGCCTGCCGGTGGTTGTGGGTGTGGGAACAGGTGCAATTCCATATACACTTGTCCCACTCCACTTCCCCACCCCTCCTCAACTTAGCACCAAGACATCCATCAAAGGTTAAAGTGATCAGGCAGGTTGACCTCTGTATAGAGCAGTGGTTCTTAACCTTGTTGGAGGTACTGAACCCCACCAGTTTCATATGCGCATTCACCGAACCCTTTTTTAATTGGAAAAATAAAATATGATTTTTAAAATTCAAAACATAGGTATATATTTAGGTATATATTTATACATAGGTGCACAAAATGAACAAAACCGTTAAGAACAAAGAACAAAACCATTAAAACATGATTTTCACACAAAAACATAATAATGAATATTTACTGCACGAATCATATGAGTCGGGTGTGGGTCTTCACCTCACCCGAACCGGCAAGACTGACTCACCGAACCCCTGGGGTTCGATCGAACCCAGGTTAAGAACCACTGGTATAGAGCTTATAATTGTTAAAGATTGTTTCTTGTACATAGGTCCTAGCAGTCATTTATGTACGTTGCTTTTGTTTTCCGGAAACCATCTGGATGCCCTTTCACTTTCATATACTTTTATACATGTTTGCACTTTTTTTTTTAAATTAAAAAAAACTATTGAAAGAGCAAAATGCATTTGTCTATAGATTACATAAAATAACTGCCAAAATACACTATTGCCAAATGAAAGCTGAGTTTCCCCCCAAAAAAACAATCAGTAGATTTACTAAAGGCAAATAGACTGTGCACTTTTCAAGTGCAATTGCGCCAGAGCTTAGTAAATGATGTGAAGCTTCACTTTGCAAAGAATGCCCAATCATGTGCAAGGAAAAAAAACTGCAGAGCTTCATCTCATTTGCTAAGCTCTGGAGCAACTGAACTTGCAAAGTGCACAGTCTATTTGCCGTTAGTAAATCTATCCCAATGTATGCTTTCTTTTGTTCTTCCTATGTAATGACTACATTATTGCCAAATAAAAAGATTCATAGCAAAGATGTAAAAATTGCTCAATACCCACTATGGGTATACAGGTACAAGAGTTGAAATGGTTAATTATAAACCTGATTTTAGGATACATTGCCCATTCTGCTTAGAATCCAATCATAAAAAGAAGAGACACAGAAAAATATACATAGTCTACACATCTGTTGTAAAGGGGTATATCTTTTTAAGAAGCTGATAAATGCTAGTCTGTGGATAAATGTAAGTCACATAGATGGTAGAAGTAAGTTGCTTCAGGATCACAGTAAATGATACTTGTCATTCTGTAGATCACAATCAGAGCACTGCTGCAATCCATTATATTACCTGTAAAAAAGACGGACATAAAATTATTCTGTCTTTTTGCCTAAGCCCTTCTTGAATTATGCTGACATTCATGAATGGAAAAAAAAATTAGGCATTAAAAGTGTATTCAGTCTACCACGGCCCTTTAAAGCTAGATTCACAATTCAGTGAATCTACAGCCTGTGTTATGGGACAGTGTTGTGCTGGACGCCAAAATATTGTCCTGGCACAAGGAGCAATGTATCATGGAAGTGGCTGCAGCCCAAACATTGCATGAAAAATAGTCTGGGCTACCGTGTGCACGTGTGAGCAAAGCTGCTTGACTGGTAATACTTGGCAAGTCATTATCGCCTGTCAAGCACTTTGTTTTGCTGTTTATGCGAATCCAGCCTTTGGTCTTTGTAGTTTTTCCCTTTCTTTTTTCTTTAAAACATTGGAGAACAGCTGAATGTTTTTGGGGTTTACATGTGGCACAAATTCCTCTAGTGGGCTGCATGTCATATTACTTTTAAATGTATTTATGAATAAAGAGAGTGGGGTAGAATACTCACTCAGCTTTTTTTGTTAAACTGCACTTAAATGGGACCTTGATTGAGGTGCTTTGAAACTGTAACACTTGGAGCACTGGGGTTTTTAATATCTATGAGCTACAAGATATTACGAGCTGTGCCAAGTATGCGTAGTGCTAGGAACAGCTCAGTAGATTGGGTTCTCTGTACTTCTGATAAAACTCTGAGAACAACCTCAGCCCTCCTGCAACACCAGGTTATGCAAATGGATACTGTGTTGTTACAGGGAGCAGAAATATAGATACCCCTACACAACTAAGAGTCAGTATCAAAAAGCAAACCTCAGACTGGTTAGTGATGTATGAACCCAATATATTGTCATGGGTTTCAGTAGACAGAAATATGCACATAAACAAGTAAGTAACGGATTAGGTCAATCACAGTTCACTAGGTAATATGTTCGCTAGGCTATATGAGCATAGAATGGAGTTCTGGGCAGCTAAATTAGATTAAACCTGGTAATCCACAAAATCAGCAATAAGTAATTGCATTATAAAACAGTAACAGCAATGAAAATCAATAACTCATCTATAAACAGTAGGCTATATCCTCTTTAGAGTGCACTTTAAATGAATGGCAACAATAAAGTTTAAGATTCCCTAAAAAGGTATCTCTTACTATGGACAATAGTAAGAGGTATCTTTTGGTGAAGTAGCTATCTGAGTGAGCAGTCTTTAGCCCTAGATCTTCAGGCAGTTAGTGTTGGGGCCCAGTGTTTATGGTGGTGCACGAGTAGTAAATAATGCTGCTAGCTAGATGGCCAGTCCCTTTGTGCTAGGTGCAGGTTAATGGGAGAAGTGTCCTCTCACCAGTCCCAATGATACAGCAACAGGGGTCCCGCTGTTCAGCTGTCAGTTCACTTCTGTATCTGCCTGATATCACTCTGGTCCTCAACACACTGCTGGAGACTTGTAGTGCGTTGCACACAAGAGCAATGATGTGCACACCTCAGTCTCCTTGCAGAAAAAAAAATACAACTCCCTCTCTCCGCTTATACCCTGCTCATATTGGGAATTATAATCCAGTGGTCAATAGACTGTCATAGTATAGTTTATTTCCTGAACTTCATCCCCATGATATAATGCTGCCAACCATCAAGTCTCTTGAGCTTCTTCTGTGTGTCAGCTCCCCCTGGTGGATGGAGGAGAGGTAGTGTTAACCCATTCAGCTGAAGTCCATTGGGAGCACAGAGAGCACAGCAGCACCTTGCTACAAATACTAGAATAAATGTCCATTAATATGTACAACGCAGCTAGTCAAAAACATTACATTTTATCCTTCTCTCCAAATTCACACATACCTACTGTATGTGGTGGCCAACTTGTGGCCCATCAGCACTTGTTTTTATCGTAAATTGTATGGATTAAATATAAGAGCTAATTCAAATTTCCTAACAGAAATTTGAGTAGGAACCTATGTGCGGAAAACAGACAGTAATTTGTGTTTTCATTATCTAGGTCCTTAAGGAAAATTATTCTTTAAATTGTCAAACCAAAAAACTCTGTGTATCCCCAAAGAAAAGTCAATCTTTCACCTTTGAAAGTACAAATGTCAAAAACCTTTTCAACAATCTTTCCCCAAAACTTAAATTCTTTACCCCAAATTTCCAAAATAAATTCCAAAAAAAAAAAAAAAAATTTCACAATACAAAGTCCTCAAAATGTCCACACTATTCAATCTTCCAGATGTGATGAGTATCCAATTCGCCACTTCAATCCAAGATACCTCAAAAAGGTATCTTGCACTATATTGAGTTTAAATTTTTTTGAGGTATCTTGGATTGAAGTGGCGAATTGGATACTTATCACATCTGGAAGATTGAATAGTGTGGACATTTTGAGGACTTTGTATTGTGAAATTTATTTTTTTTTTTTAATTTATTTTGGAAATTTGGGGTAAAGAATTTAAGTTTTGGGGAAAGATTGTTGAAAAGATTTATGATATTCTTTAAATTGGCTTTTAGAACTTATATGGCTTACATTAGTTCACACCAACTTACTCTGTGCTGCCCATTCCTTTCTGTTTTCACTTTTATTTTCTTTATATATGAGATCTTGATAAGAGGAATATCAAATGTGGCAAAAGCCATTTTAATGGGGCTGTAGGGAGCACAAATATGTAAGAACTGATTTGTAAAGGAGCTGTAAGGCCTCATGCACACTGCAGCTCAAAAAAGCTGCTTCTACAGCAGTTTGAGATGTTCTGAGCTTTTATTTTTCTCTGCCTGTCCTTCATGTTAGCCTATGTGTCTATGCACAGTATAGGCATTTTCAGGAGTTTAGTAGCAGGGGACTGACAGGCTACAGGCAGAAAAAAAACATCACTTGTGCGTTCAGGAGAGGAGCTTTTGAGCAAAAAAAGTTCAAAAGTGATAATACGTGCATTAGAGTGCATTAACAACTAGATGCATTATTACACATTCCCGCGTTAATATATTCTAATGGCCAGAGTTCTGGCCAATAGAATGCATTAACACCAGCATGCAAAAACACCGCTTTTTACCATGTTTGTAAAGCTGAAAACTCCTGTGGGGGAAAAAATGTTTTTTAGTTTCACAGTGTGCATGAGGCCTAATAACAGGGATCTCTGAGTAAGCCCCCTATATCAAGTGAGCTGACTACCAGTGAGGCAGAGAGAAAATAATATTTCTTTGATTAATTTGTTTTCTTGAGATCAATACAAGAAAATTGCAAACAAGCATAAAAAAAAGTACATTGTACAATACATATCAGATAGTTACAAGATCCATAGTTAATATAAAAAAAATACAAAAAATACAAAAGTAAGGGTTAGGTGAAGTTAACTCTCTTTCCCATCTTTATTTCAAGGAAGGCTGACAGAAGAAAAGAAAGCTGAAATATATTTTGTTGCTATAAAAGCAAAAGCAGGAATTGTAATATTCAGTGTAGAGTGCTACTATTAGGCTAGGTTCACACTTACCTGCAGTCTGTGGGCTGGTTGAAGGTGCAGGTAGGTGGCTTTGAATGCTATAGTTTTATTATGGCTTGCTGCAAAAGTAACCGCAAGGGGTCCCTTGCTTGGCACAGGCACCATTCACAGAATATTGTGTATTTTTATGCAAAGTGTTCACTGATTGGAGGAAGTGGAGATTGTGATATTACCGCCCCATCTTGTCCAATCAGAAAACACTTTGCATTTACTGAGAAAAAATCAAGGCATTCTGTGAATAGTGTCTGTGCTGAGCAAGCGATCCCCTATGGCTACTATGTAGCAGGGCAGACGCTTGGAAAGGGACCTGGAAGGCCACAGTGATCACCGTAGTACTGGTGACTACTACTGTGATTCTCTGATTCCATAGCTGTCCCACGGATAAAATGTACACATTCTTACATTGGACCAAGTTTGGCCAATGTAACTATGCAATAAAATCCATACCTGGAGTTCAGCTTTTACAGAAATTTGCCAAGTGCTTCACCCACACCCAGCTACAATGCATTGGCCCAAATGACCAAGACCAGTCACTAGTGGTGTACCACAAGGCTCTGTACTAGGTCCTGTTCTATTTAATCTATATGTAAGTGATATAACTGAAGGTTTGTTGGGTAAGGTATTTTTTTTTGCTGATGACACAAAGGTGTGCAATAGGGTTGATATCCCTGGAGGTCTTTGTAACATGGAATAGCTTATAATAGCCTATATTAATTCAACCACAATTTATGCTACAGTCTACAGCATGGAGACACAGACAAGTGACGGTAGAAAAAGACCATTGAGTCCGCTTGGTTTTGTTTTGTTTTGTTTTTTTTGGGGGGGTTGTTTTTTTTTTTGTTTGTTTTGATTTTTGTTAACTTTTTTGTCTGAGTATAGATCTATGCTTGTTCCACGCATATTTGAAGCTATTTACTGTTGATTGGCTCACTACCTCTGCTGGAAGTTTATTCCAAGTATCAACTACTCTTTCAGTAAAATAGTACTTTCTGAGATTAGTTTTGAACTTTCCTCCAGTTAGTTTAAGGTCATGTCCCCGTGTTCTTGATTTTGGTTTCATGTTGAAAATACTGCCCTCCTGAACCTTATTCACCTCCTTGATGTATTTAAAGGTTTCAGTCATGTCTCCCCTTTCCCTTCTTTCCTCCAGACTGTGCATGTTAAGGTTCTGAAGTCGCTCTTGATATGTTTAATCCCCCAGACATTTCACCATTTTTGTTACCCGTCTCTGGACTCATTCTATCTTATCAATATCTTTTTGTAAGTGAGGTCTCCAGAACTGGACACTATTCTAAATGAGGTCTAACTAAAGATCTATATAGGGGAATCAGGATCTCCTTCCTCCTGCTGGTGACCTCTTTAAAGATGCATCCTAGAATTCTATTTGCTTTCCCCTCTGCCTGGCCACAGTGTTTGCTCATTTTGCAATCATCTGAAAAAAGTACCCAGTCCAAGTCCTTTTCCTCTGTAGTGCTGGCCAACACTGTACCCTCAATGTTGTACTCTCTCAAGGAATTCTTTTTCCCTAGGTGCATTATTTGATATTTAGAAACATTAAACTGCAATTTCCACTTTTCCACAATTTCCTGTTCTATTTAATCTATATATAAGTGATATAACTAAAGTTTTGTTGGGTAAGGTATGTCTTTTTGCTGATGACATAAAGGTTGGCAATAGGGTTGATATCCCTGGAGGTCTTTGTAACATGGAACATGATTTGGCAAGAAGATTGGTCACAGGGGTTGCCTAAGACCATCAGAAAACACATATTTTCGATGGTCTTAGGAACCGAGACACCGCTCCTCTATCCGTCTTTAAATGCAGATACGATCACATTTCCCTGGACCGCGATGTATGGGCAGGATGACATGCCGCCCCTGTCATCTGGCCACACCCCCGGGATCACTCAACAGCTCCGCCTCCTTGCCGGTGATTGGCCGTCGGAACTGTAGCTCAGGAGAGGCACACAGGCGGCCAAACACCGGTGAGGAGGTGGAGCTTGGAGAGGAGGAGCCAAGTGGCAGCACGAAGATCAAAGAAGATCAAGTGAGGGAGCTGACAGAGCGAGTGAAGAGGAGAGTGGCCAGAGAAGGAAGACAGCTGACCGGTAAGTGTCTGTACCATGCAGATGGTGCTGCTGCGGCCAGGTATGCTGGCTGTAGATTGGAGAGGGGGGAGCGAGCCCAGGCTGGAGCAGGGGTCAGCAAGGTAAGTATCATTGGTGTCAGTGGGAGGAATAGTGCCCCATCATTGGTGTCACTAATACCAATGATGGGGCACTATTTCTCCCTCTGACACCAATGATGGGGCACTATTTCCCCCCCACTGACACCAACAATGGGGCACTATTCCTTCCCCCACTGACACCAATGATGGGGCACTATTCCTCCCCCCACTGATACCAACGATGGGACACTATTCCTCCCACTGACATCAGTGATGTGGCACTACTCCTCCCACTGACACCAATGATGTGGCACTACTCCTCCCACTGCAAAATTACAGTTATGAAGTAGCAATGAAAATAATTTTATGGTTGGGGGTCACCACAACATGAAGAACTGTATTAAAGTGTCGCGGAATTAGGAAGGTTGAGAACCACTGGCCTAGGCGGTCCTTCCGCAATTGGGAGCCGGTACCTGTCAGCCCCCCCCCCCAGCCCCCAAAGGTGGCAATCCTTAATGGGGAGCGGGGGAGCAGTCCTTAAAGCGGAACTTCCCCTTTTGGGTGGAGCTCTGCTTTACTGCACAATCCCTCAAGTTTGCCTAAATAGCAGCATACAGCAGGATGATAGGGTAAGAAATCAAAGTACCAAAATACAAGGCATATCCCACAAACAAGCTAGAGTCAGGGCAGGTTGTGTTCAGGCTGTTTTATAAAACATGAGGGTCAAGGAAGTTGTCAGCCAGCATAAAAGCAAAGACACAGGCCAGGGAAGTAACTAAAGTAGCACTAAAGATTGCAGAGTACACAGGGACAGGGACTAATGTACAGACAGTTCACTGAATACATTGGTAGTAACTAAAGGAATGAGGGGCTCTTATACATTCTCAGGCACAGATACCAGGTACAGGTAAGGAGAAGGAGACACAAAATTTGAGATGAATACAGGCTATCAGGTAGTAGGAAAAAAATGGGTGAAAAGCCTTAAATACATTGATAGAGAGAATGTACAAAAATACACCAGTCAAACAAACCAAACTAGCATGATTCTTAACAAAAAAACACACAGTCCTATAAAATGTTCCTTTTTTGATATAGCATGATGGGGACACACAGGTTCTGAGGTCAGCAGATTGGCAGCAGATGAAATATCTGCATCTCGCCTTCTCAAATTATACTAGTCAGCCAGATCAAAGCCTATGTATTGTGTAATATAAAAATAGAAAAGGTATATTGTGTATTGTTCCAACTTATGTAAAATGCAGAATTGCAAACTTTTTGTTGTCTGGAAAGTAAATTTCTAGTATCACTGGGTGCTTTTGTAAAGAGCAGAAACTGCCTATGATAAATGCTTAAACTTAATCTGGTTATATTTTGCCTTCCTTTGTTCCTCCATTCCTCCTCTCATAAACATGCTATTAAAAAAAATATTCCTGTTTTAATGACATAACTTATTTTATATCCAGTGACATCATGACTGGTGGGAGGGGTCAGCAGGGTGTTAGATTTGACTTTCTGAAAATATTACAGCACCCTGTCTCAGTGTGATAAGGAAAATCATAAAGCAGGGGCTGTAATGTTACCCTACTGGTGTCCAGGAAATGGGGGCTGGCAACCATTCACTATTCCAGTGCTTGTATGAAAGGTGTAAGACACCACTCTTACACCTTACACCCCGTCACACTGCTCATGCTGCTCCTGAATGGCACGTTCTGAATGGCACCCCCACGCATCTCAGGTGCCAGAACCGCAGGGAAACCACATGGTAAAAAAGACCACGCAGTTTACCTGCAGATGCGTTTTTGAAAAGGTGCATGCGCTTCTTTCTTGTGTGAAATGTGGGCACAGCAGCCCATTCAAATAAATGGGCTGCCATGCCCACACAGATTCGGGCCGCACAGCTTGCAGTAGTGTGAAACAGGCCTTAGCAGTGGTATTATAGGGAACGTGGGATCCTCCCCAAGATTCATACCAGGCATTTCAGATCCCAATTAGATTCTAGTGTGTAGGTGGGTGGGATATACCATCTTTTGTGGTCTTAGTGGTAGGGGGCATCAGTGGGTTGGTGGCACACCTCAGCTCTCTTCTCTCTCATCTGGGGGGCGGGGGGAGGGTGGGTGGGAAATTTTCCTTGGGGGGAGGTCACTGTGGGAGGAGCAGTGGGGTATCCCGAGAGTGTCTTTTGGGGGTCTGTGCTTTCGGGTCCTTTGGGGGTCTAAGGTAGCGAGGAGTTTAGGTAGGTGGGGGTCTGGGAGGGTTGGGGGTGGTTGCTGATGGTTCTGCAGGGGGGATTTTAGTTCCATCCGGGAGATGTTTTTGTGGTATGTTCCTAGGGGACATTCGCATACCATCGACCAGTGTCCGCCATGGGAGGTCCTTTCATGCTGGGGGTGGAGGGTCCTCGCAATTGGATATGTACACCGGGTCTTTGATGCAATCTTTTTTACTATGTATGGTTCATTAATAAATGTTTTTTTGAGGTTAGCTTTTTTGGTGTTCAGTCTATGTTCTTCTCTCATGGTTTTTGCAATATATTTTTAGGTAGCATCCTTCCAGAACATTATGGTGGCACCTCATCTTTATCTTTTGCCTTACTTTTGTGTTCTCCCTGGCCATCCTTGTTTGTCCCTCTTTCCTCCTTTTTTACAAACAGGAAGGGTCACCTCAGCAGAGACAACAATACAGCCTTGGTAGAGGGTCTAAGCCTTTCCCACTCAATCTAAATTGTAAGCAAAATATTGTCCGTACCACGGGCGGACTGACCATTTGGAAACTCGGACACTGCCCGAGGGCCCAGGGTCAGTAGGGTGGCCCCATGAGATGCCACTGGTACCTTTTTCATAGGCTTTTTTTAGTTTGGGCAAGGACACAGGGGCCCCATGATCCCCTATTGCCCGGGGGTCCCATGAGTTGTCAGTCCGCCCCTGGTCCGTACATACACTTTATGGAGTTGTTCACGTGGCCATCTGTTTTTTTGTTTTCCCCATTTTGTTTTTGCAAGAAAAACAAATGAGAGACACAGGAAACAGATACAAAGAAATGTAAGTAGTACAGAATAGATAACTCTAGTTCTTTATGCAACAACATATTTTTGTCTCACTATTAGAACACTGGGATGAAAATAAGAGCATGCTTTTTCTTGTTGCTTGTTTGATGCTACTGAGTCACCCTCCAGTATCCATACAAATATCAGCTAGGCAGTGGCCTAAAACAAAAATGTTGCTTATGCTAAATTTTTTAATCTATCTAACTAGTGTTAGCAATTTTACAAGCAAATCTCATATAGGTAGAAAAGCATGTAATGTGTGATCTCATTAAAAGTTACTGTAAAAACAGCCTCATGCACACAGGACGTTTTTGCAGCTGTTCCTAAAGATGTCAAGCATTTTTTTTCCTGCCTCTAAACTCCCCTGCATGTTAGCCTATGTGTCCATGCACACAGACTTTTAGCAACGTTTAGTGGCAGGAAAAAAACCCTCTGCCAGTGCATCCAGGAGCAGCAGAGTTTGGGCAGAAAAAGTGCTTGACGCTTGTAAATGCATCCAAACGCGCCTAAACGTGTCTCAACGCTAAGCGTTAGCACTCCGGCGTTAATTAATTTAATTGCCCAGTATAAATTATTTATTCTGGCCAATGAAATGAATTAATACCCAAGCGCGTGACACCTGTAAATGCGCCTAAGTGTTTGTAAAAGTGTTAGACACTGCAAAAACACTGCTGGCTTCTTGGAGAGTTAAAAAAAAAAGTCCTGAGTGCATGAAACCTAAAATGAAAAGAACCATAACGCACATTGTGCTGAAATTATCACATTGTGATATGTTCGCTATGGCCACAGAAAGTGTGCATACACAATTGTGTGCACTATGTTTTGTAAATACCCTTCCCATAATAAATATCTGTACATATATTGGCCTTTTGGCTTCAGAAAAAATGCCCTGCAAGAAGCAAAGGAAACCTTTTTTTCAGTTTTAGATAGAGTGAAGATGGATTAGAACATCTGTCTCATTTTTATTGTTGTCTAGGGCCTTCGTAAGGGAGACACCCTCTTTTTCATAAGGGAGACTCCCCCTCTTTATTTGTTCTGGCAACCATGAGAATCGAAAGTGCAAGTAAAAAGAAAATCCTGACTTTTGGGTTGTCACCAGAACAGGAATTGAGGGGAAATCTTTCAATGGGAACACTAGTACTGGTAACCCAGGTAACAACCAGGAATTCCCTCAATTTAGAGGAAATTTCCTTCACATCCTGTTTTGGCTATGGTACAGGAAGTAAAGGGGATTATTACTCTACCCTACTCTATCCAACATGGAAAACATGTTTTGCCTTTAGTACTTTAACTTGAAAAGTGAAAATAATTTCATGTGCTGAAATACTGTAACATAAGAAGTATGTAGTGATTTTACCAGCAACATTCTACTTAATAAGGCTCCATGCACACTGGTGGTTTTTTTTTTCAAGCTCGAAAAATGCTGGAGAAAACACTGGATAAAACTGTTGGTAATAGCATTTTTTTGTAGCATTTTAGCAGAGTTTAGAAGCGTTTAGGAACGCTAGTGTATTATTAGAGTTTTTACAGTACATGTAGGGGAAAAGAAAGCTGTTAGGAGCGTTTTAGTAGCATTTAGGAGCGTTCAGCATTTTTTTCTTCCAGCAAAAACACTCCCAAAAACTGCACAAAAACGATTTTTTCTGCTCCTAAATGCTGTAGCTTGAAAAACGCTACTAGCCTAATTCAGTGTACATGAACACATAGGATAACACTATTTAGCTTCTAGGAGCAGAAAAAAATGCTGATAACAGCTTCTAGGAGTTTACAAAAGCTAGTGTGCATGGAGACTAAATAATTTAGCAAATTATGGATTATTTTTATTTTATATTCTATTTTTAGGAAATACCTAATCGTAGTTGGTTTACATTTACCTTTATTTAACAAACAACAGTTTTACCACTTTCGGGCCACCTGCCCGAAATGATCACAATGACAGCAAAGCTTTCATGTATCAATTTGATTCATAAAAGCTTTGCTTCTATTGCACATGAGGCCAATCACAGCACCATGTACCATGTGACCAGCTGGAGCCAATCACAGAACACTTTTATATTGAATTGTCATGAACTTAAAGCGGAGTTCCACCCGAAAGTGGAATCACTACTTGTTTGCCTCTTCCCCCTCTCCACTGCCATATTTGGCACATTTTGTGGGGGGAGCAGATACCTGGTCATATCCCACCTCCTTCCTCCTGCAGTCTTCTGGGAACCTCCACAGGTCACAGAAGACTGCCAAACTTATCAGGATGCACAGCGCAACTCGCGCAGGTTCAGTGGGCACTCGTCTGTGAAGCCGCAAGCTGTCACAGTGTGGTGCCCACAGTTGAGCTGCTGGGGAGAGAAGGAAAGAAGAGACGGCGTGGGTGAGCACGTCACTGGGACCTGGAACAGATTAGTGTGTGTTTATTAAAAGTCAGTAGCTACAGATTTTGTAGCTGCTGACTTTTAATAAACACAAAAACGGCTTTAACACATTCATGACAGTTCAAAGCAAGCTTTGCATTGCAGAACAATAATTTTCATTGCTCATGCAATGCAAAGTGTAAAAAAAAAAAAAATCCCTGATCACCCTCCCTAGAGTAGTATAATTTTACACTCACTTCACTTGGGCTCTCCCCAAGAATGCAGTCGGCCGTTCCGCCGGCTGACAAAAGACCTGATCAGAGACTGGAATGCCTCCAATCATCTCTATGGTCTAAGAGACCGGAAGCTATGAGCATTTCATCATTTCCATTTCACCAGATATAAACAGCGCCATTTTAAAATTGGGAAAGCATCTGATCAGATGCTTTAAGGGCAGAGCAGAGACCTAGAGTCTAATAGACCCTAGATATCTCAGAAAAGAGTACCTGTCACTGCCTATTGCCATCACAGGGGATATTTACATTCCCTGTGATAACAATAAAAGTGATAGAACAAAAATGAAAGGGATAGTGTAAACAAATTAAAAAAGCAAATAAATATTTAAAAAATAAAAAATTTCACCCCCATCCCCGTGCTTGTGCGCAAAGCAAATGCAAGCGGCAGTATGGAAACAGAGATTGCACTATGCATGTGAGGTATCACTGTGAACATCAGATCGAGAACAGTAATTCTAGCATTAGACCTCCTGTGTAAATCTAAACTGGTGACCTGTAAAGGCTTTTAAAGGGTCACCTATGGATATTAAAACTGTACATTATTTGTCGCTGTTGCACGGGCATGCGCAATTTTAACTAGTTGCCGACCACAGATAGCCGAATGATGGCTGCACTGCGGCCGGCCAGTTCTGGGTGGATGTCATATGACGTCCCCCCAGAACGCGCTCTCCTGCGCGCCCCAGGGGGTGCGCACCCGGCGATCTCCGTGATCGCTGTGTCCTACGGACACAGCTGATCACGTGATGTGGTAAAAGGCCAATCATACCGGCCTTTTACCACGTGATCAGCGGTGTCCAATGACACGCTGATCACAGGGAAATGCAAGTGCCGGTTCTCGGCTGCACTTTCCTCACGCTGTCAGATCGTGAGGAAAGTACTGGCGAGAACCGGCAGTTGTCAGAGCGAGGATCGGCACCGATCATCAGGGCACTGATGATCAGTGCCCTGATGATCGGTGCCCAGCAGTGCCACCCACAAGTTCCGCCCACCTGTGCCCAGCAGTGCGCCCACTAGCTCCGCCCACCTGTGCCCAGCAGATCACCCACCTGTGCCCAGCAGTGCACCCACCTGTGCCCAGCAGTGCACCCACCTGTGCCACTCTGCAGTGTCACACACCTGTGCCCAGAGGTGCCACCTACCTGTGCCCAGCAGTGCCACCCACCTGTGCCCACCAGTGCCACCCACCTGTGCCCACCTGTGCCCACCCACCAGTGCTGCCCACCAGTGCCACCCACCAGTGCAGCCCAGCAGTGCTGCCAGTCAGTGCCACCAGTCAGTGCCCAGCGGTTGTGCCAGTCAGTGCCGACAGTCAGTGCACAGCAGTGATGCCAGTCAGTGCCGTCTATCAGTACCCATCATCAGTGTCACCTATCAGTGCCGCCTATCAGTGCTGCATATTAGTGCTGCCTATCCGTGACACCTCATTAGTGCTGCCTATCAGTGCCGCCTATCCGTGCCACCTCATTAGTACTGCCTATCAGTGCCCTTTAGTGCTGCCTATCAGTGCCCATCAGTGCCGCCTATCAGTGCCCATCAGTGCTGCCTCATCAACGCACATCAGTGAAGGAGAAAAATTACCTGTTTGAAAAATTTTATAATAGAAACAAAGAAACTTTTTTTTTTTTTTCAAATTTTTTTGCACTTTTTTAATTTATAGCGCAAAAAGTAAAGCACCCAGTGGCGATTAAATACCACCAAAAGAAAGCTCTATTTGTGATAAAAAAAATGATCAAAATTTCATATGGGTACAATGTTGCATGACTGTGCAATTGTCAATCAAAGTGTGGCAGCGCTGAAAGCTGAAAATTGGCCTGGTAAATAAGGGGGTATAAGTGCCTGGTAGGCAAGTGGTTAAAGCATGTCATGTTTGGTTGCCACTTATTCAGCGTAACATCATCTTTTATACTTTATCAAACAATTGGGCAATATATTGTGTTTTTGTGCATTCAAATTCAAAAAAGTGTATTTTTACCAAGAAACTTGCATTTGAAAAATCGCTGCGCTAATACTGTGTGACATAAAAAATTTCAGCACCCACCGTTTTATTCTCTAGGGCCTCTGCTTCAAAAAATATATAATATATATAAATGTTTGGGGGTTCAAAGTAATTTTCTAGCAAAAACAAATGTTTTTTCAAGTACACAAAAAGTGTCAGAAAAGGCTTGGTCTTCAAGTGGTTAAAAGAGTGGGTGATGTGTGGCATACGCTGCTAATGTTCGCTCTGAAATGCCAGGATAGTAGAAGCACCCCCCCCAAATGACCCCTTTTTGGGAAGTAGACACTCCAAGGTACAGTAATAAGTATAGGTAATTGCGAGAGCAAGTATATAGTAAGCAGCCAGCATAAAAAGGTAAACCTCTACACCTCTAAAATGTAAATAAATATAATAAATATCTGCAGCGCTAAAAATAATAGGACAATAAATATAGTATAAAACCAATCATATATAGTAGTCAGTGCTACTGGGGCGCATATTTAGTGATGAGGTGACATTACGTCTGATGATGACGTATCAAAATACAAAAAGATATCAATAAATAAATGATGTGACAGGAGTGAAATGGTTCATTCAGATCAATATATTGCAGGTCCAGGAGAAATAGTAGTAATCGGTGTTCCGTGCTGGTGAGCTTCAGAGACGAGGACCAGTAAACTTATGCACTTACCAGAAGTGCATATATATGATGTATCCTGTAAGGGATCGTCTGGATCTGGGCAGGGGCTGCGGGGTCATCAAGCATAACATGGACACTCAGGATGGTACTGCTATCACACAGGTCACTCTCTGCTCATATCACCTCCAGAGACAGCTCCAAGACATCAGCCAGTGATGGTTACACAAAACTCGGGAAAAGCTCATCCCTGTCTAACGCCGCGATATTCTGGAGCTGGAAGCTGGACAACTTAAAAAAAAAAGTTGTCATTTTCCAAAAATTTGTGGCAAAAAATGAAATGTTCCATGGACTCAACATGCCTCTCAGCAAATTACTTGCGGTTTCTACTTTCCAAAAAGGGTAATTTGTTTTTTTTTGTACTGCCCTGGCATTTTAGCATCTCAAGAAATGTGACAGGCAGTCAGAAAGTAAAAGCTGTGTAAATTCCAATATACACTGCTCAAAAAAATTAAAGGAACACTTTTTAAACAGAGTATAGCATCAAGTCAATTAAACTCTTGGGATATTGATCTAGTCAGTTAAGTGGCAAAGGAGGTTGTTAATCAGTTTCAGCTGCTTTGGTGTTAATGAAAATATCAACAGGTGCACTAGATGGTCAACAATGAGATGACCCTAAAACAGGAATGGTTTTACAGGTGGAGGCCCCTGACATTTGTTTCCCTACTCATCTTTTCTGACTGTTTCCACTAGTTTTGCCTTTGGCTAGGGTCAGTGTCACTACTGATAGCATGAGGCTGTACCTGGATCCTACAGAGGTTGCACAGGCAGTCCAACTCCTCCAAGATGGCACATCAATACATGCCATTACCAGAAGGTTTGCTTTGTCTCCCAGCACAGTCTCAAGAGCATGGAGGAGATTTCAGGACACAGGAAGTTACTCTAGGAGAGCTGGACAGGGCCATAGAAGGTCCTTCAGCAGGACCTGTATTTTCTCCTTTGTGCAAGGAGGAACAGGATGAGCACTGCCAGAGACCTACAAAATGACCTCCAGCAGGCCACTGGTGTGAATGTCTTTGACCAATCAGAAACAGACTTCATGAGGGTGACCTGAGGGCCCAACATCCTCCAGTGGGCCCTGTGCTCACTGCCCATCACCATAGAGCTCGATTGGCATTTGCCACTGAACACCTGAATTGGCAGGTGCGCCACTGGCGCCCTGTGCTTTTCACAGATGAGAGCAGGTTCACCCTGAGCACGTGTGACAGACGTGAAAGGGTCTGGAGAAGCCTTGGAGAAAGTTATACTGCCTGTAAAATCATTCCGCATGATCGTTTTGGTGGTGTGTCAGTGATGGTTTAGGGAGGCATATCCATGGAGGGATGCACAGACCTCTACAGACTAGACAATGGCACCCTGACTGCCATTAGGTATCGGGATGAAATCCTTGGACCCATTCTAAGTCCCTACGCTGGTGAAGTGGGTCCTGGGTTCCTCCTGGTGCACGACAATGCCCAGCCTCATGTGGTGAGAGTATGTAGGCAGTTCCTGGAGGATGAAGGAATTGATACCATTGAATGGCCCCCACGCTCGCCTAACCTCAATCCAATAGAACACCTCTGGGATATCATGTTTCAATCCATCTGACACCGCCAGGTTGTACCTCATACTATACAGGAGTTCACTGATGCCCTGGTCCAGACCTGGGAGAAAATACACCAGGACACCATCTCATTAGGAGCAAGCCCCAATGTTGTCAGGCATGCAAACAAGCACACGGCAAAATGGACTAGCCTGCTGCATAATTTTTTCACTTTGATTTTCAGGGTGTCTTTAAATTCGGTCCTCTGTAGGTTTGTAATTTTCATTTCCATCAAATGATGGGGCATCCTTACGTTCCTAACACATTACCCAGTCCATATCAGTATAGACATCCAGCATGATATTTTTCCCCATTGAGATCTGATGTGTTTTCAAAGTGTTCCTTTAATTTTTTTTGAGCAGTGTATAAACCATAGTTTGTAGACGCTATAACTTTCACACAAACCAACTATTATACATGTATTGGGATTTTTTTTTTACCAAAGACATGTAGCAGAATACATTTTGGCCTAAAGTTATGATTACCTTTGAGTTTACTGTATATTTTTTATAACCGAAAGTATAAAATATAAATTTTTTTTGCAAACTTATCTGTCTTTTTTTGTTTTAGGGTACAGCATTGCATGACTGCGCAATTACCAGTTGAAATAGCACAGTGCCAAAAAGCAAAAAATGGCCTGGTTATTAAGGGGGGGTAAATCTTCCGGAGGACAAGTGGTTAATATGTTCATGCAATGTTCCACTAGTTTACTACAGGTACACCTTTTGCAGCAGACTGTAAACCAGGCACATCTGCAAATAAAATTGCCACCAAAGGAATTTTTGTTGGGGAACAAATAATTTTGTGCTTTCATGCATCACACTTAGCATGAATAAATATTTTCCCAACTTACACACAATATCACAAATCACTAGCACACATATGTCCACTAATGGCATCTCAGAGTGGACATGTCTTCTGGCCTTATTCCTATCACAAAGTATTTAATCTGCAAGAGAATGCTGAGCTGTGACAGCTGTTCATAGCATTTCCTAGCTTCTCCTCCAGCACATGCTCAGTAAACAGGCCCCTTGTGACATCTTTTCCCTGGGAGCCTTACTCACACTTTTCATGGAGGAAAAAAAAAAATCAGTAAATATCTTCCTTCGCAAAAATAAATATTCTTTTGCAGGTCTGTTCAAATGCTTTGCTGTAAAAAGTGTACAGCAGAGAAAACGGAAAATTGATTACCAATACTTACTGTAATTTTTCTTTACTGACTTATCCCCATGGCATCACACATGGATTGACTCTGTCCCATGCTCATTTTTCAAGACATTACCTATAAATCTGAGTTCCACCCTATCAGGGTGGACTCCAGTGATGCCATGGAGATGGGTCAAAAAGGAAAAATTATGGCAAGTATTGGTAAATAATTTTCCATTTTCCTGACATCCCCATGGCATCACAAATGGGAATTAACTACCACAGGCTGCATGGAATGCAATGACAATTACATTTTTTCTAAAAGAAGCAGACAGTACAGTTTACTCATAATTCACCATTAGTGAGTACAGCCAAATGTACATAGTAGTGGGTCAAGAATGTATTTTCTGATGACCTTGTTCTCGCATTGCAGCTCATGTTGATAAACATAATTTGTGACGCCTCCCACAACATGGACACACTGCGTGTTGATTGCCGAGTCCCCACTTCTGGTGCTGGAATAGAATTTATCCTATATATCTGACTGATGATCTTTGTGATCCACGCAGATAGCATACTTAGGGAAGCCTCTTTCCAACAATTTATCCTTCTAGGGATTAGGAACAGCTGTTCTGGTATTCCTAACTGTGCTGTTGCCTGAAGATAGGCTTTTAGGTCTCTGTCCACGTTGAGCTGGTAAGACTAATTCTTTATTGACATGAAACTTTGCTGGTACTTTTCATAGAAAGTCCAGCCTTGAGCTGAGAATGACTCTAATTTCTGAAACGTTCTTTGCAGATGTAATTGCAACTAAAATAAGTCATTTAAAACACCATTGTCAGATTCCACTCAAGGCACATCACCATTAACTCTATGAACCCAAGATTTTCTGGGGTGGGTAGGGAAACTTTGTCCTTGAGACATGAGGATAAAAAAAGGAAGGCTCCTGACATAGTGGGTAGCAGCGTGGCTAAATGGTTAGCACTTCCACCTGGCAGCACCCAGGTTGTTAGTTCAAATCCCAACCATGACACTAGCTTCCTGGAGTTTGCAAATTCTCTCTGTGCCTGCTTGGGTTTCTTCTGGGTACTCCGGTTTCCTCCCACACCCAAAAGACATGCTGGTAGGTTAATTGGATCCTGTCTAAATTGGCCCTAGTGTGCGTATGAATGTAAGTTAGGAACCTTAGATTGTACACCCCTTGAGAGTTAGGGACTGATGTGAATGTAGAATATATATGTAAAGCGCTGCACAAATTGATAGCATTAGATAAGCACCTATAATAAATATTGTGGAAATCAGATTTATAGATAATGTACTGGCAAGCCGAGCAGGGGTTAGAGACATGCCATGTGTGGCTCGTGTGAGATAGAGTTATAAGGAAAGTGAATATTCATCACTCCATACTACAACACAACATGAAAAGGGATCTTCCCAAATTACAAAAGACTCAAGTACACATTTTTGTTTGATACTGACCAGGCTGATACCTTTTTTATGATAGGTGCACACAGAGCTCTCTATATTTCCACACATACCTACATTTCGATCTGCGTAATTGGGTAAATGCAACAATATTATAGTTATAGTCATTCTTACACAATGAGTGAAATATGGGTAGCAGGCATACAAAGTCTCTTTTAAAGGACAACTAAGGGCAAACCTAATTTTTTAATTTGGATAAAGTAGTGAAGTATTACAACACCAGTTAGTTGTTATTGCTGTCAGTGCTCCCATTAGGGAGTTTCACCCTCTCTGTATGTCCTGTTTAATGTTATAATATAAAGTGAAAGTAAAGAAAATGCCAACTTTTAGGTTGACACCAGAATAGTAATAGAAAGGAAATTTTCCAATAAGAACACTAGTGCTGGTGACCCTGGTGACATCCTGGGATTCCCTCACTTTGGAGGGATTTTTTCTCACTTCCTGTTTTGGCTATGGGACAGGAACTGAAGGGCTTTTAAAAGTAACAGGGAAGCAACGGGTGAGAGGAAGTCCAGGCTGAAGGTTGGATTAGGGAATAAATGGGTGAGTTGGGTGGGGGGAAGAAAAAAGAGTAAGAAAAGAGGAATCAGAAGGAAGGTAAAATCATTTTAAAAAATGAAGGGGAAGGAATGGTTCTCAGAAGATTTTTAGAGCCAAGAGATTACATTGATAAAATATTTGGGAATATTTTAGCCACGTATGCCAGATTTTTAGGAATACTTTGTTCACATTGTCGTGAGCATTTTGTTTATCATGATACTGCTCAACCTATTTTTGAATGTGCCAAAATATAACAAAGAGGTTTTTCAACTCCTACCTATTGTCAGTCTCGTGGCTGTAAATAGGTTATCAATATAATTATTGGTCTTCAGATCCATAAAACTGGAGATGAAAATTAACTTATTTTGTTTTCCATGCAGACAATGTATCTATCTACAGAGACTGCACACAGTGAACTTGTTCATTCCTATTCATCCAAATATGGATGACAATGTGTGTATCCAAAAGCATAATATTGGAGAAACTCTTGTATGGTTACAGTCATCAAACCAACTTCACGGTGACCATGAAGAGGGCATTAGTGTGTACTTACTTTTACCAATCAATTTTGCTGTATGTTTAAGTAAGATATATGACATTATAGGGTTGATTTACTAAAACTGGAGAGTACAAAATCTGGTGCTACTCTGATTTTTTCTTTTTTTTTGCCAAAGCTTAATTGAAAAAGCTGAAGTTAGAAGCTGATTGGCTACTATGCACAGCTACACCAGATTTTGCACTCTCTGGTTTTAGTAAATCGACCCCTATGCTTAGCTTATAGTATTACAATTTTTTTGCCGGTAGATAAATTAATTCATATAGTTTCCAGTATTGTGGTGGTTTGGAATCCAAATGCATTCAGTCATATTTGTGTTTCTTATACATAACTAGACACTTTGAGATAATGTGAAGCTGATACTGTGCAATGTTTTACAGTTTAACTAAAGTGTAGGCATTCACGCTCATTTGCTCTATTGAGCTCATGGGACCCTGACACTTCTTGCATATGCACAGATGGACAAAAAAAGCAATTAAACCTCAGGGGACCAGAGTCCAAGCAACACCTCATCTCTACAACATGCTTCATCAGCTTAAAAATGTACTTTGCTCAGCAAATAGTTCACTCAACAACAATCTTTTCATTCCTCAACAGATTTTTCATCTTTTTTATTACTTTCTTACAGGCAAAATTGAAGATATCTGATGTCATATATACCACAGCTGATTGACCAGCTCACTACTAGTCTCCACAAAAGCACAGGTCTAAATGGCACAAGCAAGGCAAAGACAGTCTAGGTGGCACATTTTTGTTTGCAGTAGGTAAGTAATAATGGACTATGCCAGCAGCTGCTAAGATGTAATTATGCAATTATGATTCCAGCTAGACGCTGACAGTTTTAGTTTGCTGTACAGGAACTCAGCTTCAAGAATTTACATGTGTAGGCTATCATTGCTAAAATAAAAAAACTAGAACTCTGAATAATGGAAACAAAATATTTGCAAGAAAAAGGCCTTGGTTATAAGATCCCCATCAGGCAACTGGAATTAGAAAGTGCTGTTTACAATGATGACAATACCATTTTGGTATCTGTTTCATTATCGCTTTTGCAGGTCAGTATCTCCTCTAGGGCATGTAATACAACACATTCTCTGGAGGAAAAGTAGCCTACAGCTATATTTCATTGTTAATATCTTGAAAATAGTTTTATACTATTTTATACTACATACAAGTGGTAGTCATTCCCTTTCATTGTAATGGTTATATTATCTACATTGAATTGCTGATTAAAATATAGGTACAAATAATAACTCAGCATGGATAGTTAAAGCAGAACATCACCCAAAAGGGCACATTTGTTTTTTTTTGGGAGCAGGTACCTAGTTTTGATAGGTACCTGCTCCTATTTCTGCTTGGATTGTCTAGGTAGAACTTCTATCCACCCCGCCTGCAACCTCTTGGGACACGTCACAGGTCCAAGAGGACTGTGGGACCATTCACAAGGCGCAGCACGGCTTGCACATGCACAGTGGAAGGCCACCTGTGAAGCCGCAAAAAGTCATGGCCGGTTTCCAACATTAAAGATGCCAAGGACCAAAAGTCCCTGCTTTTTAGTGGGGTTGGGAACAGATTAGTGCCATTCAATTTAGAGTCAACATTTAGTGTCTTTTTAACACCATAAACTAAGGGAGAAGGTGAGAGAGCAAGACATCCAAAACACATGGTAGACTTCTGGTAAAATCATACTTACAAACATTTAAGCCAGGCTGGAACCCTTTGATTCTCAACCACTCAGCTTCTTATAAGGTCCAAATCAATTTCCAGCTTCTTGGACATCTCCAGCCTACGTTTCTCCCTGGTACAGCTTCTCAGTATTTGGCTCCACTCTTACTGGGAAAGCCAACTCCAGCAAAGGAGTATGAGCCTGTGACCCAGGCTCAGACATTGTCTCATTAACAAATGGGTACTGGCAGAAACCTGTAGGCCTTGTCTGCAGAATCTGACATTGCACCTGCAATCCACTGATCATGGGTGCAATGATTTTCCTCAAAGATGACATTAACTTTTAATGCCTAGAGGAGCTAATTTTTCAGAGTTTCTCCTGCTTAAGGAAAGGTGGCTACACATTACAAACTGTAGCAAGCCAGATAAAGCCTGCATCATTTTCTGGTTGAAGACATCCAGCATCATCTCTTTCCTCCCCAGTGTCACTGGCCCTGGCTCAACATCATAAGGGGGAATCCTAGTCAGGATGTCCTACTGAACTAGCCTAGTTTTTCTTTTCCCAACAAATTCCACTGCCCATTATTGTCATTGGGGTTGATTTATTAAAACTGGAGAGTGCAAAATCTGGTGCAGCCCTGCACAGAAACCAATCTGTTTCCAGGTTTTATTGTCAAAGCATAATTGAAAAATCTGAGGTTACAAGCTGAGTGACTACCATGCACAGCTGCACCAGATTTTGCACTCTCCAGTTTTAGTAAATCAATGTGTTCTTCTGCAAAATGTCACTAGTCTGCAATTTTGTGTTGTCTGTCATCTTTTTTTTTACATTTTATCCACAGAGTCATTCCTACAAAGGGCACATTTACACCAAGGTGGTCTGCTGCAGGGACTTTAATATAAGACCATTAATTTGCATTGTGTTAAAGCACCCAATTTTTTCTGAATAGGCTGCCTAGCACACAAGAATGGATGAAAAATTGACTGCAGTATTTTGCTAGAGCAACACACCACAACACATGGTAGTGCACTGCAACACTGGTGTGTTGTGAAGGCTTGATGAAGTGCATATCGCAATGAATGACACTGCAGACCACCAAAATACATTCTTGTAAAGCAGTGGTATGAATGGGATGTTAAGAGAACATAGTCCAATACTGATTCATGTGGTACATCACTCCTGACTTTGGGCAAATTTGGATATGTTGCATTCATAGCTACCTTTTGTGTTATGCCCACAGCATGATCTTCAACCAAATCCTGTACATTGATTGTTCCCTTCTATAGAAATACGAAATTCAGTAAAGATTTGTACATTTTTTGGCATGTTTTCAAGTGCAAATGTTTTCTTCCATTGAACTTGATTCACTACATTTTTATCTTTGCTCCTTCCTAGATTGCCAGGTGCATGGTCAGGTTCTGCTATGCTACCATGGCTCATGATAATGTCTAGCGGCATCCATTACAGGCCAGCAATCACTGCCAAGAAACACTCCTTTATATGGCTTTGCACACATTCTGGCATTTGAGTGCTTTATAGTGAGCAGACATACCAGTTTGCATAGGAAAATGTTGACCAATTAAACTATATTCACTATAAATTTATACTAGATTTATGTTTAATTGGTGAGCACACACATTTTTGTGATTCTGGTGTGAATGTTTATGCGAAGTCAAATGATTCTTTTTTTTTTTTACGATCAGTCTGCAACTTTGCTTTACTTAATCAGCCCAATCAAATACTTAGCACAAATCCATATAAAATGCAGAAAAAACATTTATAGGCATCCATATTTTAGTTTACCACCTCAGAAGTGATCGTGATTATGTTAAATAGAAAGTATCTTTCATGAACCTAATTTATTTGATTATTTTCTAATATATAATTCTGTTCAGCATCCCTAATATCTCTTCAAATAATTTACTTTTTTAACTTTTCCATTCTAAAATCCATTGTTTCTGTACGTATCTTCTTCGTTGTTTATTGATTAACAACTTAAATTCAATTTTCTCGTTCTTTGACTATCCTATTAAAAATACAATATAAAAAGCAAAACAAACCATACTTTTTATCAATCACTAATGGCAGACAAAATGTCCCAAATTGAACTTATAAAATAGGATTATCTCCTCAAAAAATAGATTGTAAAGAACCATTTGTGTTGGTCTATTTTGTCTCACACAAATTATGCTACATGGTGGCTGATAATTCTGTAGAACAATGAAAACGTTTTTTACATAAATTATATTTACGTGAATAGGAAAGAAATATCTTTTATACAATGTTTCTATTGCAATATTACAAATTTACAAATATTACAAATATACAATAATTACAAATTATATAAAATTTATTGACAAATTTATATTTATAATTATTTATATTGATTGTTTTTCTTTAGGGTCCTTTCACACGCGGCGGACTCATTTAGAGTATCCACTTGCTCAGTGGGGGATCTCTCGGCTGATCCCCGCTGAGCAAGCAAATGACAGGTCTGTGTCCATTCTACTGCTGCAGACAGGTCACAGTGCAGCTCGCTGTCCTCAATGGATGGTCGGATGGAAACGGACCGCCTGTCCGTTTCCATATGACCCGATCCAATGTACAGAAGGGGAACTGGATTCCCATCCGTCTCTTTTTTGTGGGTCAGATCAGATTGGTTGTAGGCAGGTAAATGTACACATATCCATTTACACCAGCTGTTCCATAGAGGAGAATGGAGGTCCCCATCGGGTCCACCTGAAAACAGGCAGGTGGACCCAATAGGAACGTCCATGTGAAAGAGACCTAAATCCCATTTTTGATCTGTCACTATTTAAAAACTGTAATGACAGATTAAAGGTAAGATTTAAGCAGAACAGCAATTTTTGTTGTTCATTGAGATATAGATATATATATATATATATATCTATATCTATCTCCACACTGTATATATACACACACTGATCAGCCATAACTTTAAGACCACATACAGATTAAGTGAATACCAGAATACCATTGATTATCTAGTTACAATGGCACCTGAAAGTAGGTGGGATATATTAGGCTGCAGTTGACATGTTCTCCTTGAAGTTGATTGTTGAAAGCAGAATATAGTTTGGTATGCATGGCTACACACCGGTGAAGGTGTCCATGCTGACCTGTGTCCACAACCTTAAGTTCCTACAATGGGTATGTGAGCATCAGAAATGGACCATGGAGTAATGGAAGATGCTGACCTGGACTGATAAATCATGTTTTCTTTTACATCATGTGAATGACCAGGTACATTGCTTACCTGAAAAGAAATGGCACCAGGATGCACTATGGGAAGAAGGAAAGCCAGCAGAGGCAATGTGATGCTCTGGGCAATGTTCTGCTGGGAAACGCTGGTTCTGCCATTCATGTAGATGTTACCTACCTAAACACTGTTGCTGGCCAAGTACACTTCTTCATGGAAGCAGTATTCCCTGATGGCAGTGGCCTCTTGATAATGTGTTCTGCATGCCATGGTTCAAGAATGGTTTGAGGAATACAACAATGAGTTTGAGGTTTTGACTTGGCCTCCAAATTCTCCAGATCTCAATCCAATCAAGCATCTGTGAGCTATCATGAAAACCAAGTCCGATCCATGGAGACTCCACTTTGCAACGTACAGGAACTGCTGCTGTCAGCTGAATTCCAGATACCGCCGCATACCTTCGGAGGTCTAGTAGAGTCCATGCTTCAATGAGTCAAGGCTATTTTGGTGAAATATGGGGGAGGCCTATTCAATAATGGATGGTTGATCATAATCTTATGGCTGATCGGTGAAAAAAAAAAATAATATGAATAAATATATATATACAGTATATATATATATATATATATATATATATATATATTCCATTGGAGTGGTGAAAATATGGCTGCTTTAAGGCACTTGTACATGTTAAACTACAGAGCAGGAAACTCAATGCAGAGATACTTTCTACTTGTTATATATTAAATGGCATGTAACAATACATAGAATTTTTCACAATTAAGCTCCTTTAAATCTTCTGGCAAATATTTTATCCTTCCCCCTACCACTTGCTAGTATTAGCTGACAGGACCAAAGTGCAATGTTTCAGCCTGCAGCATTAGACTGGAAGCTTGTGGACTCATTAAGTAACACATGGCATCAACTCTCCCAGTGCCCTCCATTAACAGAACACTGCACTCAGTAGGTGAACCCCCATGTAGCTATATCTTAGCTATGCACTCAATTGAAGCACAAAACAACCATGTAGAACCTAGCATATGGCACCTAACAATCTGCTATCTTGGTATTTTAACTGTGCTATTATAAGCCCCTCTCTATTGTCTACTCCGACACTACCTGACTGAATGCAGCTAGGTCTGTCAGCATATGGTACACAGGCCTCCAACTCTCTTGGTGGTCTCTAACTGCTGATGAATTAACCACTTGAGCTCTGGAAGGTTTTACCCTTTCATGACCAGGCCATTCTTTGCTATTTTGCACAGCACTACTTTAACTGGTTATTGCACGGTCACGTAATGCTGTACCCAAATTAAATTTATATATTTTTTCACACATATAGAGCTTTATTTTGGTATTATTTGATCACCACTGTTTTTTTTTATTTATGTAAACAAAAATAGACTGAAAATGTTGGAAACCCCCGCAACATTTTTAATAAATATATCCAACAAAAAAATTAAAAAAAATGTCTTCATAAACTTAGGCCAAAATGTATTCTACATGTCTTTGGTAAATGAAAACATTCCAATAAGTGTATATTGATTGGTTTGTGTGCAAGTTATAGCACCTACAAATGATGGTATATACACTGGAATGTTTATTTATTTATTTGTTTTTATACCAGTAATGGCGGTGATCAGTGATTTATAGTGGGACTGTGTGATGGGCAATCTGACACTGGGTGGGAACTGACTGACACTGACATTGCCAGTGACACTAATACAGTGATCAGTGATAATACTATAAACTGTCACTGTACTAATGACACTGGCTGGGAAGGGGTTAACATCTCTGGGTAATCAAGGGGTTAGGTATATGCCTAACAAGTGTTAATGTGTGTATTATATGCTGTTTTTTACTAAAAATCTATTTGTTCCTTCTCCCTGCACACAAAGAAATCGTTCCCTCTGTACATGTCAAGGTCCTACCTTTCCTCAGACCTTGTGCTGCTCCATGTGCTGGCATCCATCTTAGGTGTCTGCAAAGCATTGTGGGATCCTTTATGCTTTCAGCCCTCTGCGGCTCCTCCCCCAGGAGGTGGCGGCTTATCACATATAAGTCTGCTGTTTGTGGCTGTCCATTGCATTTGTGTCCTGTCTGTTGCACAACAGCAAGCTCCTGTTTAGCTACTCATTGCTTTCCTGGATACCGACTCGGCTTTGGCTAAGACTCCTCCTGGCTTCTGACCCTGGCTCTGGCGACCATTCTTCCTGGCTCCTGATCCCGGCTCTGGCGATGATTCTTCCTGGCTCCTGATCCCGGCTCTGGCGACGATTCTTCCTGGCTCTTGACCCCGGCTTTGGCTACGATTTCCGCTGTTAGACTTGCATAGACTCTTGTCTTATTTTTATATTAATAAACCTACCTTTAATTGCACCTCCTTGTGTGTCTGGCTCCTCGCTCCCTGACAGTAGAGAGCCATGTGTTGTTTGTCAACACAGTGCTCTGGGCTGTGATTGGACACAGCCCATCAGCAGGTTCCAACCATGAATCATTGGCTGGGACCTGCTGACAAAATCCCACTGTGTACAATCACAGCCCTGAACTCACACGCAGGCAGTGACGGACAGGTACGTTTCTGTGCCTGTAGGAGCCACCCGTCCACAGTACAATGTGGGCAGGTTGTCCTGAAGTGGTTAAAATGTCTGAATGAAGGACCGTCCTTGTAACACTAATTAACTATACTGTTCCTAATTCAGTTTTGTACATAAACAGGTAGAATCTGAATTATTGCTTACAGATCATATAAAATGGTTTGCACACTTTAATAAATAAGTTTCACTGTGTCGTGGTTTAGGAATACTGGTTGTTGAGGTCCCCAGAGTGACTTGACCTGGGGGTTCTACAGCCTAACAGTCTTAATAACTGAAAAATTCCTTCAAGATTGCAGGAAGACCCATTTTTTCCCCAAAAGTGGGGTATCTATATCCCTTTGAATATGGTAAAGGAATCTAGGTAACACCATTTCATAACTTGAGGAGGTAAAATTTAAGCTGGTATAATACTGTTCATTTGAATTACATTATAATTGATGTATCAGTTACCAGAAGAAGATAGAAAAATTATGACCTAATGCTCTGCTAACTTAAACCATAGAAATTGCTCAGTTTTATGGCTAATACAATAGTCGGGTAAACTGTGATACACTAATACATGTTAGAGTCTAACTACTGTGTGTGGTTGACTGCACAAGAAGATTACATTTTGACTTTACTTGTCACAATCTAAAACAGGCTTTGTGGCAATAATACAATAACACTGAGTAGTATATATTGGTAGGTAACCATACAAAACTCCCTAAGGTGCTATACTTAATTCCTGAGACAGATAATTAGTTTGTAGTAGATTCATAAAGCATACACGACCACATGGCACAAAATACTTAGGCCTATATGCCATAGGACCACTATTTACACTTATTATTATACAGGATTTATATAGTGCCAATGATTTGCTCAGCGCTTTACAATATAAAGGGAGGCAATGCAGCAACGATACAGTTCAATACAAGAGGGTTAGGAGGGCCCTGCTCCTTGAAGCGTACAATCTACGAGGGAGGGACTGGTGGTACAAAAGGTAATAACTGTGGGGGATGAACTGATAGGAGGAATAGAAGATTCCGTTATTAGCTTAAGGCGGGATAGGCTACCCTGAAGAGATAGGTTTTCAGAGATCGCCTAAAAGTGGGCAGAGTAGGCGATAGTCGTATAGATTGGGGTAGAGAGTTCCAGAGGATGGGGGAGGCTCTGGAGAAGTCCTGAGGACGAGCATGGGAAGAGGAGACAAGGGAGCTAGAGAGTAGGAGGTCACACGAAGAGCAGAGAGGACGGTTTGGGTGATATTTGGAGACAAGATTGGTGATGTAATTTGGAGCAGTTACAAATGACTTTATATGTTATTGTTAATGTTTTGAATTTTATTCATTGGGCAATGCAAAGCCAGTGGAGGGATTGGCAGAGAGGGAAGGCAGATATGGAACAGTTAGTAAGGTGGATGAGTCTGACAGCAGCATTCATGATAGACTGAAGAGGGGATAGCCTGCGATGAGGTAGACCAATGAGGAGGGAGTTACAATAGTCAAGGCGAGAGATAACAAGGGAGTGAATAAGTTGCTTAGTGGTTTCAGAGGTTAAGAATGGGCGTATCTTGGAGATGTTGTGGAGGTGAAGTCTACATGATTTGGACAGTGATTGGATTTGGGGCTGAAAGGACAGATGGGAGTCTAGGATTACACCTAGCACCCTGTTATGAGGGGAGGGACTGATGGTTGTATTATTGATCTTGATGGAGAAGTCAGGGAAGGGGGCACGGGCTGGAGGGAATAGTATGAGCTCCATTTCGGAAAGATTTAGTTTGAGGAAGTGGAGTGACATCCATGCTGATATGTCACTTAGTAGGTTAGTAATGCGAGAGGAGACTGAAGGGGTGAGGTGAGGAGTAGAAAGATAGATTTGTGTGTCATCAACATAGAGATGGTACTTAACCACTTTCCGTCCGGCCCATGTATATAAATGGCCGGACGGTGGCACTGCAGGGGCGGGTGGCCATTTATAAACGGCCTACCCATCCCCTGCTTGTGCGCGCTCCCTGGGAGCGTGCAGCACCGCAATCCGGTGCCCACTGTGATCAGTGGAACACTGATCATTGTACGAGACCTCTGTGTGAGGTCCCGACCATGTGATCACAGATTGGCCAATCAGTGATCACATGCAGAGTAGTAAGCAAGATGTCGCTTCTGACATCATTGCTTACTACGTGTGAAATCTGTGAATGATCACAGAGGTTACATGGTACAAGGCTATTCACAACAGCCTTGTACCATGTGACAAGCTGTGACCAATCACAGTTCACACAGTATTTCTCAATGGCTGCAAGAATGCAGCTAGAGAGAAGGAGAAATTATGGCTTTTACAGCCTTTTTGGGTATAAAAGCAATCAGTGTAAAAAAAAAATCTTCATAACCCCCCACAAGTAGTTCAGTATCACTATGGTGACACTGTACTGCTAGGGTGACAGTATGTAAAAAAACCCCATAATAATATAAAAAAAAAATAAAAATGTAAAAAAACTATTTGAAAAATTATACTTTTTGGTTATAAACTAATTTGGGTTATTTTACTTTTTTTGCTAAAAAGATAACTGAATACATTTTGGCCAAGATTTATGAAGAAAGATTTTTTATTTGCAAAATTTTATAATAAAAACACTTTTTTTCAAAATTTTGGGACTTTTTCATTTATATAGCAAAAAAATAAAAATCCCAGTGATGAATAAATACCACCAAAATAAAGTTTTATCTGTCTCAAAAAAATGCAAACAAATTCATATGGGTACAGTGTTGCATGACCGCCCAATTGCTATTCAAAGTGTGAAAGCGCTGAAAGCTGAAAATTGGCCTGGACAGGAAGGGGGTAAAAGTGTCCAGACTTGAAGTGGTTAAAGCCATGGGAGTTTATCAAGTGACCAAGGGAGGAGGTGTAGATGGAGAAGAGAAGGGGTCCAAGGACAGAACCTTGAGGGACCCCTACAGAAAGAGGAAGCAGAGAGGAGGAGACAGAGTTATACGTAACACTGAAGGAGCGCTGCGATAGGTAGGAACCAGGAGAGAGCAGAGTCTCAGAGACCAACAGAGTGGAGTTTTTTGAGGAGGAGGTGATGGTTAACAGTATCAAAAGCCATAGTTTCAGTGGCGTGTATTGAGCGAAAGCCAAACTGTAAAGGGTCAAGAAGGTTGTTGCCAGTGAGGTAGGAGCTCAGGTGATTGTAGACTAATCGCTCTAAGAGTTTAGAGGTAAATGGGAGCAGGGAGATGGGTCTTAAATTGTTCAGGTTGGTGGGGTCCAGCAAGGGCTTTTTAAGTATGGGAGTGATCTGTGCATGCTTTAGAGGAGTGGGGAAGGCACCATTGGAGAGGGAGAGATTGAAGATGTGAGTGAGTGAGGGAGCATAGGACAGAAGAAGAGGGTGACCATAGAAGTTGAGAGGGGACAGGATCCAGGAGGCAGGTGGTGAGGTGGGCTACTGAGAAAACTTTAGTGACCTCTTCAGTAGTAGCAAGGTCAAAAGAGGAAAGTGTTGAGGGAGGTTTAGTACAAAGTATGCTAAGTGGGATGGATGTTTGTGTAGCGGAGATGCCCCTACGAATTGCATCAATCTTGTTTTTTAAATGATTTGCAATCTCGTAAGCAGTGAGTTAGTGGGTGTAGGTGGAGAAAGTAGAGAGTTAAAAGTAGAGAAGAGACGATGAGGACTGGATGACAAGGGACGTATTTGTCCCATGTTTTAATTGCGTGTATCATCTGATTAAGAACGTAAAACTCTTTTTTTTTTGGTTTGAGTCAAAATATTAGTTCTTATCAACAAACAACAAATGGATCTAGCTTTTTGCCAATTATTTCATGAAATGGCTTAGTTACAGCAACTGAAGTGTACGAACTTTAAAAACAAAAAAATTGATTCTTTTGCGTTCCAAAATCTTACGGTCCTCAAGGGGTTAATAAGAGCGACAAAGTAGGCTTGTTTGGCAGCATGGAGGGAGAAATTGTATGTTAACCTCCCTGGAGGTATTCCTAAATGTAGCTCGGGGTAAAGTTTCTGCACCACAAGCGGTAACCCCCGAGCTACACTCGGGAATACCCTGCAGCGCTGCTCCGGGATCTCTTCTGCACTTACCTTGTCCTTTGCTCCCGCGATGTCCCTCCTGCAGTGTCCCCGGCAATGTCCTCCGGGCCGATGCCGGCATCTGTCTTCTGTGTTCCGTTCCCTGCAACGTCAGGACGTACAGGGGACGGAAGCAGCGGGAAATTAAAAAATGTGAAAAAGTGACATTCACTAAATACACTAAAATCACATTACTGTATCAAAGCATTTCACATACATTTTGTCCCGAGTGCTTTGTCCTGTGCCCTGCCTGCATTTTTACCGTTCTTTCTGCCTGGAAACTGTGAAACATCCATGGCGTCCAAAACGCGTCCCTTTAGGTCAAAAGTGGTTTTAGACCAGCTAGAGAACAGCGATAGTAAATTAGAACTACTTGCAGAACTGAGTGATAATGATTCATGGGGAAATTCGTCATCAGACACTGAAAACGATTTTGCGACTTTGCTCAGTGATGTGCGAACTTGGCGCTATATTTCAAATTTCAGTGTTTTTGGTTCGATTATATTATTGAATTAAATGTATTATTATAGTATTATTTTTTATTATTATTTATTAAATTATAATTTATGATTTCGTGTTTCAAATTTTAATATACCCGGGATGTTTACTAGACTCTTGTTCGGACAGATTTCAGTGAGTTATTCCTAAAAATTACAGGCCTACAATAAAAAAAATGCACCGCTTTGAGCACAGAAATACTGACATCATCAGACCGCTAGGGAGGCTACAAAAGCAGGTGAATGCTTGGTGAGATTTGGTTTTACGCCACAATCGCTCCAGTGTACGACTATGTCGCTTAAGATTTCTGATGTTGTCAGTCTGCCACAGTTGTAATGGTCGGGGCCTGATGCTTTGGTAGTTAGAGGAGCAAGTGAGTCTAGTGTGCATGAGAGCCAACTGTTGTAGACAGCAGTGGCCAGGTCAGGGCAGGACAGGGTAGAGATTCCGTCATAGAGGTAGTCAGTTGCAGAGTGGAAAAGAGAAGGGTTAAAGGTTGTGAAGGTTTCTGCGGGTAACTGTTTGCTGCTTGGAGGGAAAAGCATTTGAAGACGAGGACACTATGAAGGTGATGAGATTGTGATCAGAGAGAGGAAAGGGGGTGTTTGTGAGGTTGTAGGGAGTGCAAAGATGGGAGAAAACAAGGTCTAATGTATTCCCATCAGAGTGAGTGGAGGACTTTATCCATTGTGTTAAGGTAAAAGATGAGGTTAGGTTGAAGAGTTGGGATATAGCCGGGTTGTTCCCATTAATGGGGATGTTACAATCTCCAAGAATGATAGTGGGTATTTCAGAGGAGGGAAAGTAGGGTAGCCAAGCAGAGAAGTCATCCAGAAAATGCTACACCAGTCCAGAAGGCTGGTAGATCACTGCAATCTTCAGAGAAATGGGAGAAAACAGCTGAATGCTGTGATTCTCGAAAGAAGAGAAGGATACAGAGGGAGGACTTGCAAGGTGCTCAGTGGAGATAGAAGCAAACCAACTCCACCTCCTTTCCGACCATTGGGTCTGGGTGAGTGAGGCCAGAGAAGGCCTCCATAGGAAAGTGCTGCGGGAGAAGGAGAATATGATACTTGAAGCCAGGTTTCTGTAATTGCTAGTAGGTTAAGGGAGTGGGAGACAAAAAAGGTCATGGACAGAGGTGAGCTTATTACAGACAGAGCGGGCATTCCAGAGTGCACATGAAAAAGGGAGGGTGGTTTTTAGGAGCATAGGGACTGAAATTAAATTGAGTGAATTGCAGCTATTCCTGGAGGAAGGAGGGTGACTGGTGTGGGGGTGAGATACTGGAGGACCAGGGTTTAGGGAGATATCCCCAGAGGTTAAGAGAAGAAGGTGGGTGAGGAAAGTAAGATGGGAGTGGGATATATGAGTGTACATGTCTTCCTGTCCTGGTGTTTGGGTCGGCAGGTGAGTAAGGTATTAGCAGGAGGTGATGAGAGCAGTAGTAGGGAGTTGGCAGAAGTGAGGGTGATATGTATAAGCTTTGGGGTGGAGCAGAGGGGTAAAGAAATAAAATTTTGACAAAGGAGGATAGCAATATGAAAAGGAGGAGTAGAGGGGACATATTAAAAAGGTACATAGAGTGGAAATCAAACTCGTAGATGTTTCCCAGGGAGTCCATCCAGCATGCAGTAGACTTCTGTGTTGTATATTCCTGTTGCTTGAGTTATACTGCTGTGTTCAACTGCTGTTTTGCACTCCAGCAGAAAATGCACTCAAGCAGGACAATACTATAAACACTACTAAAAGCCAGCATGAAAACGTTATTATCTGCGTTTTTCATCCAGCTTTTTTTCTAGCATTTTTTGAGCTTATAAGAATGCAAGTGTGCATGCAGTCTTACGTTCCATGCACACTAACAATTTGTTAAGCTCCTAGAAGCTATTATGAGCATTTATTTTCTGCTCCTAGAAGCTAATAGTGTTATCCTACATCCATGCACATTACTTTATGCTAGAAGTGTTGTTCAAGCCTCAACATTTAGGAGCAGAAACAAAATTGTTTTGTAGAGATTTTGGGAGCGTTTCCTGACAGAAACAAAATGCTGAACACTCCTAAATGCTTCTTAATACTACTAAAATACTCCTAACTGCTTTTTTCTAGTGTTTTTTTTTTTTACTTCATGTATTGTAAGAACGCTATTAACCACTTGCCGACCACAGATAGCCGAATGACGGCTTCACTGCGGCCGGCCAGTTCTGTGAATTCTACCTGTTTGAGCCCCACTTTGGCTGATTGCCATCCACCAATTTTTTTCATTTTTCTTATGTTATTTTATAATTTTTATGGGTAATTATTTTTTTTCTGTTTTTTTTGTGTATTGATGTGATGGTTGGGCTGCACACAGCAGATGCCAGGCATTATTGTAATTCCTCTGATTTGCCAGCAAAATCTTTCTCCATTGCTATTTGAATTTATCTTTGTGTATTTGTAGTTATATATTTATGTATTTATTTCATTATATCTAGGGCATTGGAGGCACAGCTGCAGGGGGAAAATCATAGGCTGCCCACCCTTCCACAATGCAGGGCGAAAGCAGACAGCAGCAAATTGAGGAAATACTGTGACCAAGGGAAAAGGCAGGCAGCACAAAATTAAGTGACTTTAGCCTGTCCAGCTCCTCCAAATCAGGACTTATCTTTAGGGGAAGAAATATTTTCTGCATGTGGTGGTAGTGGGGGGGAGGCGGATGGGGGTGGGGGGAGCAGAATCTGTGGGACAAAGCAGTGGGCCACACCAGGGCAGTGCATGTATGCCTTTTCTATCTCACAGTGCCATGTTAAACACCATGCTCAGGAGGTAGTATAGTGGCTTCACTAGTTTTGAGGCAGAACAGCAGTGAGGAAGGACTTTGCCAAGGGTCAGGGGCAGCTTGCAGAGACAACAGGGTGTAGCCATCCAAATCCACCTGGCAGCACTGCTCAACAGGTACAGGCCACTGCTAAACCCAGGGCTGGCCTACAGAGCGCTTTACAGTGGCCCTTTTTTAATATATCTGCTGCTGCAGCAGAAGAGAAAGGTGTCCCAAATCACCCTCATGTCCAGGGTCCTAATACTAGCTTGACAAAACTGCTGGCTTTGCAGATGCTACCAGTTCAGTTCTGGGAATCAATACTCTTCTGCAAGTTTATGGCCTGCACTACACTGGTACCCAGCCAATATCATTCTGCTCAGAAAACCACCCCAGCTCTCTACCAGCATGTGTAGCATAATATGTTTGCATCACTAAGCCTCACTCGCATAACCATCGACAAGTTGTCCAATAGACCATGGGAAAGTACACTACATTTCCCTAATAGCATACTAGGTCAATTTTCTGGCAACTGGGAGGGATGTAGGACAGGGCACATATCTGAAGCTGGTGGTATCACCCCGTGTCCTGTCCTGGTGACAGTGCAGTCACCAGTATCTCCTCCGTCTCCTCACAGAAGTGCTACCTCCCAGGCTAAATGATGTCATGCTGTCTGCCTGGAGAACAGGAGCCTGTCTGCCTCGGGAACAGAAGCCACTCTGGGCCAGAGCTGCTGGCACCTCTCAGAGGCCAGGACAAGAAGTGGCTGACGCCACGCCATCTTCAACCAAAAAAACATACATGTACCTGTCTGGCACGTCCTTAACCTAGTGATGCAGCAGTTTATCATGAAGTACCCTGGCTTCCAGAAGGTCCTTTGTCAGGCCAGAAATGGTTTGTGGCTACTTAAGCTGGTCAGACCTAACCAGCATTCGAATGACAGAAATGCTATACTGAAATTATCTGCCTGCCAACTTCCTAATCTGTGACTCCCAAAGCACTGAACCTCAATGTTGGCCATGAAGCCAAAAGGTTGCCCCCCTCTTCCACCTCCTCCCCCCTTACTCCTTCACCTCCTCCTTATACTTGCCCCATGAATCTTACATGGTAGAGAACGGAAAACAGCCCCTTCAGTTCCTGGCCAGGACAGCCTTGCATTAGAATATTCATAGACTCATTTCAATTCACTTTCTGTCCTTATTGGCCTTTTCCTGTTCAGCTTTCTCCAGGGACAAGAGGAAAAGTTCAGGCAGCAGCAAAAAATCCAGCATACAATCCTATGGCCATAGGCTGCCCAGTCCTTGCCCGCTGTTAAGGCTTGAAACTCAAATAGCACCTGTCAACAACCACCCTACCAGCTCCAGTAACAAGCTTACCATGCCTAGTTAAGGTTGGAATGGAAAAAAGGCCCCAAAACCCCAACAAGTCCCCTGCCTATTTTCAAGCCTGCCATTTTAATTGCTTTTATACCAGCTGGCAAAAATAGCCCCTTTCCTCTAGTGTAGTCTTTCTCAACCTTTTCAACAGAGAGGAACCCTTGATATAGTAATTTTCAGTCTCAGGGAACCACGCTAAAAATGACTATACCTACAACTCATGATAGATTAGTGTGATGGTCAGTGGGAAGAATGTTCCTTACACTTGTGGCCAATGGGAACAATTATCCCCCTACAGATAGCTAAAAAGATCAGTGGTGTCAATGGTGGAACCTGAGAGGTAGAAAGTTCTCATTGCTCAAGGAACCCCTAGCCCCCTCTGGAGGAACCCTGGTTGAGAAACCCTGTACAAGTGCATGGCCTGGACATGTCCAATATTAACACTTTTCCACCCACTCTTACCATTTTTTTCCTTAACATATTCATAGATTTACATATTTGTATTTTGTTTATTTTTGCCTTGTAAGACTGTTCCCACAAATTCAAGCAAACATGGGCAGGGATGGCATGGCTATAACTAAAAAGCTTCAGCATTCATTATATTAAACTACTTGGTGTCAAGGATGTTCCACTGGCTGGCAGTGACCCAATAAGCATTGGAGGTACCAGCCTAGCCTAGCATTCTTGTAGGATTTTGAGCACTTAGCTATCCCAGGAGGCAGCAGTGAGGCCAAAGCCAGGGCAGAAGTAAGTTTTTTTTACAATATGCTAAACATAGCAGGCGATTTGATTTGGAGGGTGAGGGGACTTTTAATGGAGTGGACCTCATGCTCATGGAACGTTTGCTTTAAACAAAAAAAAAAGACCTATGGAAAATTACAGTCAGCAACTATTAGAAAATATATCCTGTGAAAAAAAAAAACCATTCGGTAAGGGTTTACTTCTACTTTAGCAGACCTGCCAGTTTAAGTCCTACACTAATCTCCCTAACACAGCTACAGCATATTGTCATATTTGAGCTGTGACCTCACTCTTTTATAGTGAGGGGGATGGCTTATTCAAAAGCCCCCTTATTGGTCTTTCTAAACCAAATGACCTAAGTTCAAAAGCCAAACAGTGTATGATTTGTTACTATGGCGAAATCCCAAATTATTATTTTGCTCAGTCTGTCAACCTTGAACACGCAGGATTCACCGCAAACCCATGGTAGCGGCAAACCCAAACCTCATCTCTAGAACTAAACAAATATTTCCTCTTATGCTTCTAACATATCAAAATCCATCCAGTTATTAAATAAATATTTTTCCTAACCTAGTATAGTAAACAAACAAGATATATTACACCAGTGTAAATTTTGCTTTTAATAAACCACCAAATAAACATTTTAATTACATCATTAGATTTTGGCTTAATTCTCTATAGACCTTTGCACAACAAAAATGTATTTGCAGTTAGAATTGAATACATGCATTATGCTTACATCAGAACATAATTAACTATCTAAGATTATTTTGGTTCTATCAAAATAGTAAGAAACATTGAAATTTTTCATGCTTTGCTTAGTTGGGGTCAGGTGTTAAAATTTTAATGCACAAAAAAGTCACCTTACAGTCCTGATTACTGATGAATCATTGGATTGTACCTTTTTTTAACAGAAGAATAATTCTGCAACCTACGTATGAACACAACTTAGCATTTTTCTCTTGAATGAGGCTGCATTCGCTGTGCTATTATGAAGTCAGCAGTTCTGACACTGTTGCTTCAGTTGCAGCTAAAGGGCTTGCCTTGCTAAGCTCAACCTGCTCAGACACAGAACTACTCATTAATTATCAAGGTAAAATTGATAAAAATGGCATTCACCCATACAAATGAGAAACAAAATGATTACAATCAATTCTATGAATAGACAGAGGCTGCAGCTATTTTCACAGGGATGCAAGCAATGAACCTTCTCCTCAAACACAGAGAATAAGCAGTCAATCAGTGCATTGATATAATCAGAATCAAATTTTTTTATGTTATTGGCTATAATGGTGTTTTTGTTAAAGGTGCACACTTATACATGTTAACCATAATGATAACAAAGGAGGGGAACATCAAAGCACTTTGGGGTTTCCCTGTACAGCAGAATAAAGTTTTCATACGGAATTTGAGCCTTTTTAATTTCATTGTTCTGCCCCTGATTAAAAATGTCTGCTGCACTGTCCTTTCTCAGAAAGTGCAACAGTGCCTACAAATGGTTCAATCCATAGTGATGATTGGTTACACCTGTAGCAGCAGCCTGTTAAAAATACTGTTTTTTCCTCTGCTTGAGAACACATACAATTATCACTTGTTGGAAGCTTACATCCATCTAGTGGAAAAACAAACAAAAATCCTGACCAGCCACTTCATTTATAGGGTCATATGCTGTATAAAACACAATGCACAATGAAGTACTGAAGAATTTGTTTTTTTTAGGGGGGAAACATTTCTAGTACTTTATTATCAAGAATGCTGCAAAATTATGAGCTTATGTGAAATCTAAATACGAAATATAAAAACTATCTGTTAATTGGGAAGAGTACTGAAGGGCCAAGCGTGGATTTCGTGTTGCCACCCCCATTCTTTCCATTCCTGGTTTGGATGTCTTAGATCTATTTGAAGACTTTTTATGACAAGCCGAAAGAATGCATGGTGAATATAAACACTGTTAACTGTGTTTCAGGTCCACATACTTCATATAGAGGCACAGTGTGCAGATGTGTAGCTTGTGAAAAGACTACCCTCCTACATTGCTAGGCCCAACCTCTCTAAAATGATTTCTAATTCATGGAATTGAATGTAAAAATGGTATTACTATGGTAAGATGTATGCAGTCATGCACACTAAAGATAGACACATTAGATCTTGGAGCTTCCAATGTTAGGCAGTTGGTCTGAGCAAAGTGACTCCTTCAAGGTTATAGAGAAAAAGCAGTGAAGCAAAGCTTGTGATCTCCCCTTTTCAAAGGTGAAACACAATGGCACAATCCTTCCAGATTCTTGTGCATTTAAACCATATATATGCAATAAATCATTATTCCATTGTGGGCACATGTCAGTAAACTCTGATGAATTCTTAAATTCATACAACAATATGAAAAAACACTTGTTTGCCCCAAATTGTAGGCTTTGTTGTTTTTTTGTTACCTGAAGTCGCTATATGGGTGAATAATCCAAAATCCAGCAGACTTCACCCGATCTTGCTCTCTTTCCACTGCCTTCTGACTGCCAAACATCCGCAAGGAAAATTTGTTCACCCCAGGTTGCAGAAGCGCCCCAAACTGCCTGTGCATAAAACTACTCTGTTCCTCATCCCCTCCAGATAAAGTCTGTTCTCTGCCTTCAACCTTTACAGAAGTACTGTGCTGGTCAGTGCTCCGAGGTTGGGACGCTGGATGAGCTGCTTGGGAATGGCCTGCGCTTGTTTCTCCTGAAGTGTCCATGGTGGGAGACTTCTCATCAGTAGGACTAAGGTCCCCCTCTGATATAAGCCTTCTCCCTTCACTGGGGTCTGAATCATGAAGGTGCCGGCCACAGCTGGCAATGGAGGAGAGGCTACCTGTAAATCTCCTGCAGTCTCCATTGCTACTTGTTCTTTGGGATTTTCCTACTTCAGTTTCCATAACTAGATGGGTATCCTTTGCTCCAGGTCGCGGGTCAAGAACCTTAAGTGCAGAAGGCGAGGGCAGTGGTTTCAGCCTAATGCTCTTTTTCCAGGTGTCTCTCTCTTCACCTTCCTCTTCGTCCATTATAGATGCTTTGGATCCAATGTGCTGAGGGAGGCTGTACAGACGCTTCCTCATAGAGGGGTGCAGTCTGTCCATTGTCTGCCAGGATACTCCCCCACTGAAAGCTTCTCTGCTTCTGGCTGATGTCAGCCCCTATGTGCCACTGCTGGGGGCATGTCAGCACCTCTTCTTGCCTCAGGTGCACAGACTGAGAAGTCTGTGTCTCAAAAGCATCAGCAGCAGTCGCAGCATCCTGACAGTGCTAGAGGTGCCAGGAGGAGCTTGTGGTCCATGTTTGCTTGTCTTTGCTTAGATCCCAAGCAATGAGATGATGAAGACTTTGCAGGAGGGTATGAAATGCAACAGACGGGCAGAACAGTTCAGTCAGCAGCCGGTCAGGGGAGGGACTGGACTAGGGCTGCCCAGAAGAACAAAAGGAACAAATCATAATAAAAAGAGAAAAAGAGAATTCCCTCCCTCTTTTCCTCCCTCCCTGTCTCCTTGACTCTGGCTGCTGCCCATACTAAGCAGCTTGACAGAAGCTGCAGCATCAGAGGCTGCTGACATCAGACTGATCACTTATTCCTCACGCAGCCCCTGCTACTGGCAATATTCATGAAGCTATCTGATCTATTGTGTTGCCATAGAAGCGTTGACTGCACACAAGCTATATCTCCTTGAGCCCTATGTCCAGCTCGTTAACATAACACTTTCAAGGCTAGGGATGTGACCTTTGGGCAGCACGTGTGAGGTCAAATGTCCATATATGTCCCCAACGGAGAAATGGGGTTAATGGTATTGCTGTATAGAAGTACTTAAGGGCACATTAACGTATCTCCAGCTACATGGGATTGTCTGTATTTAAACAGATGGCTTACTAAAAACGTTTATATGACTAAGCAGGAAAAGTGTCAGTCTCATACTTTTCTGCACACCAATAGACCCTCTACCAGATGTACTGTTTTAGTAAAATCATCATTATCCTTAACCGTAATTGCACGCCACAATGTATATACAGAATGAAAAATAGCATTTTAAAAGCATTTCACACTGAATTTCTGCTTTAATATGCCAGCTCATGTTCAGTAATTAATGTTCAGCACGGCTTTGTGTTTATCCTAAGAAATTTGTGTTCCTGAAAACTACATCTGCTGTAAGCATACTCGATGCACCCACTACCCTTAAAGAAACAAAAAACCCCCAAAATGTTTTACTTTTACTATTGTGCTTCAGTTGTTTTTTTAATAATCTCACTTATTTTCTTCAAATATACAGTAGGGTTGCATTCAAACCTTATGTGATTTTGCAGAGTTTCTTTCTGTGTATTTTTTTTTGTAAGGTATATTCAAGTGGTTTTGTTCTTACTATCAGCTCTGTTTTAGCCAAAAAAAGCCATTTTGCATGAATGCATCTGTGCCCCCGCCCCCCCTTTCATTGTTCATAGAAAAACTATCTTTTATATTCCATATGGAGTGGGTAGAGGCATCTCTAGATAAAAAAAATTAAGGTCTATAAATTTTTCGATGTAAGGGAGTCATTTATCCAATCTTTTACTATGCCCAACACTGTAATCACCTTTAGTAAAAAAGAATCTCCATAAGTCTGTTTTATGACTGCATTGCATAGCAGTAAATTATTATAAAGTTGTGATTGTACAGTGCCTTGAAAAAGTATTCATACCCCTTGAAATTTTCCACATTTTGTCATGTTACAACCAAAAAGTAAATTTATTTTATTGGGATTTTATGTGATAGACAAACACAAAGTGGCACATAATTGTGAAGTGGGAGGAAAATGATAAATGGTTTTCAACATTTTTTACCAAGAAATATCTGAAAAGTATAGCATGCATTTGTATTCAGCCCCCTTTATTCTGATACCCCTAAATAAAATTTTGTGGAACCAATTGCCTTCAGAAGTCACCTAATTAGTAAACAGAGTCCACCTGTGTATAATTTAATCTCACTATAAATACAGCTGTTCTGTGAAGTCTCTTATCAGTTTGGTTGTCCTTCTCTGCACTCTCTTCAGTTCCCCAATGTTCTTTTTATGAATTGGTGCCTAAAACTGAACTGCATATTCCAGATGAGGTCTTGCTAATGATTTGTATAAGGGTAAAATGATCTCTCTCTCTCTGGAGTCTATACCTCTTTTAATACAAGAGAGGATTTTGCTTGCTTTAGAAACCACAACTTGGCATTGCATGCTATTATTAAGCTTGTGATCTACCAGAACTCCCAGATCCTTTTCCACCATTGATTCCCCCAGTTGTACCCCCCTAGTATGTATGATGCATGCGTATTCTTAGCCCACAAGTGCAGAACCTTACATTTATCAACATTAAACCTCATTTGCCACATAGTTGCCCAACTGAAAAGTGCATTGAGGTCAGCTTGTAAATTGAAGACATCCTGTAAGGACGTTATTCCACTGCACAGCTTGGTGTCATCTGAAAAGACTGAAATGGGATTCTTAATCCCAGACCCTATTTTATTTATAAATATGTTAAAAAGTAAGAGTCAAAACACTGAACCTTGGGGTACACCACTGACAACCCTAGACCATTAAGGGTATGAATCATTAACCACTACTCTCTGAATTCGGTCTTCTAGCCAGTTTTCTCTCCATTTTCATACAGATTTTTCCAAGCCTGTAGACTTTACCTTACACATTAGCCGTGTGTGGGGAACTGTGTGAAATGCTTTTGCAAAATCTAAGTATACCAAGTCCACCGCTACCCCTCTGTCCAACGTTTTGCTCACCTCATCATAAAAAGAAATTAGATTTGTTTGACAATCTCTGTCTTTCATGAATTCATGCTGTCTGTTGCTTAATTTTTTTTTCTCAAGCAAGAACACATCTATGTGGTCTTTTATTAACCATTTGCCCTCCAGAGTATTTACCCCACTTACTGACCAGGCCTCTTTTTGCTGCACTAATACAACTGACAATTGCGCGGTCATGCAATGTTGCACCCAAAGGAAATTTAAGTCTTTTTTTTTAACATAAATTGTGCTTTCCTTTGGTTGTATTTGATCATCTGTGTGCTTTTTATTTTTCACGCTATAAACAAAAAAAGACCCAAAATTTTGAAGAAAAACAATATTTTTTACTTTCAGCTATAAAAAAATATATAGTAAACTCAAAATTAGTTATAAATTTATGCCAAAATGTATTCTGATACATGTTTTTGGTAAAAAAAATCCCAATAAGTATATATTGATTGCTTTGTGTGAAAGTTATAGCGTCTATAAACTATGAAGTTTGTCATTTTTTTCACACAAATAGAGCTTTCTTTTAGTGGTATTTGATCACCTGTGTACTTTTTATTTTTGGCGCTATAAACAAAAACATTTTTTTGAAAAATATATATATTTTTTAAAAAAAAAAACATTTCTCATTTCGGTCATAAAAAATATCCAAAAAACTAAAATTTCATCATAAATTTAGGCCAAAATGTGTTCTGCTACATGATTTTGGTTAAACAAATCCCAGTAAGTGTATATGTATTGCTTTGTGTGAAATTTATAGCGTCTACAAACTATGGTATAGATAATGGAATTTACACAGCTTTTACTTTCTGACTGCCCATCACATTTCTTGAAGTGCTAAAATACTAGGATAGTACAAACACACTCAAATGACCCCTTTTTGGAAAGTAGACAACCTAAGCTATCTGCTGAGAGGCATATTGAGTCCATGGAAGATTTTTTTTTTTCCACAAGTTTCTGGAAAATGACAAAAACATTTTTTTGTACACAAAGTTGCCATTTAAATGACTTATTTCTCGAACAAGCCATGGGTATATATGGAATTACACCCCAAAATACATTCTGCTACTTCTACCAAGTATGGGGACACCACATGCGTGAGACTTTTTGGGAGCCTAGCCACATACAGGAGCCTGAAATCCAATGACCACTTTGAAAGCCTGAAGGTGCGTAACTTCTTCCTCATTACACTTCCTCACTACCTATCACAGTTTCGTAGGCCCTGACATGCCAGGATAGCACCAAACCGCCCCAAATGACCCCTTTCTGGAAAGTAGACACTCCAAGGAATTTAAAAAGAGGCATGGTGAGTATTTTGCAGATCTTATTTTTTCTCACAAGGTTTTGAAATAGAAAAAAAAATAGAAAAAATATGTTTTTGTTCTTTATTTTCCAAAAACTTGTGGCAACAAATGAGATCTGCAAAATACTTACCATGCTTTTTATCAAATTCCTTGGGGTGTCTACTTTCCAAAAAGGGGTCATTTGGGGGGTTAGGTGCTATCCTGGCATTTCAGGGCCTCCGAAACTGTGATAGGTAGTCAGGAAGTGTAGTGAGGAAATAAAGCCCTTTAAAAGCCTGAAGGTGCTTATTGGATTGTGGGGTCCTGTACTTGGCTGTACGTCTCTCACATGTGGTACCCCCATACTCGGGAGAAGTAGCAGAATGCATTTTGGGGAGTAATTCTACATATACCCATGGCATGTGTGAGCAGTAAATCGTTTAAGTGACAATTTGGTGTAAAAAAAAAAAAAATTCTTCTATTAATTCAACATTCCTCTCAGCAAATAGTTTGGGGTGTCTACTTTCCAAAAAGGGGTCGTTTTGGGGGGTGGGGGTGTTTTATGCCCAGCATTAGAAGTTTATGCCACACATCACTCACTCTTCTAACCACCTGAAGATCAAGCCTTTTCTGACACTTTTTGTACACATGAAAACAATCAGTATTTTTTGCTAGGAAATTAATTTAAACCCCCAAACATTATATATTTTGTTAAAGCAGATACTCTAGTGAATAAAATGGTGGGTACTACAATCTTTTTATGGCACATAGTACTCGCGCAGCGATTTTTCAAAAGCAACTTTTTTAAAAAAATACACTTTTTTTACTTTTAATGCACAAAAACACAATATATTGGCCAACTATTTGGTAAAATATAAAAGATGATGGTATGCCGAGTAAATAGATACCAAACATGACATGCTTTAAAACTGCGCATGCCCTGTGCAATGGCGACAAACTGCATACATTTTTAATATCCATAGGCAACATTTTAAAAGCCTTTAAAAGCTACCATTTTAGATTTACAGAGGAGGTCTAGTGTTAGAATTACTGCCCTTAATCTGATGTTCATGGTGATACCTCACGTGTATGGCGCAACCGCTGTTTACATACCGGCACAGGGTTAAAGCTTGTGCACACAGGTGTGCGCGCATGGGAGGGGCGAGTTTTTGTTTTAAGTTATTTTGATTTTTTATATTATTTTTACACTGTACCTTTCATTTTTTTTATCACTTTTAATGCAAATATCCCCTATAACTTCAATGGGCATTGTCATATATTCTTTTGAGAAATCTGGGGTCTATCAGACCCTAGATATCTCCTATTCCCTTACATTATCTAATCAAACCAAAATCGGTGTGATCAGATGCTTTCCCAATTTACAAATGGCACTGTTTATATTCTGCAAAACTGTGATGAAATGCTCGTAGCTTCCGAATTCTTAGACTATAGAGATGATTGGCACCACTCTGGTCTCCAATCAGCTCTATGGTCAGCTGGCAGAAACACCGGCTGCATTCTCAGGTTCCCCCCGATGGCACGGGACTGCCCGAGAAGGCCGTGGAAGGCAGCGGGGGAAAGGGGGCATCATCTCCCACTGCTTGTAAAAGCAATCCTGAATAATAATTAGCCACTAGGATTGCTTTTACATGAAAGCCGATCGCCGGCTGAAAAAAACGATACCAGGATGATGCCTACAGCTTTAGGCATCATCCTGGTATAACCAAAGTCCAGTGATGTACCAGTACATCACTGATCCTTGTTGGGTATATATGCTATGTTCTTTTTTTTTGTATGCAGCCTGTGGGCTGGATGAAAAAAAGAGAAGAAATCTCTGCCAGAAAAAGTGTGTGGTATGCCCACCATTAGAATATACCGCCCTGCATCTACCCACTTCTAATGGTGGGCACACATTAGGTCACACTTTGCCACATGTGCCAATTGAACAAATGTCTAAATAGTGGCACTCTTGAATACAAATTGTCCACGTATAAGTGGTACCCCATATGGAAAAGGATGACACCAAGTCCCAAACTATCTTGTCACTGCTCCCCATGTAGTCTGGGCATCCGAGGGGCTCCACGTGACTATCTTTTACCTCGTAAATCCGAAACTTATAAGTATAGCCTGTTGTCCTCTGACAGGTCTTCTAGGTCTTGACCCCATATCTGGCATGCTTGCTGGGGAGAAATTGTTTGAATGCAAGGTGGCCAGAAAAATTAATGAGGGGCTCATCAACGCAGATTTTTTGCTGGGGAGTATAGACATCTGCAAATTTTTGGTTAGGATGATTTGCAAGGGGCTGAATTTTGTGGAGCCGGTCAAATTCAGGGTTACCCCGAGGATGACAGAGTGTATTATCATTGAAAAGCATAAAACACATTATACTCTCATATCTATGCCTGGTCATGGCAGCAGAGAACATGACATATGATGAATGAGGTCTGTGGACCAATACAACCGCAATTAATTTTTTTCAGTAATGCCCATGTTTAGGGTTAGGCCCAAAAAAAATGTAAATTCGGAAACCGTAATGAATTTCCATGCGACTGGTCTGGCAAGGTTTGAATTTGGGTTGGTGGCAATAAATTGTTGTGCATATAAATTGCTTTGATCCACAATCAACGCATACAGATATTCCGTGAAAAACATCTCCAAAAATCAAGGGGAGTAGTTAAATTTGCTATTTCCACCTGAATTCCGGGTTGGGCAGTGAATGGGGGAAGTACGGGTGCTGCAGAATTTGTGGGCTGTCAATCAGGATTTGCAAGCATATCCGGAAGGATACTAGGAGCTCTTTGGGCCTGTGTGCGAATACTTGGTGGCTGCGGGTTAAAACTTGTCCTTGCCACCGCACAGGCTTGTACTGCACTTATGGGACCTGTCATGTTACCAAGTGATACTGCAGTGCTAGTGTTATTATTATTATGCAGGATTTATATAGCGCCAACAGTTTGCTCAGCGCTACAATATAACGGGAGACAATACAGCAACAATACAGTTCAATACAAGAGGGTTAGGAGGGCCCTGATCCTAGGAGCTTACAATCTAAGAGATATGTGAAAGATCAAGATGTACTAGACCGCTGGTGTTCGCCAATTCACCAAAAGGTAGCGCGGCACTAGTACTGGCACTCTGCTGCATATGAGAGTCCTCAAAATTTACCGGCAAGTGCTAACAGAGATCAGGCCTGATTCTGCCAACACTGCGGTTTTGTGTGCAATGTATCAAGTGACAGTGACCTACTGACACTGCACTTGCTGGGGGAGAAGGGGGGGTAAGCGTAGGGGCTAAATGCAGGTGCTGGCAGGTGCCGGGGCTGATCCCGCTAACGCTGCGTTTTTGGGGACGCTATACTAATGTGAACCCTGGTATAGTGCTAATCTGATCAAACATATTGATTCGTTCAGGCACTATACTAGCAACGGAGGTTTATTGTGTATGAGTGTGTTCCTGGCAGTCAAGGGGTGAAATGTGATGACTGGTGTACTGACAGGCAATCTGACGCTATCTGGGAGGGGCATGAAAACCACGGGAGCGCAAATCATGTGTATATATATATATATATATATATATATATATGTGTGTGTGATTTTGCGCACCCATGCCGCCCTGTAGCAGTATTTCTGCTATAGGGCAGTCAGGAAGCGGTTACAGAAGCGGTTTGTGTTACGGCGCTGCGTTACTTTAACTGACAAATGCGCGGTCATGCAACACTGCACCCAAATTAAATCTACATCCTTTTTTTCCCATGAATTGAGCTTTCTTTCGGTGGTATTTGATTGACTGTGCGTTTTTTATTTTTTGCGCTATAAAAAAAAAGGCTGACAGTTTTGAGAAGAAAAAACAATATTTTGGACTTTTTGCTATAAAACATGTCCAGTAAAAAATTTAAAAATCAAATTTCGTCATAAATTTCGGCCAAAATGTATTCTGTGAGATGTTTTTGCTAAAAAAAAAATCCCAATACGTGTAAATTAATTGGTTTACGTGATTAACGACTTATGGCGGTGATCAGCGGCTTATAACAGTGATCAGCGACTTATGGCTGGACTGCGGACATTTTGACACTGGGGGGGAACTGACTTGGGGTCACTGTCATCCCTAGTGACATCAATACAGTGATCAGTGCAAAAAAAAAAAAACCCACTGACACCGTACTAATGGCACTGGGGAGGAAGGGGTTAACATTTTTAGGCAAAGGGTTAGCTGTGTGAGGGGAGTGTTTTACTAGTGGGCGGGGAATGTGTACTTCACAGGAACACACTGATCCCGAGAGCTAATCTCTGCTCTCGGGAACAGTGTGTTGGGAACTGATAGGGAGCAGAGCTGCATTGTAAACAATGCAGCTGTGCTCTGTGTCACTGTTTGCTGGCAATCGCCGGGATCTGGCGGGTAATGACCGGCTGGGACCTGGTGATTGACACCCACGGTCGCGATTGGCAGCGCAGGTAGGGCGGGCGCGCGCCCCCTACCTGTTTTGCATAATGACGTTTAGAAACGTGATTTTGCACAGTGGTGCCGCCCTGCCACAATATATGTACTGTGGCTGGTCAGCAACCGGTTAAACTCTCCAGTATTTTCCCAACCATATACATTAAACTAACAGGTCTATAATTACTTGATAAAAATCTGGATCCCTTTTTGAATATAGGCACCACATTGGCCTTACACCAATCCAGTGGTACTATGACAGTCATTAAAGAGTCCTTAAAAATTAGAAACAATGGCTTGGAAATAACAGAGCTCAATTCTTTAAGGACCCGTGGGTGTATGCCATCCGGTCCAGGTGCTTTATTCACCTTTATTCTGTCTAAATATTTGTGGATCATATCAATTGTGAGCCAATATGGATCATGTGTTACTAAAAATACTACCAATTTGTTAGTTTTTTCGACTGTTTAGCAAGCTAGCTGATCAGTTTCTGGGCCTCATGCTAATAGCTGGACTCTACTATGTTCTAATGGCTATTTATCTGTATTATTTTATTGGCCAAATTTTTGCCAGTTTTTGCTTAAAATCTAAATTAAAAAAAGCATGGGATTTTAGTTGGTAAGCGATTTGGAGCTTTGAGCTTTAAAGCCGTATTAAATCCAAAAGCAAACATTTATAATATTAATTATTATTAGTACAGGTACTTATATAGCGCTGTCAATTTACGCAGCGCTTTACATATACATTTACATCAGTCTCTAACCCTCAAGGGGCGTACAATCTAAGGTCCCAAAATTACATTCATACATACAAATACTAGGGCCAATTTAGACAGGAGCCAATTAACCTACCAGCATGTCTTTTGATATTGCAGCTTAACAATTCCTTTATAGAAATATATATATATTGGGCAGCATACTGGCTAAGTGGTTAACACTTCTGCCTGGCAGTATTAGGGTCATTGGTTTGAATCCCAACCATGACACCACCTGCCTGGTGTTTGCATGTTCTCACTGTGCCTGCGTGGGTTTCCTCCCGGTACTCTGGTTTCCTCTCACACTCCAAAGACACGCTGGTAGGTTAATTGGATCCTGTCTAAATTGGCCTTTGTATGTGTATGTATGAATGTAAGTTATTGACCTTAGATTGTACACCCCATGAGGGTAAGTGACTGATGTGACTGTATAATATATATGTAAAGCGCTGAGTAAATTGACAGCACTTTATAAGTACCTGTAATAAATAAATAAATAAATGTGAAGGCTGCATAGTTTTTTTAGGCTTTTTTTTCACCTGATGATCGAGTCAGTAAGTCTGTTGTTTTTCAACAGAACAAACTTTCCTGCAAATGTACCAGTTTGAGACAAACCATTTACCACTGACAAGAGTACTTACAATGATCAGCTTTTATTTATGTAAAATCTTTAAGCAAAAAGAAAAAAAAAGCTGTTCCTGTAACTGCTTGTGTAACTGTAGTGTGAGCTGGAGTTTGGCTTCTATTTGTTTAGTGCATCTAAATCTGCTAAATGGAAGATGTCTAAATAAAGGAAACTAATGCAGATACCACATCTAAAGTTTGGTAAGTTACATAATATTGCATGTTTGGTTTTGGGTTTACTACTGCTTTAAAGTCTAAGTTAACCTTTTTTTTTTTTTCTAAATTCCATCTCCCCTATGTACCAATATACCAATAACGTACCTTGGTTGCAAAAAAATAAAAGGTCTCTTTGATTTTGAGAACAAGGCCTTACACCTTAGTCAATGCTGTATTTCTTAGAAAGTTTCATCACTTGTTGGTAGGTAGATTTGGGGCTGGTTCACACTATAGAAATGCAGTCAAGATGCATTCTAGATGCGTTTCTGCATGTAAATTTTTGACGCATTTTTCACGTGCATTTTTGACACGTTGCGGTGCGTTTCATTTTTTCTCCTCTCTTTTTCTTCAATTTAAATAGGAACATGTGTGTTCAAGTGCGTTTTTGATGCATTTTACTGTGTTCCAGTACAGTTTTGTGCAGGAAAAATGCAGCCTGTTCTCATTTTTTCTGCATCCAAAATGCACTGAAACTGCAAGCACTGATGTGAACTATGACATTGACAACCATATAACCTACTTTCTGTGCATTTTGGATGCAGAAAAAAATGTAGTGTGACCTGTCCCTTAAGAAAGAAAAACTGGTAAGACACAGAAAGGATTTCATCATCAACTGACCTCATTAGCACACACCTGTGGCTGCCTGCCCCCCTTCCAGCAGATCACTACCTCCCACTTCCGCAGGTGTATAGTTTTCCAATGCAATTAATCAGTGCTCACTGTTCTCACTAAATACACAGGCATCATTTTATTCTATTTTAATTTCATCTTGCATAGATCATTCATTTGGCAGAGTGTGCAGGAGATGAGCAATCAGATAACAGCCTATGCAGATATAGAAGTAGTACTGAAAACAGAAGAAGTCAGTCCTAGGTTCTGTATAGCTCACCATAGCCTATACAATCTAATTGTACAATATCCTGTAGATCTACCATCAACTATGTAGTGCAAGGACCTGCCTGATTGAATAGATGTGTGTCCTCCTATGATATAGTTTTGGTAAATCTAAAGGAGATCATACAGAGATTGTGCAATCAGATTGTGTAATGTATGGTCACCTTTATAAACCTAAAATTAACTACTTGCGCTTTCAGTGCCATTAATTGTTAATGGAACACCAAACACAGAAACAAGCACACATTTTGCCACTTAAAAAAACGAGTGACAAATGCAGCAAAACACAGTAAAAAACATGCAACCTACATCATGCCAAAATGTCCCATGAGCTACTTTGCCACATGTAGCGCAGCCCATGGACAATTGTAACACCAGACTACCCTTTTCTGCCACCTTTATCTCCAGCAAACTTTATTCTGTGGTACAGTGTGGCCAAACCATATGGGTTTCCCACAAATTTATTGAAAGAAAAAAGGGGGCAGTCAGTTTGTGGAATGAGGAAAGTTTGACCTTTAAATGGAGAAATAAATGGGACGTGTATGTCCTTTCCTCCATCCACAAATACATCTCAGTGGAATTCCAAGGAAGACACTGTCCAGCCAAAAAACCTGATTGCAGTTTATGGGAGGTGTAAATTTTAATGACCAAATGATACAGGCCTAGCCACCAGAAGATCAATTTATTGAATAAGAATTGTTCATATACCTGTTCCAACTGCATGAAATACACTTCTTGATATTATCCCTCTTACCCAGAGGCAGAAAACCCCTCAAAAATGCTGTGTGTGCACCAGTAATAGACTAAGACATGAACTCTGCATATGATTCTGTATCTGCCATATCTCACTATGTTATTAGTGAAGGTATGGTGAAGATATTTCTCCTGGTATTTCAATGTTTCTGATGTCATATGTAACGACAATTTTTCTATGTTCTCAACCATGTTTCTGCTTGCTGCCTGGACTGACCATTTGCCTGCAAACTGACCATGCTTCGGCATGCCACTTGAACTTACCCTAGCTTGTTTATCGACTACGTTTCTGCTTTCCACTTGAACTGACCTTGGCCTGTCATTGGCCATATATTTGTTCTGCCGCCTCAACTGATCAATTGCCTGTTGTGACAATGCAAGTCTCTGTAGCTGTGGGATTGAAGACAATGCAGGGGTTTCACGTATGCAGAGTGAGGGGCTCCAGAGTAGTATTTCTGAGTGGAGAAAACTAAGCTTTTGGTTTTCCCTGGTGTTGTAATTCCTGCATCACAATCTGGAGTTCAGAAGCTTCAAAGAGCTTTGGGTGGGAAGAAGCCTCTACCCCTGTGTTCAGAATTTATCTGACCAAGGCGCCAAGCCTGATGCTTCTGCTTGCTGCATCGACTAATATTTTTACCACTTCTCTGCCTGCTGTCTGTACTGTCCCTGGCCTATTTTTGGACCATGTTCCTGTCTGCTGCCTGGACTGATTCTTTGGCTATTTGCTGATTATATCTCTGCCTGCTGCTCCTGGTCTGTTTATGGACCATGTTCCTGCCTTCTAATTAGACCAATCCTTTGCCGGTTTCCTGGCACCATCACTGACACATCTGCACGTCTCATAGGCTATGTTGCGAGACACCAGCCCCACCCATCCTCTGTGGACAACTGAACTACTAGAACCACGGGACTCTTTTGTTTACCCTTTGTTCAGCCTCCTGTGTACCCTTTGTTCAGCTTCCTGGCCAGTGAGCATAGCATTTTGCTATGGGAGAAGCCATATACCAGTAGGTTATGCCTGCTTGGCATTTACGAACAGAGACTGCTGTGGGCGCAGCTACACTATGCTATATACATTACCCACTACAGATGAGACCATTACAGTACATTGTTTTCCGTACAGTGTTAGTTGATTTTTGTGATATACGGAATGCAACTCTGGGTACATAATCAGTCCAAACACTGAAAAGGTCTTACACATGTAGTATCCCCATACTTCGGGAGGAGTAGCAGAATGTGTTTTGAAGTGTAATTCTAAACATGCCTTAACTTAGGAATCGACAACTTTGTCTAAAAAACAAGATTTAATTTTCTTTCCACATTTTCCAAAAGCGTGTGGCAAAAAAAATAATTTCCAAAAGAAGCATTATGCCTCTTAGAAAATAGCTTGGAGGGTTTGTTTTCCAAAATGTGGCATTTTGTGGCTGTCTCCATTGTCCTGGTGCTCCTGGGCCTTCAAAAATGTGATAGGTAGTCAGGAAATTTGATGTGTTATTTATGTACCTAAAACGTCTGCAGATGCTCCTTGGATGTTGGACCCCTGTATGTAGTGGAATGTGAAAAAGTCTCACAAAAGTGGTATTGCTATACTCAGGAGGAGTAGCAAAATGTGTTTTGAGGTGTAATTCTAAGTATGTATACATTGTAATTAAGAAATAACTGAACTTTGAATGTTGAAATTACGATTTTGTGAAAAAAAAAAATATTTACATTTCCAAAGAAACGTGGGAAAAAATAACTACTTCATATAACCCACCATGCCTCTCACCAAATACCTTAGACTATCTACTTTCTAATAAGTAGTCATTTGGGCTGTATGTGTACTGTCTTGGCATTTTAGGGTCTCAAGAAATGAGATAGGTAGCCAGAACTTTAGGTTTCATAAATTTTCAAAATATATACAACAGTTTGTAGACGCTATAGCTTTCACAGAGAAAAAACAAATACTGTTTTGGGTTATTTTTACCAAAGAAATTTAGCAGAAATCATTTTGGCTTAAATTTAGGAAGACAAAATGAACAAAAACTGAAAATGTTTTTTTTTTCAAAATTGTCAGTCTTATTTAGTTTATACTGCTCAGAACATTTACAGAAATGTCAGAAAACCTTATCTGCATATTGGTTTGGATCAGTGAATCAAAGCATTGAAGCAGGAGAGTCGGCATGACAGCCAGGCAATTAGCATTTTTAGATGGAAAAGTCAGTAAAAACAGCTTCCTTGCTTCTCTTATGGCAGGTTTTCTTTAGTAAGGAGGCACTGGGTAGCAACTAAAAGCAACCTGTCAGATAGCACCCATTTCCCAGTTTTACTATATTAAATTGAGATCTGGTTGCTTTGGGTTACTGCACTGTACACATGGTCACTGAACATTGTACTGCCTAACTACGGTAAATAATCCAACATGTGCAGATGCAGAATTCTGAAAAAATAAATAGGCTTTTTAAGCCTTATCCTATGAAGGCTAAAAACTGTCAATGATGAGCACTGAAACAACTTCTATTTTGCATTCTGCAGAAGTTATTTTGAAAGGGTGTGATTCCTGCATTGCAGTACTGGATTTTAGCCTGAACTGCAGGGAAAACAAAAAATACACTTGCAGTGGAGCTCCTCCACACTGCAACAGTTAAATACTTCTTTATTCCTAGGGTACCAGTAAAAAGGACTTTCATTCAATCCAGGAGTAGGCAACCTTAACCACTTCCAGTCCGGAATCTTTTACCCCCTTCCTGTCCAGGCCAATTTTCAGCTTTCAGTGCTATCACACTTTGAATGACAATTGCGCAGTCATGCAACACTGTACCCATATGAATGTTTTAGCATTTTTTTGAGACAGATAAAGCTTTATTTTGGTGGTATTTATTCACCACTGGGATTTTTATTTTTTTTTGCTATGTAAATTAAAAAGTCCAAACATTTGGAAAAAACGTGTTTTTCTTATAAAATTTTGCAAATAAATAGTATTTCATCATAAATCTTGGCCAAAATTTATTCCGTTATATTTTTAGTAAAAAAAAAAATAACCCAAATTAGTTTATAACCAAAAATTATAATTTAAAAAAAAAGTTTTAATATTTTTTATTTATTTATTTATTTTTACATACTGTCACCCTAGCAGTACAGTGTCACCATGGTGACACTGCACTACTTGTGGGGGGTGATGAAGATTTTTTTTTTTACACTGATTGCTTTTACACCCATAAAGGACAAGAAAATTGTTGCCTTCATGTTTGCTATAAACTAAAGGCAAAACTTTTTTTTGGTAGTTTTGGAAAGAGTGGAGAGGGGTTAGAGCCTGTCAGCTTTTTTTAAACTGCTGTCTGTATACCTGTTAAGGAGATTCGCCCTCCCTATTTGTCCTGTGTACCCTTATCATCAAGCATGAAAAAGAAAATAAAAAACCTCAACATTTTTGTTTGTCACAAGAACAGGAATAGGGGGGAAACCTTCCAATGGGGGCACTAGTTCTGGTGACCTAGTGACAACCAGGGATTCCCTATCTCTAGGGGGATTTTCTCCCACTTTCTGATTTGTCTATGTGACAGGATGTAAAAAGAAATTCCGCCACTGGGACACAGATAACAAAAGAAACTGACAGGGTTACAACTTCTTTTGGGCCACACGCATTGTGCAATTTGGTTTTTGTGATTGCAGCATAAAATTGTTGCACGACTATCATGGCAGAATTGCCCTGCATTTTTAGGTGCCATTGAAATGAATGGCACCTGAACACATTGATGTGCGACTTGACATTTTATTAGCGTGTTTTGAAATCGTGGGCAGAATTGCAGCAATTAAGCCCGCGATTCAAAACGCCCATATGTCAACAGAGCCTTAGACCCCGTTCACACTTTAGCGGTTTTTTTTTTTTGCTCAAAGCTCAGAAACGCACAACAAGCAAAATAACATTTATTTCAATGGTCCCTGTTCACATTTGAGCATTTTGTCGCCTGTAGCCTAAATGGGTATAAAAGTATTTTATATGATATATAGTAATATTAAAAAAAGAATTTTTAAATGTTCTCCTAAAGCATAATATTTGATATTGGGCAATACATTACCTTCTCACTCAGAGAAGTTACTCCAATTTTAAAAGAAATATTTTAATCCTGTTTGCTAATTACAACCTGTCAGGAGGACATCTTTGACAGTAAAACATTCATCCAACATAAGCTGTTACTTATTAAATGATTGCCTGGTAATACTCCATTAGTAAAATACACTAACAGCAGAAAAAGTCTGAATGAGTGCACTGTACCAGCACTTCACTTCAAAAGGGTAAACAGCATTGTTTAAGTGGGCCAACATAAGACTCTAAGCTAAACTAAATGAAGTTAGGTCTCTGTAGATTTATCTTTAAAGGGTTAGCATGCATAAATTACAATTTAATTTATATTAGGAGCTTTTATTCTAAACCAGAACTGAAGACATTTAAGATAAATATGGTAATACCTGCCAGCTGCTACTTGTAAAGATGGCCATAGGCATGATATGATCCAGACGGAAAGGACAGCAATCTAATGTCTGATCAACCCCCCATTGACCTCTCTCAGGGAAAAAGACCATTATGATAGGTTTGAAAACCTTATTTGATCACCACATTCCCCAAGACACTACAGGTGTCTTCTCTCCAATTCTACTTCTACCTGCACAGCAGAACAATGTGATTGTCAATTATCCGCGTGTAGGCACAAAAGGTACATTCAGCATCATCTGAGGTTTATAGCCATACTAAAGTAATTTTGTAATAAAGGAAGTATGAGGGCTGTCATTACACCCTGTTCCAAATTATTATGCAAATTCTATTTAAGTGTCACAAAGATTAAATATTTTGTTTTTCAGTGTTAGGCTGGCGATACATTATACAATTATCTTCTAATTTTCTGCCCAATTTCCTTTAGATTTACCTTCAATTGTGTAGTGCAAGGGCCTGCCTAATTGGATACAACTGAAAGTGTTGTTTAGGTTTGTCCTATTATATGGTTTTTGGTAAATCTAAACCAAAAATCTCCAGATAATTGTATAATGTATGGCCAGCCTTAACTCATGGATGGCATTGTGTCTCAGGGCTCTTTTGATCACTGAAAACAATCTCGGACACCTGTGATAATTAGATTGGCAGGTGAGCCCAATTTAAGGTAAAACTACTAAAGGAGGGTGTTCCACATTATTAAGCAGAGCACCATTTTCAAGCAATATGGGGAAGAAAAAGGATCTCCCTGCAGCCGAAAGGAGTGAAATAGTTCAAAGCCTTGGACGAGGCATGAAAACATTAGATATTTCACGAAAACGTAAGCGTGGTCATCGCACTATTAAGAGATTTGTGGCTGATTCAGAGCACAGACGGGTTCGTGCAGATAAAGGCACATTGAGGAAGATTTCTGCCATATCTATGCATCGGATCAAGAGAGCAGCTGCTAAAATACCATTACATAGCAGCAAACAGATATTTGAAGCTGCTAGTGCCTCTGGAGTCCCACAGACATCAAAGTGTAGAGTCCTCCAGAATCTTGCAACTGTGCATAAACCTTCTATTCGGCCACCACTAACCAATGCTCACAAGCAGAAATGGCTGCATTGGGCAGAAAAATACATGAAGACTAATCTACAAACAGTCCTGTTCACTGATGAGTGCCGTGCAACCCTGGATGATCCAGATGGATGGAGTAGTGGATGGTTGGTGGGTGGCCACCCTGTTCCAACAAGGCTGCGACATCAGCAAGGCAGTGGTGGAGTCATGTTTTGGGCCAGAATCATGGGAACAGAGCTGGTCGGCCCCTTTAGGGTCCCCGAAGGTGTAAAGATGACCTCTGCAAAGTATGTGGAGTTTATGACTGACCACTTTCTTCCCTGGTACAGAAGGAAGAACTATGCTTTCCCTAATAAAATCATCTTCATGCATGACAATGCACCATCTCATGCTGTAAAGAATACCTCTGCATCAATGGCTGCTATGGGGATAAAAGGAGAGAAAGTCATGGTGTGGCCTCCGTCCTCCCCTGACCTCAATCCTATTGAGAACCTTTGGAGCATCCTCAAGCAAAAGATCTATGAGGGTGGGAGGCAGTTTACATCCAAACAGCAGCTCTGGGAGGCTATTCTGACTAGAGATGAGCGAAGAAATGAAAAATTCGATTCGACTGATTCGGCGAATTCGTGGACAATATTCGATTCGAGTCGAATAAATTCGCTGTGAATTTAACTTAAAAAAGGGTGTTTCTAGGCTTCAGAGAGACTTAATATTAGTGCAGAACACTGTACCTTTAATTTAAATGCCCTTGGAGTCTGCTGGGGAAGAGAAATAATACTGTCTGTCAGTATGACATGCAGATGAGTGCCGTCGATCTTAGAATCACTGCACACTTCACTCCTTTGGCCAGTCACGGGGCCAAAACCAGTGTTTGGAGCCACAGTGTGGCGGTGGAGGCAGCAGCAATGGGAGGCCATACAGCAACCTATGACAAAATGGAAACCAGCAGGAGCGTGAGGAGACCTGAAAGTGGCACATGGCAGAGTGGGAGCAATGGGAGGCGGTACAGGGACCCAGGTCACACTGTGGGCCCAGCAGCAGCGTGACCAGGCGGTACGGGGGCCCATGGCCGATATGGGGCTTGGTGGCACCTATGGAAGGCCTGTAATCTGCCAGCAACCTATGACAAAATGGACAACCGCAGGAGTGTGAGGAGATTTCAAAGTGGCACATGGCAGAGTGGAAGCAATGGGAGGCCGTACAGGGACCCAGGTCACACTGTGGGCTCAGCAGCAGCGTGACCAGGAGGTACGGGGGCCCATGGTCGATATGGGGCCTGGCGGCACCTATGGAAGGCCGCTAATCTGCCAGCAACCTATGACAAAATGGACAACCGCAGGAGTGTGAGGAGATTTCAAAGAGGTACATGGCAGAGTGGAAGCAATGGGAGGCCGTACAGGGACCCAGGTCACACTGTGGGACCAGCATCAGCGTGAACAGGCGGTACGGGGGCCCATGGCCGATTTGACCTCATTCATCCCATAGTCCTGCCGACTCACGAATAGCGTGGCCTCCTCAAAGGGCCTGAGCAAGCGCAGGTGTCACACATGAGCTGACAATGGCTGACATCTAAGTTACACAGGGAGTACCTTTATCCGCTTTTAACATCAGGAAATCTGTGATGGCCTTTAGCTGTTCGTAAAGGCGGTCTAACATATGTAGGGTTGAATTACACCTTGTTGCAACGTCACAGCATGAGGAGTCGGTACGGGGGCCCATGGCAGATTACATGTCTGGCAGCAGCAATGGGAGGCCCGTAATCTGCCAGCACCCTATGTCAAAAAATTTAACACACCAGCAGTGTGAAGAGACCTGAAAGTGGCACATGGCAGCAGAGTGTGGCGATGGAGACAGCAGCAATGGGAGGCCGTACAGGGACCCATGAGAGACTCTAGACTTGGCAGCAGCATGAGGAGGCGGTATATAGGGGCCCATGGCAGATTAGGGGCCTGGCAGCAGCTATGTGAGGCCCGTAATCTGCCTGCACCCTATGTCAAAAAATTTAACACACCAGCAGTGTGAAGAGACCTGAAAGTGGCACATGGCAGCAGAGTGTGGCGATGGAGACAGCAGCAATGGGAGGCCGTACAGGGACCCATGAGAGACTCTAGACTTGGCAGCAGCATGAGGAGGCGGTTTATAGGGGCCCATGGCAGATTAGGGGCCTGGCAGCAGCTATGTGAGGCCCGTAATCTGCCTGCACCCTATGTCAAAAAATTTAACACACCAGCAGTGTGAAGGAGACCTGAAAGTGGCACATGGCAGCAGAGTGTGGCGATGGAGACAGCAGCAATGGGAGGCCGTACAGGGACCCATGAGAGACTCTGGACTTGGCAGCAGCATGAGGAGGCGGTATATAGGGGCCAATGGCAGATTAGGGGCCTGGCAGCAGCTATGTGAGGCCCGTAATCTGCCTGCACCCTATGTCAAAAAATTAAACACACCAGCAGTGTGAAGAGACCTGAAAGTGGCACATGGCAGCAGAGTGTGGCGATGGAGACAGCAGCAATGGGAGGCCGTACAGGGACCCATGAGAGACTCTGGACTTGGCAGCAGCATGAGGAGGCGGTATATAGGGGCCCATGGCAGATTAGGGGCCTGGCAGCAGCTATGTGAGGCCCGTAATCTGCCTGCACCCTATGTCAAAAAATTAAACACACCAGCAGTGTGAAGAGACCTGAAAGTGGCACATGGCAGAGTGTGGCGATGGAGACAGCAGCAATGGGAGGCCGTACAGGGACCCATGACAGACTCTAGACTTGGCAGCAGCATGAGGAGGCGGTATATAGGGGCCCATGGCAGATTAGGGGCCTGGCAGCAGCTATGTGAGGCCCGTAATCTGCCTGCACCCTATGTCAAAAAATTTAACACACCAGCAGTGTGAAGAGACCTGAAAGTGGCACATGGCAGCAGAGTGTGGCGATGGAGACAGCAGCAATGGGAGGCCGTACAGGGACCCATGAGAGACTCTGGACTTGGCAGCAGCATGAGGAGGCGGTATATAGGGGCCCATGGCAGATTAGGGGCCTGGCAGCAGCTATGTGAGGCCCGTTATCTTGCAGCACCCTATGTCAAAAAATTAAACACACCAGCAGTGTGAAGAGACCTGAAAGTGGCACATGGCAGCAGAGTGTGGCGATGGAGACAGCAGCAATGGGAGGCCGTACAGGGACCCATGAGAGACTCTAGACTTGGCAGCAGCATGAGGAGGCGGTTTATAGGGGCCCATGGCAGATTAGGGGCCTGGCAGCAGCTATGTGAGGCCCGTAATCTGCCTGCACCCTATGTCAAAAAATTTAACACACCAGCAGTGTGAAGAGACCTGAAAGTGGCACATGGCAGCAGAGTGTGGCGATGGAGACAGCAGCAATGGGAGGCCGTACAGGGACCCATGAGAGACTCTAGACTTGGCAGCAGCATGAGGAGGCGGTATATAGGGGCCCATGGCAGATTAGGGGCCTGGCAGCAGCTATGTGAGGCCCGTAATCTGCCTGCACCCTATGTCAAAAAATTTAACACACCAGCAGTGTGAAGAGACCTGAAAGTGGCACATGGCAGCAGAGTGTGGCGATGGAGACAGCAGCAATGGGAGGCCGTACAGGGACCCATGAGAGACTCTGGACTTGGCAGCAGCATGAGGAGGCGGTATATAGGGGCCCATGGCAGATTAGGGGCCTGGCAGCAGCTATGTGAGGCCCGTTATCTTGCAGCACCCTATATCAAAAAATTAAACACACCAGCAGTGTGAAGAGACCTGAAAGTGGCACATGGCAGCAGAGTGTGGCGATGGAGACAGCAGCAATGGGAGGCCGTACAGGGACCCATGAGAGACTCTAGACTTGGCAGCAGCATGAGGAGGCGGTTTATAGGGGCCCATGGCAGATTAGGGGCCTGGCAGCAGCTATGTGAGGCCCGTAATCTGCCTGCACCCTATGTCAAAAAATTTAACACACCAGCAGTGTGAAGAGACCTGAAAGTGGCACATGGCAGCAGAGTGTGGCGATGGAGACAGCAGCAATGGGAGGCCGTACAGGGACCCATGAGAGACTCTAGACTTGGCAGCAGCATGAGGAGGCGGTATATAGGGGCCCATGGCAGATTAGGGGCCTGGCAGCAGCTATGTGAGGCCCGTAATCTGCCTGCACCCTATGTCAAAAAATTTAACACACCAGCAGTGTGAAGAGACCTGAAAGTGGCACATGGCAGCAGAGTGTGGCGATGGAGACAGCAGCAATGGGAGGCCGTACAGGGACCCATGAGAGACTCTAGACTTGGCAGCAGCATGAGGAGGCGGTATATAGGGGCCCATGGCAGATTAGGGGCCTGGCAGCAGCTATGTGAGGCCCGTAATCTGCCTGCACCCTATGTCAAAAAATTTAACACACCAGCAGTGTGAAGAGACCTGAAAGTGGCACATGGCAGCAGAGTGTGGCGATGGAGACAGCAGCAATGGGAGGCCGTACAGGGACCCATGAGAGACTCTGGACTTGGCAGCAGCATGAGGAGGCGGTATATAGGGGCCCATGGCAGATTAGGGGCCTGGCAGCAGCTATGTGAGGCCCGTTATCTTGCAGCACCCTATGTCAAAAAATTAAACACACCAGCAGTGTGAAGAGACCTGAAAGTGGCACATGGCAGCAGAGTGTGGCGATGGAGACAGCAGCAATGGGAGGCCGTACAGGGACCCATGAGAGACTCTGGACTTGGCAGCAGCATGAGGAGGCGGTATATAGGGGCCCATGGCAGATTAGGGGCCTGGCAGCAGCTATGTGAGGCCCGTAATCTGCCTGCACCCTATGTCAAAAAATTTAACACACCAGCAGTGTGAAGAGACCTGAAAGTGGCACATGGCAGCAGAGTGTGGCGATGGAGACAGCAGCAATGGGAGGCCGTACAGGGACCCATGAGAGACTCTAGACTTGGCAGCAGCATGAGGAGGCGGTATATAGGGGCCCATGGCAGATTAGGGGCCTGGCAGCAGCTATGTGAGGCCCGTAATCTGCCTGCACCCTATGTCAAAAAATTTAACACACCAGCAGTGTGAAGAGACCTGAAAGTGGCACATGGCAGCAGAGTGTGGCGATGGAGACAGCAGCAATGGGAGGCCGTACAGGGACCCATGAGAGACTCTGGACTTGGCAGCAGCATGAGGAGGCGGTATATAGGGGCCCATGGCAGATTAGGGGCCTGGCAGCAGCTATGTGAGGCCCGTTATCTTGCAGCACCCTATGTCAAAAAATTAAACACACCAGCAGTGTGAAGAGACCTGAAAGTGGCACATGGCAGCAGAGTGTGGCGATGGAGACAGCAGCAATGGGAGGCCGTACAGGGACCCATGAGAGACTCTGGACTTGGCAGCAGCATGAGGAGGCGGTATATAGGGGCCCATGGCAGATTAGGGGCCTGGCAGCAGCTATGTGAGGCCCGTTATCTTGCAGCACCCTATGTCAAAAAATTAAACACACCAGCAGTGTGAAGAGACCTGAAAGTGGCACATGGCAGCAGAGTGTGGCGATGGAGACAGCAGCAATGGGAGGCCGTACAGGGACCCATGAGAGACTCTAGACTTGGCAGCAGCATGAGGAGGCGGTTTATAGGGGCCCATGGCAGATTAGGGGCCTGGCAGCAGCTATGTGAGGCCCGTAATCTGCCTGCACCCTATGTCAAAAAATTTAACACACCAGCAGTGTGAAGAGACCTGAAAGTGGCACATGGCAGCAGAGTGTGGCGATGGAGACAGCAGCAATGGGAGGCCGTACAGGGACCCATGAGAGACTCTAGACTTGGCAGCAGCATGAGGAGGCGGTATATAGGGGCCCATGGCAGATTAGGGGCCTGGCAGCAGCTATGTGAGGCCCGTAATCTGCCTGCACCCTATGTCAAAAAATTTAACACACCAGCAGTGTGAAGAGACCTGAAAGTGGCACATGGCAGCAGAGTGTGGCGATGGAGACAGCAGCAATGGGAGGCCGTACAGGGACCCATGAGAGACTCTAGACTTGGCAGCAGCATGAGGAGGCGGTATATAGGGGCCCATGGCAGATTAGGGGCCTGGCAGCAGCTATGTGAGGCCCGTAATCTGCCTGCACCCTATGTCAAAAAATTTAACACACCAGCAGTGTGAAGAGACCTGAAAGTGGCACATGGCAGCAGAGTGTGGCGATGGAGACAGCAGCAATGGGAGGCCGTACAGGGACCCATGAGAGACTCTAGACTTGGCAGCAGCATGAGGAGGCGGTATATAGGGGCCCATGGCAGATTAGGGGCCTGGCAGCAGCTATGTGAGGCCCGTAATCTGCCTGCACCCTATGTCAAAAAATTTAACACACCAGCAGTGTGAAGAGACCTGAAAGTGGCACATGGCAGCAGAGTGTGGCGATGGAGACAGCAGCAATGGGAGGCCGTACAGGGACCCATGAGAGACTCTGGACTTGGCAGCAGCATGAGGAGGCGGTATATAGGGGCCCATGGCAGATTAGGGGCCTGGCAGCAGCTATGTGAGGCCCGTTATCTTGCAGCACCCTATGTCAAAAAATTAAACACACCAGCAGTGTGAAGAGACCTGAAAGTGGCACATGGCAGCAGAGTGTGGCGATGGAGACAGCAGCAATGGGAGGCCGTACAGGGACCCATGAGAGACTCTGGACTTGGCAGCAGCATGAGGAGGCGGTATATAGGGGCCCATGGCAGATTAGGGGCCTGGCAGCAGCTATGTGAGGCCCGTAATCTGCCTGCACCCTATGTCAAAAAATTTAACACACCAGCAGTGTGAAGAGACCTGAAAGTGGCACATGGCAGCAGAGTGTGGCGATGGAGACAGCAGCAATGGGAGGCCGTACAGGGACCCATGAGAGACTCTAGACTTGGCAGCAGCATGAGGAGGCGGTATATAGGGGCCCATGGCAGATTAGGGGCCTGGCAGCAGCTATGTGAGGCCCGTAATCTGCCTGCACCCTATGTCAAAAAATTTAACACACCAGCAGTGTGAAGAGACCTGAAAGTGGCACATGGCAGCAGAGTGTGGCGATGGAGACAGCAGCAATGGGAGGCCGTACAGGGACCCATGAGAGACTCTGGACTTGGCAGCAGCATGAGGAGGCGGTATATAGGGGCCCATGGCAGATTAGGGGCCTGGCAGCAGCTATGTGAGGCCCGTTATCTTGCAGCACCCTATGTCAAAAAATTAAACACACCAGCAGTGTGAAGAGACCTGAAAGTGGCACATGGCAGCAGAGTGTGGCGATGGAGACAGCAGCAATGGGAGGCCGTACAGGGACCCATGAGAGACTCTGGACTTGGCAGCAGCATGAGGAGGCGGTATATAGGGGCCCATGGCAGATTAGGGGCCTGGCAGCAGCTATGTGAGGCCCGTTATCTTGCAGCACCCTATGTCAAAAAATTAAACACACCAGCAGTGTGAAGAGACCTGAAAGTGGCACATGGCAGCAGAGTGTGGCGATGGAGACAGCAGCAATGGGAGGCCGTACAGGGACCCATGAGAGACTCTAGACTTGGCAGCAGCATGAGGAGGCGGTTTATAGGGGCCCATGGCAGATTAGGGGCCTGGCAGCAGCTATGTGAGGCCCGTAATCTGCCTGCACCCTATGTCAAAAAATTTAACACACCAGCAGTGTGAAGAGACCTGAAAGTGGCACATGGCAGCAGAGTGTGGCGATGGAGACAGCAGCAATGGGAGGCCGTACAGGGACCCATGAGAGACTCTAGACTTGGCAGCAGCATGAGGAGGCGGTATATAGGGGCCCATGGCAGATTAGGGGCCTGGCAGCAGCTATGTGAGGCCCGTAATCTGCCTGCACCCTATGTCAAAAAATTTAACACACCAGCAGTGTGAAGAGACCTGAAAGTGGCACATGGCAGCAGAGTGTGGCGATGGAGACAGCAGCAATGGGAGGCCGTACAGGGACCCATGAGAGACTCTAGACTTGGCAGCAGCATGAGGAGGCGGTATATAGGGGCCCATGGCAGATTAGGGGCCTGGCAGCAGCTATGTGAGGCCCGTAATCTGCCTGCACCCTATGTCAAAAAATTTAACACACCAGCAGTGTGAAGAGACCTGAAAGTGGCACATGGCAGCAGAGTGTGGCGATGGAGACAGCAGCAATGGGAGGCCGTACAGGGACCCATGAGAGACTCTGGACTTGGCAGCAGCATGAGGAGGCGGTATATAGGGGCCCATGGCAGATTAGGGGCCTGGCAGCAGCTATGTGAGGCCCGTTATCTTGCAGCACCCTATGTCAAAAAATTAAACACACCAGCAGTGTGAAGAGACCTGAAAGTGGCACATGGCAGCAGAGTGTGGCGATGGAGACAGCAGCAATGGGAGGCCGTGCAGGGACCCATGAGAGACTCTGGACTTGGCAGCAGCATGAGGAGGCGGTATATAGGGGCCCATGGCAGATTAGGGGCCTGGCAGCAGCTATGTGAGGCCCGTAATCTGCCTGCACCCTATGTCAAAAAATTTAACACACCAGCAGTGTGAAGAGACCTGAAAGTGGCACATGGCAGCAGAGTGTGGCGATGGAGACAGCAGCAATGGGAGGCCGTACAGGGACCCATGAGAGACTCTAGACTTGGCAGCAGCATGAGGAGGCGGTATATAGGGGCCCATGGCAGATTAGGGGCCTGGCAGCAGCTATGTGAGGCCCGTAATCTGCCAGCACCCTATGTCAAAAAATTTAACACACCAGCAGTGTGAAGAGACCTGAAAGTGGCACATGGCAGCAGAGTGTGGCGATGGAGACAGCAGCAATGGGAGGCCGTACAGGGACCCATGAGAGACTCTGGACTTGGCAGCAGCATGAGGAGGCGGTATATAGGGGCCCATGGCAGATTAGGGGCCTGGCAGCAGCTATGTGAGGCCCGTTATCTTGCAGCACCCTATGTCAAAAAATTAAACACACCAGCAGTGTGAAGAGACCTGAAAGTGGCACATGGCAGCAGAGTGTGGCGATGGAGACAGCAGCAATGGGAGGCCGTACAGGGACCCATGAGAGACTCTGGACTTGGCAGCAGCATGAGGAGGCGGTATATAGGGGCCCATGGCAGATTAGGGGCCTGGCAGCAGCTATGTGAGGCCCGTAATCTGCCTGCACCCTATGTCAAAAAATTTAACACACCAGCAGTGTGAAGAGACCTGAAAGTGGCACATGGCAGCAGAGTGTGGCGATGGAGACAGCAGCAATGGGAGGCCGTACAGGGACCCATGAGAGACTCTAGACTTGGCAGCAGCATGAGGAGGCGGTATATAGGGGCCCATGGCAGATTAGGGGCCTGGCAGCAGCTATGTGAGGCCCGTAATCTGCCAGCACCCTATGTCAAAAAATTTAACACACCAGCAGTGTGAAGAGACCTGAAAGTGGCACATGGCAGCAGAGTGTGGCGATGGAGACAGCAGCAATGGGAGGCCGTACAGGGACCCATGAGAGACTCTGGACTTGGCAGCAGCATGAGGAGGCGGTATATAGGGGCCCATGGCAGATTAGGGGCCTGGCAGCAGCTATGTGAGGCCCGTTATCTTGCAGCACCCTATGTCAAAAAATTAAACACACCAGCAGTGTGAAGAGACCTGAAAGTGGCACATGGCAGCAGAGTGTGGCGATGGAGACAGCAGCAATGGGAGGCCGTACAGGGACCCATGAGAGACTCTGGACTTGGCAGCAGCATGAGGAGGCGGTATATAGGGGCCCATGGCAGATTAGGGGCCTGGCAGCAGCTATGTGAGGCCCGTAATCTGCCTGCACCCTATGTCAAAAAATTTAACACACCAGCAGTGTGAAGAGACCTGAAAGTGGCACATGGCAGCAGAGTGTGGCGATGGAGACAGCAGCAATGGGAGGCCGTACAGGGACCCATGAGAGACTCTAGACTTGGCAGCAGCATGAGGAGGCGGTATATAGGGGCCCATGGCAGATTAGGGGCCTGGCAGCAGCTATGTGAGGCCCGTAATCTGCCTGCACCCTATGTCAAAAAATTAAACACACCAGCAGTGTGAAGAGACCTGAAAGTGGCACATGGCAGCAGAGTGTGGCGATGGAGACAGCAGCAATGGGAGGCCGTACAGGGACCCATGAGAGACTCTGGACTTGGCAGCAGCATGAGGAGGCGGTATATAGGGGCCCATGGCAGATTAGGGGCCTGGCAGCAGCTATGTGAGGCCCGTAATCTGCCTGCACCCTATGTCAAAAAATTTAACACACCAGCAGTGTGAAGAGACCTGAAAGTGGCACATGGCAGCAGAGTGTGGCGATGGAGACAGCAGCAATGGGAGGCCGTACAGGGACCCATGAGAGACTCTAGACTTGGCAGCAGCATGAGGAGGCGGTTTATAGGGGCCCATGGCAGATTAGGGGCCTGGCAGCAGCTATGTGAGGCCCGTAATCTGCCTGCACCCTATGTCAAAAAATTTAACACACCAGCAGTGTGAAGAGACCTGAAAGTGGCACATGGCAGCAGAGTGTGGCGATGGAGACAGCAGCAATGGGAGGCCGTACAGGGACCCATGAGAGACTCTAGACTTGGCAGCAGCATGAGGAGGCGGTATATAGGGGCCCATGGCAGATTAGGGGCCTGGCAGCAGCTATGTGAGGCCCGTAATCTGCCTGCACCCTATGTCAAAAAATTTAACACACCAGCAGTGTGAAGAGACCTGAAAGTGGCACATGGCAGCAGAGTGTGGCGATGGAGACAGCAGCAATGGGAGGCCGTACAGGGACCCATGAGAGACTCTAGACTTGGCAGCAGCATGAGGAGGCGGTATATAGGGGCCCATGGCAGATTAGGGGCCTGGCAGCAGCTATGTGAGGCCCGTAATCTGCCTGCACCCTATGTCAAAAAATTTAACACACCAGCAGTGTGAAGAGACCTGAAAGTGGCACATGGCAGCAGAGTGTGGCGATGGAGACAGCAGCAATGGGAGGCCGTACAGGGACCCATGAGAGACTCTGGACTTGGCAGCAGCATGAGGAGGCGGTATATAGGGGCCCATGGCAGATTAGGGGCCTGGCAGCAGCTATGTGAGGCCCGTAATCTGCCAGCACCCTATGTCAAAAAATTTAACACACCAGCAGTGTGAAGAGACCTGAAAGTGGCACATGGCAGCAGAGTGTGGCGATGGAGACAGCAGCAATGGGAGGCCGTACAGGGACCCATGAGAGACTCTGGACTTGGCAGCAGCATGAGGAGGCGGTATATAGGGGCCCATGGCAGATTAGGGGCCTGGCAGCAGCTATGTGAGGCCCGTTATCTTGCAGCACCCTATGTCAAAAAATTAAACACACCAGCAGTGTGAAGAGACCTGAAAGTGGCACATGGCAGCAGAGTGTGGCGATGGAGACAGCAGCAATGGGAGGCCGTACAGGGACCCATGAGAGACTCTGGACTTGGCAGCAGCATGAGGAGGCGGTATATAGGGGCCCATGGCAGATTAGGGGCCTGGCAGCAGCTATGTGAGGCCCGTAATCTGCCTGCACCCTATGTCAAAAAATTTAACACACCAGCAGTGTGAAGAGACCTGAAAGTGGCACATGGCAGCAGAGTGTGGCGATGGAGACAGCAGCAATGGGAGGCCGTACAGGGACCCATGAGAGACTCTAGACTTGGCAGCAGCATGAGGAGGCGGTATATAGGGGCCCATGGCAGATTAGGGGCCTGGCAGCAGCTATGTGAGGCCCGTAATCTGCCAGCACCCTATGTCAAAAAATTTAACACACCAGCAGTGTGAAGAGACCTGAAAGTGGCACATGGCAGCAGAGTGTGGCGATGGAGACAGCAGCAATGGGAGGCCGTACAGGGACCCATGAGAGACTCTGGACTTGGCAGCAGCATGAGGAGGCGGTATATAGGGGCCCATGGCAGATTAGGGGCCTGGCAGCAGCTATGTGAGGCCCGTTATCTTGCAGCACCCTATGTCAAAAAATTAAACACACCAGCAGTGTGAAGAGACCTGAAAGTGGCACATGGCAGCAGAGTGTGGCGATGGAGACAGCAGCAATGGGAGGCCGTACAGGGACCCATGAGAGACTCTGGACTTGGCAGCAGCATGAGGAGGCGGTATATAGGGGCCCATGGCAGATTAGGGGCCTGGCAGCAGCTATGTGAGGCCCGTAATCTGCCTGCACCCTATGTCAAAAAATTTAACACACCAGCAGTGTGAAGAGACCTGAAAGTGGCACATGGCAGCAGAGTGTGGCGATGGAGACAGCAGCAATGGGAGGCCGTACAGGGACCCATGAGAGACTCTAGACTTGGCAGCAGCATGAGGAGGCGGTATATAGGGGCCCATGGCAGATTAGGGGCCTGGCAGCAGCTATGTGAGGCCCGTAATCTGCCTGCACCCTATGTCAAAAAATTTAACACACCAGCAGTGTGAAGAGACCTGAAAGTGGCACATGGCAGCAGAGTGTGGCGATGGAGACAGCAGCAATGGGAGGCCGTACAGGGACCCATGAGAGACTCTGGACTTGGCAGCAGCATGAGGAGGCGGTATATAGGGGCCCATGGCAGATTAGGGGCCTGGCAGCAGCTATGTGAGGCCCGTAATCTGCCTGCACCCTATGTCAAAAAATTTAACACACCAGCAGTGTGAAGAGACCTGAAAGTGGCACATGGCAGCAGAGTGTGGCGATGGAGACAGCAGCAATGGGAGGCCGTACAGGGACCCATGAGAGACTCTAGACTTGGCAGCAGCATGAGGAGGCGGTTTATAGGGGCCCATGGCAGATTAGGGGCCTGGAAGCAGCTATGTGAGGCCCGTAATCTGCCTGCACCCTATGTCAAAAAATTTAGCACACCAGCAGTGTGAAGAGACCTGAAAGTGGCACATGGCAGCAGAGTGTGGCGATGGAGACAGCAGCAATGGGAGGCCGTACAGGGACCCATGAGAGACTCTGGACCTAGCAGCAGCATGAGGAGGCGGTATATAGGGGCCTATGGCAGATTAGGGGCCTGGCAGCAGCTATAGGAGGCCCGTAATCTGCCAGCACCCTATGTCAAAAAATTAAACACACCAGCAGTGTGAGGAGACCTGAAAGTGGCACATGTTTGAGGCATGATTCATGGCGGATTTAGTCAGTTGTGTCAGGAACTGGTGGTTTGAAATCCAGACTAATCCACGCCTGATTCATTTTCACAAACGTGAGTCTCTCCACACTTTGGGTGGACAGTCGTGTCCTCCGCGGAGTTACAATACCTCCTGCCGCACTAAACACGCGCTCCGATGCCACGCTACTGGCCGGGCATGACAGCCTTTCAAGGGCAAATTCAGCTAGTTGGGGCCAAAGGTCAAGTTTCGTTGCCCAGTAGTCAAGGGGATTGTCTACCTCGGTTGGCAGGGTGCTGTCCAAGTAGGCCCAAGCCTGTTGTTTGAGCTCCTGCTCCAGGTCCACCTGATGCTGCTGCTGCTGCTGCGGCTGGTTAGTAGTTTCCTCACTGCGCTGGTGAAGAAAGCTACTCATCATCGACTGCAGACTGAGGCAGCCACTGCTGGTGGAGCTGCCACTGCTCCTACCACCCCACCCCTCCCCTGCTGCCATGCCAGCGGAACGCGAGCGCACAGGGCCCACAGTGTCTGAGGATGGACGTTGGCGCACAAAGGCAGAGACCAACTGACTACATAGGTGGTTTTTATAGTACGTAATTTTGGCCTCCCTCTCAGCAGGTGTGAAAAAGGCCACCATTTTGGACCGGTAGCGAGGGTCCAACAAGGTGGACAGCCAAAAGTCATCCCTCTGTCTGATGGTTATTATTCGGCTGTCGCTACGCAAGCAACCGAGCATGCTATGGGCCATTTGTGCCAAGGAATGCGAGGGACTCCCTGCCTCCATCTCCACAGCATACTGCCACGGTGCGTCTGGGTCCTCTGTCTCCTCCTCCTCCTCCTCTACCAGATGCTCCTGCTCCTCCACTCCTGTCCGCTGAGTGGAAAAACCACCCATTTCACTCAATAATTCCTGAGCACAAATGTCCTCCTCTACCTCCTCCTCTTCTTCCTGTCCTGCCCCCACAGGGGTCATGTGGCGTTGAGATCTGTGCGCCACGTCTACCGCACCCTGACCAGCCATTGTTAACAGCATTTGTTCCAGGACGTGCAACAGAGGAATGACGTCGTTCATCCCATAGTCCTGCCGACTCACGAATAGCGTGGCCTCCTCAAAGGGCCTGAGCAAGCGGCAGGTGTCACGCATGAGCTGCCAATGGCTGACATCTAAGTTACACAGGGGAGTACCTTTATCCGCTTGTAACATCAGGAAATCGGTGATGGCCTTTCGCTGCTCGTAAAGGCGGTCTAACATGTGTAGGGTTGAATTCCACCTTGTTGCAACGTCGCAGATCAGGCGATGCTGTGGAATTCCGTTCTGCCGCTGCAGCTCAATGAGGGTGTTCTTTGCGGTGTAGGAATGGCTGAAATGCATGCACAGTTTACGTGACATTTTAAGGATGTCTTGCAGTGGGATGGTGGATTTTAGGAACCGCTTGACAACCAGATTGAACACGTGAGCCATGCATGGCGCATGGCACAACCTTCCTTGACGCAGAGCAGACACCATGTTCTTTCCGTTGTCAGTCAACATGGTTCCGATTTTTAGTTTGCGCGGAGACAGCCATCTGTCGATTTCTCTGTTCATTACACTCAGCAGTTCCTCCCCTGTGTGACTACGTTCGCCAAGGCATACCAGGTGCAGCACAGCGTGACACCGTTGCGCCCTGCACATGTGATATGCCGGTCGGGTAATGGGACTTGGCACGGGGGTGGCGGCTGAGGACACGGCGGAAAAAGAGGTGGTAGAGGCGGACATGCTTGCTGGACCAAGGACGTGCAAACGTGGAGGCAAAAGCATCGTGACCTGTCCAAGTTGCTGGTGCGGCTGTGCCGGCACCACGTTCACCCAGTGGGCCGTAAATGACATGTACTGTCCCTGACCGTAGTTACAGCTCCACACGTCGGCGCTGCCGTGCACTTTGGCAGAGACCGACATGCTCAAAGACTGGCCCACCATCTCTTCTACATGTGAATGCAGGGCTGGCACTGCCTTTTGGGCAAAGAAATGACGGCTTGGCACTCTCCACCGCGGCGCGGCACAAGCCATCATTTCTCGGAAAGGTGCTGAGTCCACCAGTTGGAAAGGGAGGGACTGCAGCACCAGCAACTTGGACAGGAGGACGTTCAGCTTTTGCACCGTCGGGTGCGTGCTCGCAAACTGTTGTCTCTTGGATACGGATTCCAAGAAAGACTGTTGACGGAATCCGAGAAGAGGAGTAGCAGGAGAAGGAGCATCTGAACGAGCGGAAGATGCCAACGAGCGACAACTCCCCTCAGCAGAGGTGTTGGAGCCTTGACTGGCTGATAGAGGGCGATTGACGACGTCGGGTGACGGAGCAAGTAACGGAGCGGGTGATGGAGCGGGGGCTGGGGCAGGCAGAACCGCCGTATGTTTATCACGGTTTTCCCAGGCCACCGAATGGTGACGCTGCATATGCTGACGCAACGCTGTAGTCCCAACATGGGCCCCCTGGCCACGCTTGCATTTCTGGCCACATAGTCGACATACGGCTACGTTTACTTCCTCGGGCGGCTTGAGGAAAAATTGCCACACCACCGAGTAGGAAACTTTGCCCCCGCTACTCTTCACTGGCTGACTGCTACTTCCTCCGTGCGCACCGGCACCACTACTGGCCGTGGTGGTAGGCTGCAGTGGAGCTGGTGCTCTACTCCGTGGACGTTTGGCTCCACTGACACTGATGCGACCCTGCTGCTGTCTCCTGGGCAACCCACCGACTGTTTTGCTCGCTGCCAAGCTGCCACCCTCTTCTCCTGATGATGCGGAAGAAATTGCCTGATGACGACGAGGCTGCCAAGTGCGATCAACCTCCTCATCATCAAGTAGGGTCTCCGCCTCACTACTAGCCCCCTCGGCTGCGTCTGGGTCAGGAGACAGACCTGTCTCTAGACCGGCTACCGAGCCACTCTCCTCGCCAGTACTTGTTCGCTTGGCTGCTGAAAAGGCCGATGTCTCCCCCCGTTCCTGACCGCCCTCTGTTAGCTCTTCCTCACTGTACAGTGGGGCTGAGCCCACAGCATGCGATACTTCGCTTGGTGAGGGAACAGCAAAGGACAGGGGCAGGTAGAGGACACGTGATTTCAGTGGGCTTGCTCCCGGGCCATGCCAACTAACGGTTGTGTCTGACGTACCCACCGACCGTTGGCTGTAGGTGTCAGAGGTGACCTGGGAAGAGGAAGACGACCGAGCCAACCAATCAATGACGGCAGGGTTGTCGGTGGAGACACGACCGCTGGATGACACCGGGAGCACTGGCCTCTGGCTGCGAATACTGCTGCCTCGACCCCTTCCTCTGCTGCCACGTCTGCTCGCTCCTAAAACATTGCCTCCTCTGCCACTCCTCTGCATGTTGTCTGACATACTATTTAATTCAACGATTAGGTGTCCCTGAGTAACAATTCTCTGGCACTCAGTAACAATTCTGTCTGTCCCTGAGTATGAATTCTGTGGCCCTGAGTAACAATTCTGTGTCTGTGCGAGTAACAATTCTGTGTCTGTGCGAGTAACAATTCTGTGTCTGTGCAAGTAACAATTTTGTGTCTGTGCGAGTAACAATTCTCTGGCACTCAGTAACAATTCTGTCTGTCCCTGAGTAACAATTCTCTGGCACTCAGTAACAATTCTGTCTGTCCCTGAGTAACAATTCTCTGGCACTCAGTAACAATTCTGTCTGTCCCTGAGTATGAATTCTGTGGCCCTGAGTAACAATTCTGTGTCTGTGCGAGTAACAATTCTGTGTCTGTGCAAGTAACAATTTTGTGTCTGTGCGAGTAACAATTCTCTGGCACTCAGTAACAATTCTGTCTGTCCCTGAGTAACAATTCTCTGGCACTCAGTAACAATTCTGTCTGTCCCTGAGTAACAATTCTCTGGCACTCAGTAACAATTCTGTCTGTCCCTGAGTATGAATTCTGTGGCCCTGAGTAACAATTCTGTGTCTGTGCGAGTAACAATTCTGTGTCTGTGCAAGTAACAATTTTGTGTCTGTGCGAGTAACAATTCTCTGGCACTCAGTAACAATTCTGTCTGTCCCTGAGTAACAATTCTCTGGCACTCAGTAACAATTCTGTCTGTCCCTGAGTAACAATTCTCTGGCACTCAGTAACAATTCTGTCTGTCCCTGAGTAACAATTCTCTGGCACTCAGTAACAATTCTGTCTGTCCCTGAGTAACAATTCTCTGGCACTCAGTAACAATTCTGTGTCTGTGCGAGTAACAATTCTGTGTCTGTGCAAGTAACAATTTTGTGTCTGTGCGAGTAACAATTCTCTGGCACTCAGTAACAATTCTGTCTGTCCCTGAGTAACAATTCTCTGGCACTCAGTAACAATTCTGTCTGTCCCTGAGTAACAATTCTCTGGCACTCAGTAACAATTCTGTCTGTCCCTGAGTATGAATTCTGTGGCCCTGAGTAACAATTCTGTGTCTGTGCGAGTAACAATTCTGTGTCTGTGCAAGTAACAATTTTGTGTCTGTGCGAGTAACAATTCTCTGGCACTCAGTAACAATTCTGTCTGTCCCTGAGTAACAATTCTCTGGCACTCAGTAACAATTCTGTCTGTCCCTGAGTAACAATTCTCTGGCACTCAGTAACAATTCTGTCTGTCCCTGAGTAACAATTCTCTGGCACTCAGTAACAATTCTGTGTCTGTGCGAGTAACAATTCTGTGTCTGTGCAAGTAACAATTTTGTGTCTGTGCGAGTAACAATTCTCTGGCACTCAGTAACAATTCTGTCTGTCCCTGAGTAACAATTCTCTGGCACTCAGTAACAATTCTGTCTGTCCCTGAGTAACAATTCTCTGGCACTCAGTAACAATTCTGTATGTCCCTGAGTATGAATTCTGTGGCCCTGAGTAACAATTCTGTGTCTGTGCGAGTAACAATTCTGTGTCTGTGCAAGTAACAATTTTGTGTCTGTGCGAGTAACAATTCTCTGGCACTCAGTAACAATTCTGTCTGTCCCTGAGTAACAATTCTCTGGCACTCAGTAACAATTCTGTCTGTCCCTGAGTAACAATTCTCTGGCACTCAGTAACAATTCTGTCTGTCCCTGAGTAACAATTCTCTGGCACTCAGTAACAATTCTGTGTCTGTGCGAGTAACAATTCTGTGTCTGTGCAAGTAACAATTTTGTGTCTGTGCGAGTAACAATTCTCTGGCACTCAGTAACAATTCTGTCTGTCCCTGAGTAACAATTCTCTGGCACTCAGTAACAATTCTGTCTGTCCCTGAGTAACAATTCTCTGGCACTCAGTAACAATTCTGTCTGTCCCTGAGTATGAATTCTGTGGCCCTGAGTAACAATTCTGTGTCTGTGCGAGTAACAATTCTGTGTCTGTGCAAGTAACAATTTTGTGTCTGTGCGAGTAACAATTCTCTGGCACTCAGTAACAATTCTGTCTGTCCCTGAGTAACAATTCTCTGGCACTCAGTAACAATTCTGTCTGTCCCTGAGTAACAATTCTCTGGCACTCAGTAACAATTCTGTCTGTCCCTGAGTATGAATTCTGTGGCCCTGAGTAACAATTCTGTGTCTGTGCGAGTAACAATTCTGTGTCTGTGCAAGTAACAATTTTGTGTCTGTGCGAGTAACAATTCTCTGGCACTCAGTAACAATTCTGTCTGTCCCTGAGTAACAATTCTCTGGCACTCAGTAACAATTCTGTCTGTCCCTGAGTAACAATTCTCTGGCACTCAGTAACAATTCTGTCTGTCCCTGAGTAACAATTCTCTGGCACTCAGTAACAATTCTGTCTGTCCCTGAGTATGAATTCTGTGGCCCTGAGTAACAATTCTGTCTGTGCGAGTAACAATTCTGTGTCTGTGCAAGTAACAATTTTGTGTCTGTGCGAGTAACAATTCTCTGGCACTCAGTAACAATTCTGTCTGTCCCTGAGTAACAATTCTCTGGCACTCAGTAACAATTCTGTCTGTCCCTGAGTAACAATTCTCTGGCACTCAGTAACAATTCTGTCTGTCCCTGAGTAACAATTCTCTGGCACTCAGTAACAATTCTGTCTGTCCCTGAGTAACAATTCTCTGGCACTCAGTAACAATTCTGTCTGTCCCTGAGTATGAATTCTGTGGCCCTGAGTAACAATTCTGTCTGTGCGAATAACAATTCTGTGTCTGTGCAAGTAACAATTTTGTGTCTGTGCGAGTAACAATTCTCTGGCACTCAGTAACAATTCTGTCTGTCCCTGAGTAACAATTCTCTGGCACTCAGTAACAATTCTGTCTGTCCCTGAGTAACAATTCTCTGGCACTCAGTAACAATTCTGTCTGTCCCTGAGTAACAATTCTGTCTGTCCCTGAGAATGAATTCTGTGGCCCTGAGTAAGAATTCTCTGGCACTCAGTAACAATTCTGTCTGTCCCTGAGTAACAATTCTCTGGCACTCAGTAACAATTCTGTCTGTCCCTGAGTAAAAATTCTGTGGCCCTAATAACGTTTCTGTGGCCCTAAGTAACAATTCTCTGGCACTGAGTGAAAATTCTGTCTGTCCCTGAGTATGAATTCTGTGGCCCTAACTAGCGTTTCTTTGTCCCTAAATAACGATTCTGTGGCCCTCATTAACAAGTCTGTGTCCCTGAGTAATGGTTCTCTGTCCCTAAGTAACTTCTCTCTGTCCCCAATTCTCGTTTCTGTGGCCCTAACTCTGTCCCTGTCCCTAGTACAGAGCGGTCTGCCTCTGTTCAATGACTGCAGGCAAATGAAGATTTCCAAAATGGCCGCTATATATACCTCGACCATTACACAGTGCTGGCTGGCTGGCTGCTGATTGGCTGATGCGATCACATGTCGTTGAGGAATGCATTATGGGGCAGCGCGCCTTGTCTGCGCGCCTTCCCCGACATCCCCGCTCCGTCGCCGCACATGTCAGCCGCCATTTTCGGAAAAATTTCGATTCGCGCGTCCGAATTAGGCTGTTTTTCGGATTCGGCACGAATCGAAATTTTTCCGATATTCGACTCGAATTCCACTTCGGATACTTCGATTCGCTCATCTCTAATTCTGACATCTTGCAAACAAATTCAAGCAGAAACTGTCCAAAAACTCACAAGTTGAATGGATGCAAGACTTATGAAGCTGCTATCAAATAAGGGGTCCTATGTTACAATGTACCGTGACCTGTTAAAATGTTTAAAAAGTTAAAATGTTGTTAAAAGTTTGATTGAAATAGCTTTTGATATCAGTAAATATGCTGCAAACACAACAAATGACAATTTTCAGTTCTTTACAACCTATAAAGTGTTTTGAAACTTACTGTGCGTAATAATTTGGAACAGTGCATTGTAAGTTTTTTATGTTTAAAAAAAATCCTGTTATCATTAGGAGGTTTGTTCAATAAAATTTGAATTGTACTCTTAATAGTTGATAACATGAGAATTATGCTGACTGTTATTTACATCATTTATTTAGGTAAATGAGAAAAATATAATTTGCATAATAATTTGGAACAGGGTGTATTGGTCTCCTTTTGAAAGTGTTAGTCACCTCACTATTCTAAATTAAAGTGTATTACCACTTTTGCAGCCAAACTGGCATTCAAATAGCATAACTTAAAGTGGTTCAAAAGTCTGTTTTTTATTTTAATGCAGGGAATACATTAAGGTAAAAAACCTCCAACTGTTTCTCTGACATCCCTATACTTACCTGGCTCCTTTCATTCATTCAGCGCTGTCCCATCTGAAGCACTGCTCCTCCACTTCCTGGTCTCGCAGGAGACATAGGCAGCAGCAGAAGCTGCCAGTCAAATCCTGTGAGGGAGCGGAAATTGTGGCCGAACTGTGCTGTGTGTGTCTATGGACACACAGCCTGGCTCAGGAACGCGCATGCACGGGTGCCAGCATAGCACACAGCTTGCTATGGAGTGGATAGCATTGGCGTGGGAATCCAGAAGAGGAGGAAAGGGGCCGATCTGTGCAATTATGTTGCACAGAGTATGCAAGTTTAACCTCTTTTTAATTTTAATTAAAAAAATTAGCCTTTGGAATCATGTTAAAAAATATTTATAAATTGCAGCTAACCTTTGTAGCTGCTCTTTTCTGGACCCTCCAGAAAGGAAAATCCTAGCTAGTTGTCTTTATTATGAGGAGGCTAGACTGCTATGTTTGCCGCAATTAACCCTGTCTGTACTGTGCAGGCATATCTTTATTATTAATTGTAACTATATTTGAGCACTGTTTGTCCTAAAGGCGAAGAGGCTGGGCTCCTTTCATTATACGATACTGAGGACAGACTTGGGACAGGCTCTAACATTGTTCATCCATAACAATCAGTGATACCCCACGAGGTGAGATCTTGCATGGAGCCCCAGTCCGAGAGAGACTGACAGTCGTCTTTAGCCTCTTCCATTTTCTAACAATTGCTCCAACAGTTGGTCTATTTTCACCAAGCTGCTTGGCAATTGCCCCATAGCCCTTTCCAGCCTTGTGGAGGTCCACAATTTTGTCTCTGGTGTCTTTTGACAACTCTTTAGTCTTGCCCATGGTAGTAGCTGGCGTCTGACTGACTGTGGGGTGGACAGGTGTCTTTAAAGAGCTCAGACAGGTGCTACTAAGTTAGATTAATGAGTGGAGTAGAGATGGACTTTTTAAAGGCACAGTAACAGGTCTTTGAGAGCCAGAATTTTTGCTGTTTCTTAGGTGTTCAAATACTTATGTTCAGCAGTGCAAGACAAATAAATTCTTTAAAAATCCTACAATGTGATTTCTTGAATGTTTTTTAAAATTCTGTCTCTCAGAGTGGGAATGCACCTACAATGTGAATTTCAGACCCCTCCATGATTTCTAAGTGGGAGAACTTGCAAAATCGCAGGGTGTTCAAATACTTCTGTTCCTCACTGTATATGACCCATTTTACCAGCCACAAGATTTGTGATTCTGTTCAGTGGTTCACATGCCCTTGCCAGACTACATAATAAGAAGGGTGACAACACTTTCTCTTTTATAAATCTCCAGTCAGCAGTTGACTGAGCAGGAAGGAGTAGCAGCACACTAAGGAGATCATGGCAAACATAACCTTCACTATTTAAAAACCTTTCTTAAAGAGGAACTCCAAGTATGGATATAATTTACACAGTTACATTGGTGCAGTTTGGACCAATGTAACTCTGTATATACCATACCTGCCTGATGCCCCCAGCAGCTAGGAATCACCATAGTAGACACCACTACTCCAGTGATCTCCACTTTTAGTCATTGAAACAGATGTATCCAGGATATTGTAACAGAACTGGAATAATTCCTACTACAGTGTTCGGGTATGCAGACCTGACAGGAGGTAGGCAGGTAGGGGGGTCTAATGCCAGAGTGCTGGAACCATGTAGTGTCCATATAGGGTCAGTATTGGTCATCATACCAACAGGGGACAGAGGTGGCTCAGGCTCTGAAATACTGATGTCACTAAGTAGTAAGTTTTCCATATGAGATTATAATACACTGTTTGTTAGTTAAAAATATATATAACAGAGATGGTTCTGAGATTTCACAACTCTGCCACGCAGCACAGCCCTGTCTGACAAGGCAGGAGACCTGCTTTTTCTATGCAACAGGTAACTAATGCTTACAGGTCTTGTCTATCCCTCTGGTCTGTAGCTAGAAAGGTGAAACAGCAGACTGATGGGTTCATCTCTCTGCCATTCTGCTCTCTCCTACTATCAGCATGCTCTGTGCACTACAGCACAACCTATTGGCTCTCTGTGCTGTGTTCCTTGGACACTGGACTGCAGGATTAAGATACTCCCACTACTTGCATTTAAAAATGTACTTAAGGATGTAATAAATTTATTAATGAATAAAGAACCCCAATATTGTTTTCTGCCTGGAGTTCATTTTTAATTATTGTACACAATTTGAATGGTAGACATTTTCAGTTTGAAATAGCTAAGGTTAAGTAACATTAGCTTAAGCTCTCATTTATATGAGTGTTTCAAAAACAACATATTTAGTCCTGTCCCTTCTTTCTTGCTCATACATAAAAGGTGAGAAAAGGCTGCCACCTTTGGGGGCCAGAGCTGCAGAGTTGAACATCAGCAACTGTCTGCAAGTCCCTGAAAATAAAATTAGACCCTTAATGTTCAATATAGCTGCGCCTGACTTTTTCCCTGTTGCAGCCTTTTTCCAGAATAGGCTGATTTGTAGATTAAGCAGCATTCTGTGGATAATGAGACAAACTGCTAATTTTCTTGCTGCAAAAAGTGCTAAATTAGTGGTTTCTCTTTTGCTGGTAGATCCACTAATGATTCATGCAAAAATGTTCTCTTTTATAACGTACACCAATATAAATGCCAGTTTTCATACTAGCTTGTGTAGAGCCAAAGAAGCCTGCTATGGGTGTCAATTAAACATATAATACACTTCACTTGTCCAAACGCCAAACCATACAAAAAAAGAAGCAAGGGGCCGTAAAAAAAAAAAGGGGAAAACTATAGGCTGTTCTTAATAATAACCATACTTACTCCACTTTTACACATAAATTGTTTGCCCCTGTCATGTTGAAGTAGGTACTCAAACAAGACTGGCATCTGGGGCAGACTGACAACTCATGGGGCCCCCGGGCAATTGGGGATCATGGGGCGCCTGTGTCCTTGCCCAAACTCAAAAAAGCCTATGAAAAAGGTACCAGGGGCATCTCATGGAGCACCCTACTGACCCCGGGCCCTCGGGCAGTGCCCGAGTTTCCAAATGGTCAGTCTGCCCCTGCGGACATCCATTTGTACCTCTGTAGTGAAAGGTGATGTAGTTTATATTAACAAAACAAAAGGGGCACCACCATCTAAACGTAAGCTGTTTATTAAAAAGAAAGATAATAAAATCATGCACTCACTGCATTAGGTGTAGGTAGACATGTCACAATTCGGGAAGGTGGTCATCTCTGGACCAAGCCGAAAAATGCAGTGGTCAGCAGGCAAGCGGCTGGTGTGGTATGCAGAGGTTAGCAGGCAAGTGGCTGGAGCTGTGCAGAGGTCTCTCTGTGTAATAGGCCCTAGTGTAAGATATTTCACATTAATAATTCTATCTATAATGGTGATTTTATCATCTTTCCTTTTTAATAAACAGCTTACACTTAGACGGTGGCGCCCAGTTTGTTTTGTTTTTATATGTACAGTAGGTTTCTCAAGACTGGTTTATAGGGGAGCTACAACCTTCTGCCAGCAAATAATTTTATCTTCTTCAGACCATTTGGTAATGAAGACTTTTTAACCATTTCCTGACTCTGTTCCCTTATCCTATGGTTCCTGAGCAGTGCACTAGTCATCATACGTCTAATAGTGATTTTGTTTATGCCAGAGCTGGATTCTCCTAAATGAAAGGGTCATTGTCATTTATCCAGATTGCCACAAAATACTAACATTGGCATTTGAGGGCACGTTAGTTGGATTCCCCTCTATGGCTAACTTGCCCTCAAATGCAAATGTTAGTATTTTCTGGCAATCTGGATGAATGACAATGACCCTTTCAGTTACAGTAATGATCTGAAGACCTTCAGCTGACCAATTATTCCGCTAGTGCAGATGGATATTTAAAGCAGTATTAACGCCTTTGTTTATTTAACTTTATCAAATCCACAAATAATATTCATCAGTAACTCACGGGTTACCTTCCTGAGCTTCTAGCCAGGAAACACACATTGAGTATTATACATGATGACCCTCTTTGGGACTACATGTTCCATGATCCCTATCACCAAGTCTTGTTCTCCTAGACCTGACCATGGGAGCCACAATCCTTCTATTACAGTAGAGGAAGAGCAATGGTGGGGTTACAAGGCTTCCATTGCTAGGCTTCAGGGCTGCCTATGTATGTTTGTGTGCGTGTGTGTGCAAAGAGAGCATATGGATGTACAGCTGTTTTCGCAAATGGGAGCGTGGATGCATGGGTGGCTCCATAGGACTTTGCAAGGCAATGAAGCCACCCCAATACCACACCAAGGGAAGGTCTTAAGAAGCAGATTACACAAAATTACAGGCTTACCTGAAGGCACAATAAAAATGGTAAGTACCTAGGTTGGCAGAACTATATGATTATTAAGAAAAAGTGTTTAATAAAATGTCTGTGCTTCAATGCACTTAAAACTACACCTAAAATATATGCAGGGCTGTGGACAATTATTTTTAAATTCCTTCTAAATTTAAACATTTTTAGAAAATCCTGTTATCTCATTATGCAAGAACTACAAGCACTATCTAGCGATCCTATTTACTGGCAGGTAGCACTTAACAAATCTATCTTCTCAAAAAAAGCAGGAATACAAAACAATGTCAGTGTTCAAAAATCACCCAATGGAGTTAGAAGAGCCATATTATTAAATAGGGTTGGTAGTGTAGCATATCCAAAAGGGTGGACACCCTCCAGTTCCATCGTTTGTTGGGCCTCAATCCTGATGAAGCAAAGACAATACATTGTGAAACCTCCCAATATAGTGCGCTTACACCCAACAGCCATGATATTCTCTAGACAGCTGAGTGAAGATCTGAAGATGAAAACAACTCTCATACAGCAGGGAAAAGATATGCCATGATATATCCATGCTCTGTGACTCCGCACTTAGTAACACCTCATGGTAGTAACTAGCCTTTATATTTTAAGCAGATAGGTTTTGTTCCCGCTATGTAGTCTGTGTTCAGTTTTGATTGGCATGTACCTTTAAAGCTGGTCATAGACTGAGCGATTTTCTTTTCTGCAAGCAAGGGTTGCAGAAAAGAAAATTGCTGGATTTCCCTATGGAGCCAATGTGTTCTCCCGGCGGGGGGGGCTCATCCACACCAGGAGAACTCAATTTAATAGCCCCTAGCAATAATTGCATGTTAAATCCAAAAGGCTATTTGTATCCAAGCTGATCGATCGAACAACTTGGGTACATTCAGCCTGCCCGTGCATGGTTTGGTTGTCGACCAGTCACTACTAAACTGGCCAAGGTTCAAACTGTCTATGGCTGGTTTTAGATAACTGTAAGGTTTACCAATCTAATTTTCTTTGTAAAATATCAAGTGTGGTTTGCCATATATTAAGAACAAACTTGACTCGCTTTAAATGATTTCCTGTATAGCAAGCAATAGTATAAAAATATCACTATTCATAAAAAATGGCTTTTGCTTTGCAAACCCACTTTTTGTGAGCCCCAGTGTTTCCTTAATTATGTTAAGTGCAGGAGACATTGAAGGTTTTCATTAACGTTGATGGAGCTGGACAATTGATTAAGCAGAACAGAGCTGCATAGAACAGAAGTAATGTGTTGAAAACATGTTGGATATTACAGACATTTGACAACTGAATAGCAGACATCCACTTTTCCTTTTATCTTCAGTTGTTTCACCTGCCATAACAAGATTTGCTAATTGATTATATAGAGCAGTAATTATGAAACATACCATGAAAATTCTGACTTGTCTGGAAAAAAAAGAATTAATAAGGGTCATCTGTTTTTTAATGATGATTATTTACAAATCTTTGTAAGTTATAACATAATAAAGATAAAAGTGGAGTTTCTCTTAGTAAAGTAAAAAAGGTTCTCGGTTCCCCTCACCCTTCTATTTTTATTTTACCTGATTTCTTCTACTTTCATTTATTGTTCTTCAAATTTGTAAATAATATTTATTAAATTCATCCATTTTCAGAAAGCTCATTTTTCAAAAATAACTGAGACTCTTTTATTGTTATTTATGCCCAATATAATAATAGATTTTCATTACATCAATAATGATGCTGCCAATAAGCAATTTAAAGGGTAACTCCACTTTTGTGGGAAAAAATCTATCACAAATAAAACAAAATATAATACAAAAGCCATATTGTAATACAACATTATTAAAAATTACCTTTCCTTTTCAATCTGTGGCACTGTAATTTTATGTAAAATGCAATGCAAATATGGCAACCTGGAGGCATTCTGTACACAAATGGAGTAGGGAACACCCCCAGAAATGTCATTAACTGCTTGTCTAATTGGTTCACTGATTTTCTGAGAATTTTGCGCTAAGATACATACAAGTCAGATTTTGGGCATTCTCACATCCTCTGCATACATTGCATGCTATTTGATGCACCTCTATGATGCCAAATGGAATGCTTGGAAGGCCTCCCTCCATTTTTACTTCTACTGTAACAATATTACTATATATTGAACTAATTATATTATGCTTTTCTCTTTTTGTTCTTTGATATATGACATGCTTTTGCCCTACTTTCATACTTTTCTGTAAGGATGTAACTATATGGCTGATATTTGTATATTTAACTCGCTGTTTTTCTTGAAAGCTTCTTATTCTCTTTTGTAACGGTTTGTAAAGTTATGACTCTTTGGGTCACTTGTACCATTTTCCACAAAAGAGGAGTTACTCTTTAAGACCCTGGTCACACTGTATGCGAATTGGCATGCAATTTGCACGCCATGCGACTTGAAAATCGCATGCAAAAATCACAGTATATTGTCCACAATTAGAGCGGTCATATCAGTGTGGTTCCAACTTGGTTGGAGGGGCACTGATTTCTAAAGTAGTACATGCATTACTTTTGATGCGATTTGCATAGACATCTGTATCAGATGTCTTGCAAATCACACCTGAAATCGGCATGTCATCCAACTTTGAAATCGTGTGACTTCACCGTAAGTAGCACAAGTTCAAAGTAGGGTTTGATGTGACCGGGGTGTAAAGCACAATGCCTTATATACTCACACTGCATTATGTTTATATTTTTTTAACTTTTGTTTTTAAAGAAAAATAAAGTTCTACAGATACTACAAACTATAGCTTAACTTTTGGCTCCCATTGACGTAAGATCCAGATTAATATAACATATAAATAACAGCTAAAGAAAATCTCACCAAGTTTGTTCAAAGTCCAAAATGTGCCTCTTAGTATGATGCATTTATTGGTTAAAAAAAATCATGTGACAAATAAATAATAACCAAGTAAAAAAATTGTATTTATACAGGTCTAGACTGCAATATATGTCATGCACAATATACAAAAATTTGAACAAGGAAACCAAATACTGGGGAAATCAGAAAATCCAAAAGGGAGTTATTAAACGATCAAAGCAGGTGAGCAATGGCACGTGACAAAAGAGAGGACAAGGAAAGGAGTTATTAAAACTGAATTATCTGCTGACAAAGAGTGTTGCTGGTCTGTGCTAGTGGCTCAGCATATAGAGTGGCAAATTGGTATATCATATTTATATTTTAATCTCAATGTGACATATCTTGCCCATTTAGAAAACTACTCCGTTCCTGTCTGGATTTGATGGGTGTCATGTAGTCCTGGAAATTATGGGAAAAAATTAAAAGGGTAGCTCAGACAGCAACAAAAATGATTATTAATATTTATCTTTAAGTAGACTTGGAAAATATGTAAAACTTTTTCCAGATTTTATGGCTGAAAACTAAATAATCCATTCAACACTATACACTCACAGCTACAATAAGGGGGGTGAATGATCCACCATACAATATGCTTTTCTTGGACTTGAAGGCAGGTTGAAGTTGAGTTCACTGTGTGGCCCCCTTAAAAGTGTTCCTCTTTTAAATCCTTCCAGGAAGGGGGATGATTTCATTTCCTTCCTGGTAGAATCCCTTAAATACTTGGAGGGTATTTTAGCCCAGGGTAGTTGCTGGCTATGGGAAGAGGGAGAGCCATGGGAGAAGGCACTCTCTAGAGATAGATATAGAGATTGATTATCCCTCTTCCTTTGGAGGGATTCCATGGAACTGGGCACAGAGGAACACCATTATTCTCCTAGAAACTGTCTGCATTTATTTGAGTGGAGACTGCTATTCATAGAGGAGTGAGATAATGCATGGAGACTGTATTATGTGATATTGGAGACATATTTATTGCACATGAACTCTGACTGTTTTGACCAAGCCTCTGGCTGATTTTTATATCAGGAGTGGATTCCAGTAACCTTGTGGCTGAGCACTGGGAAAGCAACCTAAGGGACTGACTTAGGCAGAACATTCCTTATCAAGTCCCCCTTGGTGAAGAGAATCCTGGAGTAACTAACATCAATGCAAACCTGGTCTAGCTAGGGACCAGTGGTGGATAGGCAAGGAGAGGAGCTCTCTTGGAATCACACACATCTTCAGGCATGGAGCATCTGGTATACCTGCCACAGACACCTGCAGTTGGCATTAGAGACCAGGAGCATGGTGAGTGGGCTTGTAGTTCAGCCCCATGTCAAGGAACACCATGCATGTGTATGGCAGTCAGATGCACAAATCTGAGATGGATCTGGTCGTCACTCACAGTTGATGAGTGAACCTGGATGAGACCTGTTTATTAGGAGGGCCCTGGTGGAGTGAGTTAGTGGGTGCATCTGGCGCAATGGGTGAGAGCAAAATAATAATCTTGTCTACGGGAAAAAACAGCATTCAAAACCTCTCATACTGTATTCAAAACTGAAAAATTTAAAAATATGTCTGGCAACCTATCAGCCTATATTTACCTTTCCTTCCTTCAGTGTTACTGCATTCAACTGTCATAGGCAAGGAAAGCAAGCCTTGTGCAAGCTCTAGCCTGACCTTTAGTGGGAACCTAAACAGTGTTGACTATCTCTCTAGCACCATATAATATAGTAAATCACCAAGTAGCAGGCACCAGCACCATCACATGAGAGGAAGGGGAGTGGATCATGTTTGTCTCCATACCCATAAGTAATGGGTATTTCCTTCTTCTGTTGACTAAGTGGTGGGGGAGTGGATAAAAAATGAGTATATGCTACGGGTAGACCTGGATGTAAATGAAAGCTGTTGCTGAAGTTCATTTACCCAAATCAGCTGCACGGAAATTCTCAAAAAATTTATTTTGTCTCACCTCTCTTGGACTGTGAGCCCAAAAGAGGTACATATGCTCAAAAATACAAAAATCTCATAAATGTTTGTAAAATTAATTTTAAACCATAATTCGGTTGCTTCATAAATAAGGTCAGTGACTTGTAGAATGTTATTGGAACGTCAACTTTTCACAAGCTTATCTTACATCTTAATTTGAAATGATGCCTATTGCTGGTACTTAAAAGCAAAGGCACTGAACATCTTTTTGCAGATTTTCATGGGGGTTGAAGAAATGTATTTTATGTGTTCTATGTAGTCACAAAAACTGCATGTTTTTTTTTATACCTGAGAACACTATAAAAAAAGTTACATGCCTTTTAACATTATGAATGCAGTAATTACTGTCACGATCATTGATCTTTTCCTCATGGCAGCTTGCCAAAGGGCAAAATCTCTCTCATACACGTGCTCTTTGAAATGCTATTACAATATCTTCTAGTCCGTTTTTTCGCATTATATCAGACAAAATCAGATACATATATTAATAAGCTCCTACGTTCCAGTTATTTAGCTCCTGAAAAAAGTAGGTACAGTACATACTTAACAATATGACCATTAAACTCCTTCTATTTGTACCTACAGCCAAATGGGTAAATATACACTTGAAATTAATATACAGTGGGGATCGAAAGTTTGGGCACCCCAGCTAAAAATTTGTATTAATGTGCATAAAGAAGCCAAGGAAAGATAGAAAAATCTCCAAAAGGCATCAAATTACAGATCAGACATTCTTATAATATGTCAACAAAAGTTAGATTTTATTTCCATCATTTACACTTTCAAAATAACAGAAAACAAAAAAATGGCGTCTGCAAAAGTTTGGGCACCCTGCAGAATTTATAGCATGCACTGCCCCCTTTGCAAAGCTGAGACCTGCCAGTGTCATGAATTGTTCTCAATCATCGTCTGGGAAAACCAGGTTATGTCAATCTCAAAGGTTTTAAATGCCCAGACTCTTCTGACCTTGCCCCAACAATCAGCACCATGGGTTCTTCTAAGCAGTTGTCTAGAAAACTGAAACTGAAAATAGTTGACATTCACAAAGCAGGAGAAGGCTATAAGAAGATAGCAAAGCGTTTTCAGATGTCAATATCCTCTGTTCGGAATGTAATTAAGAAATGGCAGTCATCAGGAACAGTGGAAGTTAAGGCAAGATCTGGAAGACCAAGAAAAATATCAGAGAGAACAGCTTGCAGGATTGTGAGAAAAACAATTCAAAACCCACGTTTGACTGCATGATCCCTCCAGAAAGATCTGGCAGACACTGGAGTTGTGGTACACTATTCCACTATAAAGAGATACTTGTACAAATATGGTCTTCATGGAAGAGTCATCAGAAGAAAACCTCTTCTACGTCCTCACCACAAAAATCATTGTTTGAACTTTGTAAATGAACATATAGACAAGCCTGATGCATTTTGGAAACAAGTTCTGTGGACCGTAGAGGTTAAAATTGAACTTTTTAGCCGGAATGAGCAAAGGTACGTTTGGAGAAGAAGGGGCACAGAATTTAATGAAAAGAACCTCTGTCCAACTGTTAAGCATGGGGTTGGATTAATCATGCTTTGGGGTTGTGTTGCAGCCAGTGGCACAGGGAACATCTCACGAGTAGAAGGAAAAATGGATTCAATAAAATTTCAGCAAATTTTGGATGGTAACTTGATGCCATCTGTGAAAAAGCTGAAGTTAAAGAGAGGATGGCTTCTACAAATGGATAATGATCCTAAACACACCTCGAAATCCACGGGGGATTACATCAAGAGGAGTAAACTGAAGGTTTTGCCATGGCCTTCACAATCTCCTGACCTTAACATAATTGAAAATCTATGGATAGACCTTAAAAGAGCAGTGCGTGACAGACAGCCCAGAAATCTCAAAGAACTGGAAGACTTTTGTAAGGAAGAATGGGCAAAGATACCTCAAACAAGAATTGAAAGACTCTTGGCTGGCTACAAAAAGCGTTTACAAGCTGTGATACTTGCCAAAGGGGGCAGTACAAGATATTAACTCTGCAGGGTGCCCAAACTTTTGCAGACGCCATTTTTTTGTTTTCTGTTATTTTGAAAGTGTAAATGATGGAAATAAAATCTAACTTTTGTTGACATATTATAAGAATGTCTAATCTGTAATTTGATGCCTTTTGGAGATTTTTCCATCTTTCCTTGGCTTCTTTATGCACATTAATACAAATTTTTAGCTGGGGTGCCCAAACTTTCGATCCCCACTGTACTTATCTGTATTTACCTGTCAAAATATTTCTTTTTTTATATTTATAAGTTTGCATCCTTCAGCAAGGCATACAGGTTAATTACACCACAGGAAAAAGGTATAGCTATAAAACACAGGATACCAGTTCAAAAACAAACTACAACACTTATCTATAGTGGTAAAAGAGAAGGTACCACATACTTGTAAATTTAAGTATACATAGCAGCGGGACTTGTAGTGTATTGCTAACAGTGTACAATGGGTGAGGTCTACATGAGGCAGAAAACTGATCTCCTAGATCTCCACACGTAAGTAGAGCTTCCAATAACAGGAAAAAGTAAACCTGAAATGCGTATGGTGTTAGGGTGTTGTGTAACCTAACGAAAAACCAAAACATAAAACTTGCATAGGAGGTCAAAAACGGGCCCCAAAATGAGGAAAACATCAGTGGTTAAAAAAGGGTAATAACAAAAAGAAAAATAGTAAAAAAAAAAAAGAGGAGGGAAGGAGGGGGTAGGGTAGGAAAGGGGAATGGGTGCACTGGATAGAGCATCAACGACTCCTTAAGGAACCCAAGTGCACTTCTTATGACTCTTGGGAGACCAGGGTGGCTATGTATGCAGCATAGTCTCTGGAGTAATGGAAATCATGCCAATATAACCATATTTTATAATACTGCTCCTCTTTGTGTTTCTGGGCTGCCGTCAATAGTTCCACATTGTCAATCCATTTACCACAGCTATCCATTGACCAACCATTGGTTGGTCAGAATTTTGCCATTTTGTGGTATTCACACCTTGGTAGCATTAAGTAAATGAATCAGGAGAAATGTTTTTTATAAGTTTGCCTTGATAGCAGGGTGATATGCAACAAGAACACCTCTGGGCGAAAGTCCTGGGTAATATCAGTTAATTTGTATATCAGCCTGCTGATATCTTCCCAGAATGCATGTATGCAGGGGTAGTACCAAAAGATGTGAAGAAGAGTGTCAGCATCCTCTTGAAAGTGCCAACACAGAGAAGAGACCAAGGGGATGATCTTGTGAAAGTGAGAATGGGTCCTATACCATAGAGTCTTCGATTTGTAACTTGACTCTTGTAATCTACTTGCGATGGAGGACCTGTGAGCAAAATAAGGATACAATCAATCTACTTATCTGAAAATGTCCTGTCTAGATCCCTTTCCCATTTTTGCAAGAAAGGAGGGACTGGACCTGCTGGGGGACATTTCACTAGGGAATATGAAATCCCTATTGACATGTCTAACAGGGATGCTCAAACTGAGATATCAGAACTAAAGACACATTTCTTAATTGGACAGAGGTCAAGACGTGATGGATTTGCATGGCTTGCCAGAGATCCAATGGTGGGGTGGGGGGGGGGGGAGAACATAATCTGGATCTCGGAAACAATTCGCCAGCCATCCCCATGCAAGCAATGTTTGATCCTAAATTGATGGGACAAGAGGAAGGCCTTAAATTTAGGGACCATGAGGGATAAATTCTTGGGCTCCAATTACTGGAGACATGTGAGAAAGCATCCAGGAAGAAGACCCAAGACATCCTGTCTTGCACAGGACCGACAGTGTGGTTCCTATCAGGAGGTGTGGTCGGTCTTATTTTGTGTTGTATGGATGAGCACTGCCATGGTAGGGACTGTATTGGGAAAGGAGACCTACCCAACCCTTCTCAGTTTTATGTTTGATACAAACCAATACTACTGACATATGAACAGCATAATATCTGAAGGGGTCCAGGAAACCATTCCCCCTCTCTCTTTGGTAAAGTCAAAAGCCAGTAGGTAATCTTCTTTGTTTTATGCCCCCAAAGAAAGTTTAGGAATTCTGCCTTTGTAGTCCAAAGGAATGATTGTGGGGTCATTACAGGAAGGGTCTTCAAAGAGTACACAGATTTATAAAGTGCTGTCATTTTCAAAATACTATTTCTCCCAAACTATGTAAATGCTTGTTGATGCCAGTGTTTCAAATCAGCTTTGGATTATGCAAACCACTGGGGGAAATTTTCTCTAAATATCTCTGAAACAGAAGAAGTTAGGTATATGCCCAAGTACTTAATTTGCTTACGAGCCTGTCACAATATTTTGAATCCAGATGCCCCTGATACACTGTATAGCCATGAGACACCTATATTTATTAACTTTGCAGCCTCCACTTATTTAAACAATAAATTCGCATTATGAAAGCTCATAGAGCAGTGCTCCAAGCACTAGTTTAAAATCATCCAGTGACTCCCTCACTAACAGTTGCCAGCATTCAGTAAAAACTCATCCTGGTTCAACATGCAATGTCTAGTATTGAAGATAGGACTCCACACACCATAGGCAGCCCAATACAAAAGTAGAGAAGCAGCTTCAGCCTGTCTCCTCCCAGGCGTAGCCTGTGGTATGCAGCGTCCTATCTCCAATACTAGACAAAAAATTAGCATAATCAAATCCCATGTTCTCCTTTAGCTCCTAGTGTCTGAGAACATGTTGGATTGACAGCTTTGTGCAGTTCAATAGAATCAGTTGAACAGAGCATCATTTTGCACACCCTGTCCTGCTCCTGTTGTGCAAGGGATTGTGGTAAAACAGATTTAGGAATTTATAATACCAATGTTTTAAAATAAATTTACGGATGTTATTGAATTTATACCTGGATTAAAGGGTGTTTTTAAAGTTCGTTGGCACTTTATTTTAAAGTTATGACCAAAAAATAATAGAAGTGTACCGGAAATACCGTAATATTGAAAAAGATAACTTTGCAGTTGGAAGTCTGTAAGGATGATGGGTACCTCAGTAATTTGACTAGACAGTTCCCATGAAGGTTTTGTTGCTAAGGTGTAGATGTCATAGCAAAATTAAATTATTGGTGTTATCACAGAGAACTATGACGCCAAAGCAAAAAAAATAAAAGTACGGTTTTATCTGGCATAGTATTTTAAAACTACTATTCCTTTTTTCCCCTGAGGTTGCTCAGCTATTTCCACTGGTTCTTGTACCATAAAAAATACATGATATCTGCGAAAAAGCTGTAAGCCTAAAAGGTACATTTCTCTGATGATACCATGTTATTTCCAGGTTCACATAAAAGCCGAACTCCTGCCAAACCTTTTTTTTAAGTTTTGGATAGAGTCCAAAATTTTGGAAAGAGAACGTTAGTCAAGTGTTTTCTGTCAGTGATGCCAAGAGGAGGCTTTTCCTTCACTTTTTATCACTGTGACACCAGGGCAAGAAATGAAGGGGATGCGGATCACCCTGACAGGAAAGCACAGCAAGCAATAAAAAAATATAATTCTAATAAAAAACAGTGTTTTAGTAGCCATCTCTATTCCGATTAGATAGATTTCTTTTTGCTTCCTGTTTCGGTGACACCCTGTGAGACTTGCGGGCAGTAATGGTATGTAAGCAAGCTTATATCACAACAGCAGCCATGATACTTTTTTGGTTTTCCGCAGCACACTTTCAGTTTTAATGCAGTGATCTGGGCAGCTCTAAAATTACCCAATCACTTTTACAGGACATTGAGTTTGCCATCTTTCTCTGTGAACCCAGGACCACAAAAAAAATCTATCAGGTGGCGAGTGGGTGGAGATTAGGCATCATTGTTTTCCAATCTCCTCTGCACAGCATTAGCCCAAAAGTGCTCAGCTCTGAGCACATCCATGTTCAGAGCTGTCAGACCCTGGCTAGTGCAGCTCAGTACAAAAAATGTTTAGGGGGCACTATTGAGCAGCCGGTGAAGATGGCTGCACACTGAACCGGCTCCTCGCCTCCCGGATGTACTACACCTATCACCCTCCAGAATAGAGCCTGAGGCCTTACATTCCACCGTCAACCCCGCTGGTGCCCCATGGACCTGGTTGGGGTGTTCAGCCACCTCTGACTGCTGTGCCATTGATCTTCGGTTTCCGGAACTCTCCTGCCAACAGAATTACTTTCCCTTGTGCGGGGGAAAAGGCAGCTGACATCTCGCGATCAGCAGGAATACACCCTGCTCACCTCTGCTCACAGCCTCTCTGACAGCCTGGACATCCACCCAGCCTGCCTTGACTTTTAGGCTATCCCATGGCTGGACTCTTGATCTCTACCCAGCCAGCCTGGCCTGAGGTGCCATTGCAGGACTGGCCCTACATCACATCTGCCTCCCGCCTCCACATCAGCCACCGGGTTCCTGGGTTCCCTGCAGCCACGCTGGATCAGCGGCCATTACATACAGCTGTACTCTCCAGAACTGTACCCTATCTCCTCTGTGAGCCATCGGAGAGCTATTTTAGTCTGCCTCCCGCCTGATCTCAATATCCCTGCACTGGTGGGAAGAGGTGGACATTTTTGCCACCATAAGGGAGCGTCCATTCACAAGCCGACATTATCCTGCCTGCACCCCTTGCCTGTGATCCTGTGCCCACCTGCTACAATCTGGGATTGCAAGTGCTTCACTTTGGATCTCTGTTCCTGCCTGTCATCTGCTCTCTGTGAGCCTTGGCAGGAAGTTCTTCAGCAAATCAAGGGGAGCCTGTGTCACTGCATCCACTGTTGGACTGCATTGAGGATTTAACCCCCACCTTCCCTGCCAGGTCCAACTGTTTGACCCAAGGGTGACCTTGCTGTTAGAAACTGCCCTCCCCTAATGACAGCCTTTCAGCCGCACATATGGCAGATCCCACCAAAGTGACTGTTGGAGACTCAGCTCTTCTTCTCCAACAGGAGTTAAACACTGCAACGGAACCACTCACCACCAAGATCACTTGCGAAATAAGGGACATAGGATCTTGATCTTGATCAATGATCTTGAACACAAAATGGACAATGCTATCCTAGTGATCGACAACCATGAACAAGATATTAACACTATCAAACCGGACCTTGCCTCTGCTCTCCAGAAACTTGAAGAGTTGGAGAATCGTAGTAGGAGAGGTAATTCCTGGATCAGAGGTCTTTCTGAATCCATAGAGGACTTAAACTCTACAGTTACTGCCCTACTATAAGACCTTATCCCAGGAACTCCAGTTGAGAGACTAGAATTCGACAGAATCCACAGGGTCCTAGGCCCGAAGAGACCTGAAGGTCCTCCTCATGATATCATAGTGAAACCTACATTTTACAAGACCAAAGAGGCCGTTGTGCAAGCAGCCAGGTCAAAGAGGGTTTTGACTTTTCAATCTCACAAATACCAAATTTTCTCTGACCTAGCTCCGCAACACTCTTGAGACATAAGGAACTGAAGCCATTTGTCCAAACGTTTCAAAACCATCCTTTCAAATATCGTTGTAATTTCCCATTCAAATTAACTTTCTCCTTCCAAGGCCATCCATACACCTTTACCATGCTGGAAAAGAAGCTCAGGAAGTCCTTACCAAGCTACAAATCATGTTTCTAACCTCCTCTGGCTCACAGGCCTTCAAATTCTCCTCCCGCAGATCTCCTCGTCTCACCCCTCTCTAGAAACCTTTGTCTCAAAGACAACGCCCCGTGTCAAGGCAAACCAGATCAACATCCAGACCTGATGTCTCGGACGAAGATTGAATCGCTTTCATAGTTTTGCTTCTGCCTCTTTTTTTTTGGGCTGGTCCACCATTTTTTTGGGCTGGTCCACCATTAGGGTGTTCAATGATGGTTCCATTGTTTTAGACATACTAGTCATTAGCATGTTTATGAACCTTATTCTGTGTTCTTATTCTCTGCTTTACGTTATTATGTTTTTTATTTTTTGGGAGCTAATTGCCATGCATGAGAACCTTTACTGAGTCTTCCAAGTCTTTCAACGTCAAGCAATAGTTATGCTATCCTTGTATTTTCACTGTTATAATTTGCAACGTACACCCGGCCACTTCAGGCAACCCCCACTTATGGCAGTGCATTTGATCACCGCCATTGCTTGCCTAGGCAATTTTCCCTTTGACATCCCTCTGGTTGAGCCTACTATGACCTTTTCTTTTCTTACTTTATCCCCCCACTTTGTTCTATCTTTTTTTTTTTTTTTTCTTGGACTTTGGAACACCCGAGCCAAGCAAACTTGAGCCAGGTTGGACCTCTTTCGCTGCAATTGGTATCTATTTCACCTTGTACCCACCATGTTGGCTATTTCTAAATTTACTATAGTGTCACATAGTGTACAGGGTTTCAACTCCCCCCAGAAACGTAAGTGTGCCTTTACTTATTACTCCTCACTTCGAGCCCAGATCATTGGACTGCAAGAGACCAGATTTTCTACAGCTTCCTTTCCCAAATATTTCCATAAAAACTACCCTGTCACGTACCTGATAGAAGTCTGAATTGATGAGGTCAGCCTCTCTTGTATCTTCAACCCAGGCCCCACTGAAGGTGAAACAGGTGGTGCCGAGGGACAGGAGGAACCAGAGTGCCTGTGGATATTGATTGTGGAACTTGCGGCTGGTGATGTACCCTCGGTAATTAAGACAGGGCATCCAGTCAGGAACAGAGGAGATGCCGGAACGGCCAGCCGAGGTTAGAGACGCACTCCACTGGAACTGCAAGATCTGTGTACGTGGCTTGCCGGAACTTCTGATAAGTGTGAGGCTGCAACACACTGTGACAACCAGAGCAGATGTAATGACAGACAGGACAGGACAGGGCAGGACTGTAGAGCCAAAACTGGAGCCAGAAGCGTAGTCAGAGTAATAGCCAGGGTCAGCAACGAGCAAGCAATGAGGTACTATAACATCAGACAGGGACGAGGCCAGGAGAAAGCCAGGATCAGAAACCGATGAGCAGAAGCATAAACAGGATCCAAGAGCAGGTCAATGGCAAGCCGGGTCAGTAACTGATACACACAGGATACAGCAGGAATCAGGAAGTTAGCTGAAGACTAGTCAGCACTGACAGAGAGTAAGAGCCTTCTTTAAATAGTCTGTCTGGCGCCAGAAACAGTGGGCACGCTCCCACATGTGTGCACCCGTGTGCGCGCATTTTTGCACGCATGTGCAAGCCTATACTCATTTCTATTACCCAGTTGCCGTACAGGAATTCCCATACATACCCCCAGGTGTTCCAGATGACCTTTGAAGAAAAACTGAGAGGTGTTCTAGTGGCATTTCATAAAAGCACTCCTCCTCCTTATTTGTCCCTTGAGATTGCAGATCCTACAGGATGGTATCTGTTACTTCAGGGGCCAATTTTGGATGTTGAAGTGACCATAGTCAATTATTATGCCCCTAATGTCCATCAATCCCGATTTTTTTCTCACCTGTTATGCGTAGTTTCCTCACACAGGAAGGGCACTTTGATCATAATGGGAGATAGCAAAATAGTATTGAACAGGCAGCTAGACAGATCCCCCTCAATCAAACCCTCCTAGGTTCCTACTGAGGCTAACTCACAAACACAGCAATTTCTGGATCTCCTCACTGACCATGCTTTAGTGGATGCCTGGAGAGCATTGAACCCTTGAGTGTGGGATTATACCTACTATTCAGCTTCTCACAATTGGCACACATGAATAGACCATTTTGTCATTCCTCAAACATTCATCCTTGTCCTTAACTTTAAGATTCTATCCACAAAATGGTCTGACCATTCACCCCTTCTACTTACCTGTAAATCGTTAGCTTCAGCCCCTCAGCACTACTCTTGGCACCTTAACGACTCTCTCTTATCTTTTGATGAAACAGCTGGAACTATCTGAAAGTCCATCTCCACCTATTTCGCCGACACTACTGAATCCGCTTCCTCTCCCACGATTTTGTGGGAAGCTAACAAAGCTACACTTAGAGGGAAACTCATACAACTTGCATCCCATAAGTAGAAGGACTCTTGCATAGCATCCTTATCTTCCACCCTTGCACAGCTAGAAGGTCAATTTAAAGCATGCCACTTTGCTTCTTTACGCAAACGGCTGGAAGCTATCATTGTGATTGAATCTTCTTTTTGAGGATAAAGAGGAAAAGCAGATTGGATGGTCTTGGAATAAAAATTATGCATGCGTCAATAAGCCAGGCCCGATGCTGGCTAACCTTCTCAAAGCGCATACTCAGGACACTAAACCGATCATGTTATGCTTACCTAACAAAGTCATCACAGCTAATACTTCCAAAATTGTGGATGCTTTTACCTCAGTTTTGTCCACATTGTATCAACCCTTGCAACCATTTTGAAAGGACTTGGCAGATGCCATATTTCAAGATATCCATCTCCCTGGCCTTTCCCAATCTATGTCAGATAAAATGAAGGCTGATATTACTGTCACTGAAGTCCTTGCGACAAGTAAAACACTAAAGATGCAAAAAACGCCTCGACCTGATGGCTTTTCGGCGTTATAGTACAAAACATTTTCCGACACCCTTGCTCCCCATCTGACCAACTTGTTCAACCACTTATGTTCCCACACTGATTTACAGCCATCGTCAACGACGGCCCAAATAGTCAAGATCCCGAAACCTGGGAAGGACCCCCAAGACCCCCATAATTTTTGACCCATCTCCCTGCTAAACGTCAATACTAACATTTTTGCCAAAATCCTCACTACTAGGATAAATTCATTCTTGCACCACTTTATTCATAAAGATCAGGTGGGTTTTGTCCCCTTTAGACGGGCTCCTGATAATACTCAGAAAGTGATTCATCTTATCCATTTACTGCATCACAATCGAACCCACGGTATGGTTCTCGGCATGGATATTCATAAGGCATTTGATTCTCTATCCTGGGAATATATGCATTATGTTTTAGATAAATAGGGATTCCCAACCACTTTTATGTCCTGGTTGGGGGCTCTATATCTTAAGCCTTCTGCCATGGCTCTTTACCTTTCTTGACAATCCCCTTCATTTCCAATTCACAGGGGTACTCGCAAAGGGTGTCCCTTATCCCCCATACTTTTCATCCTAGCCTTGGAACCCCTATTACACCTCACTAGATATCAAAGGGGTTATGGTTGCCCAACATTCATGCAAGGTTAACTCTTTTGCAGACGATATGCTCCTGACACTGACCCAGCCTCACAATACACTACCTGTCCTTTTTTCTATCCTTACCCGCTTATCTAATATTTCTGGCCTGGTAGTAAATAAAGACAAATCAACGGCCCTTAATATCTCCCTACCTGAGGCAGAGATCGCCTTATTGAAACAAAATTAAAATTTCACTTGGTCTACTACCCACTTTGATTATCCAGGGATCCGTTTTACCAAATCCTACCACACCCTCTATGAGGTTAACTACATCCCAACTTTTCACTCCCTTAAAGCTTTACTGACATCCTGGTCTCATCACCTTTCATGGACTGGCAGAATTAACGCTGTAAAAATTACAATTCTTACAAAGTGTCAGGAATGGACTGGCCAGCTATGGTGGGACTCACCTGCCTTTTGATCTGCAGTACCAGGGCTGGCCAGCGGGTGTTCCCAGCAATCAGAGACTCAACTTTGCAGCCAGCTAACACCTGTAACTGATTATGCTGGGGTATTTAAGGGATGGCCAGACCCACAGACTCTGCCTTGGTGTGTGTTTGTCCTGGGCCCTACATCCTGTTTCTGTCCTGCATCCTGTTTCTGTCCTGCATCCTGTTTCTGAACCGCTGCTGACTTCTCCTGCTCTGATCCCGGCTCGCTCCTGACCATCCCTCTGTCTGACCCTCTGTACCACGCTGCTTGCTACCTGTTCTGATCCCTGGCTTGTGACCCTGACCAATCTCCGCTTGCTCCCCCTGTACCTACCTGCCCTATTGATATTGACCCGGCCTGCCTGATGACGCTTGCTTGTATGTACTGTTATCTGTGGGTGGTTTGGTTGGGTTTGTTTGCACTGTATTATGTTTAGTATTGCACTGCGTTTATGTTTGTATTGTTAGTGTTAATAAATTATATTGTTTATAACATATCTGAGGTCTGCGTTTCCCTGCGTCAGTCACACATCTCTGGTCACACCTGGGAGCCCTGACATTACACCAAGGCCAATCCTGACCAGAAGTGGCTGCACAGGGAAGCCATCTTGGCTTGTTGATGGGAAGGATGGATCTGGATGAGGTTGAGTATTTATCTCTGCTAGTGCTTGATGACAGAGAGTATGCTTATCAGACTCTGAAGGAGTATCCCCGGGATGAACTGCTAGAATGTATGCGGCTCGCTCATGTTCTAGTAGATCAGGGCACAGATTTCTCTATGGTGCAGCCATTGATTCAGGTTTGTGTTGAGTTGGTTTCATCTGGTTCCCCCGAATGCAGGGATGAATTTTTGCCACCATTTAGTGCAGACCAGGTTGAGTCCCTGGTGTGGTTATTAGAGGATGATGTGGGTTACTTTCTGGAGCGTTATTCCACATGTTCACCACAGACACTGAGAGATTGTATAAACGCAGTGCAGTCATTGACCAGACAGGCTTTGTGTAAGCTCAGCTTTGTTCAACCCATACTGCAGACATGGACAGACTTGTTGCACCCAGCCTCAGTCAGCTTACAAAAACCCAGTCCTGCTTCTAACTCTACTCCTGTATTCCCACCAGCTCCTCCAGTTACAGCCCAGTATACTTGGCTATCTACCGCATGTCAGTACCCTGTTCCCACTCGCTGCACCTATCCTGCCTTTAACCCTGTAAAAAAGCCCTCTGTAGCAACTGCTCCCTCTCCTGTTCCATCCTCCAGTTTTTCTCTGTCTCCAGCTGCTCCATTCGTTTGCAGACCTGCGTTTACTTGCAGTGCTCCAGTAGTTAAAACCAGAAAAAAGCGAAAATTCTTTCCAACCAATACCATCCTGCCAGTATCCAAACCGGTGAGCCTGCCTTCCGTGGTTCAGCCTGAAGCCTCTACTCAGCCTGAAGCCTCTACTCAGCCTGAAGCCTCTACTCAGCCTGAAGCCTCTCTTCAGCCGGATGCCTCTCCTCAGCCGGATGCCTCTCCTCAGCCGGATGCCTCTCCTCAGCCGGATGCCTCTCCTCAGCCTGAAGCCTCTCCTCAGCCTGAAGCCTCTCCTCAGCCTGAAGCCTCTACTCAGCCTGATGCCTGCATTCAGCCTGATGCCGCTACTCGGCATGATGAACTGATCCAGCCCGACGATCCTATTAGGCCAGTTGACTCGATGCCCGCTGTTGATCCAGATGATCCGGTACCTGATCCAGTGCCCGCTGTCGTGCCAATTGACTCAGAGCCCGCTGTCATACCTGGTGACCCGGTGCCCACTGCCTTGCCAGATGACGCGGTGCCCGCTGGCAAGCCAAATGACCTGATGCCTGGTGACCCAGTGCCCGCTGTCATACCTGGTGACCCGATGCCCGCTGTCGAGCCAGACAATCCGATACCTGATGACCCGGTGCCCACTGTCGTGCCTGTTGACTCTGAGCCCACTGTCTTGCCAGACGACTCGGTGCCCGCTGTTCCGCCAGACGACTCGGTGCCCGCAGTCTTGCCAGACGACTCGGTGCCCGCAGTCTTGCCAGACGACTCGGTGCCCGCAGTCTTGCCAGACGACTCGGTGCCCGCAGTCTTGCCAGACGACTCGGTGCCCGCAGCCCCGCCAGTTGACTCGATGCCCGCAGCCCCGCCAGTTGACTCGGTGCCCGCAGTCTTGCCAGACGACTCGGTGCCCGCAGTCTTGCCAGACGACTCGGTGCCCGCAGTCTTGCCAGACGACTCGGTGCCCGCTGTTCCGCCAGTCGACTCGGTGCCCGCAGTCTTGCCAGACGACTCGGTGCCCGCAGTCTTGCCAGACGACTCGGTGCCCGCAGTCTTGCCAGACGACTCGGTGCCCGCAGTCTTGCCAGACGACTCGGTGCCCGCAGTCTTGCCAGACGACTCGGTGCCCGCAGTCTTGCCAGACATCTCGGTGCCCGCAGTCTTGCCAGACGACTCGGTGCCCGCAGTCTTGCCAGACGACTCGGTGCCCGCTGTTCCGCCAGTTGACTCGGTGCCCGCAGTCTTGCCAGACGACTCGGTGCCCACTGTCGTGCCTGTTGACTCGGTGCCCGCCGCTTCGTCTGGGGGCCCGAGACCTGTTGCTCCGCCTGAGGGCCCGAGAACTGTCGCTCCATCTGGGGGTCCGGCGCCCGCCGCTCCGCCTGAGGGCCCGAGACCTGTAGCTCCGCCTGGGGGTCCGGCGCCCGCCGCTCCGCATGGGGGTCCGGCGCCCGCCGCTCCGCCTGGGGGCCCGATGCCCGTCGCCCCGTCTGGGGGCCCGATGCCTGTCGCCCCGCCTGGGGGCCCGATGCCTGTCGCCCCGCCTGGGGGCCCGATGCCTGTCGCCCCGCCTGGGGGCCCGATGCCTGTCGCCCCGCCTGGGGGTCCGATGCCTGTCGCTCCGCCTGAGGGCCCGAGACCTGTCGCTCCATCTGGGGGTCCGGCGCCCGCCGCTCCGCCTGAGGGCCCGAGACCTGTAGTTCCGCCTGGGGGTCCGGCGCCCGCCGCTCCGCCTGGGGGTCCGATGCCTGTCGCCCCGCCTGGGGGTCCGATGCCTGTCGCCCCGCCCGGGGGTCCGGTGCCTGTCGCCCCGCCCGGGGGCCCGGTGCCTGTCGCCCCGCCCGGGGGCCCGGTGCCTGTCGCCCCGCCCGGGGGCCCGGTGCCTGTCGCCCCGCCCGGGGGCCCGGTGCCTGTCGCCCCGCCCGGGGGCCGGTGCCTGTCGCCACGCCCGGGGGCCCGGTGCCTGTCGCTCCGCCTGGTTGCCCGCTGCCTGCCGCTTCGCCTGGTAGCCCGATGTGCCTCTGCCCGGGGTCCTGCCCGATGTGCCTCTGCCCGGAGTCCTGCCCGATGTGCCTCTGCCCGGAGTCCTGCCCGATGTGCCTCTGCCCGGAGTCCTGCCCGATGTGCCTCTGCCCGGAGTCCTGCCCGATGTGCCTCTGCCCGGAGTCCTGCCCGATGTGCCTCTGCCCGGAGTCCAGCCCGATGTGCCTCTGCCTGATGTGCCTCTGCCCGGAGTCCAGCCCGATGTGCCTCTGCCCGGAGTCCAGCCCGGTGTGCCTCTGCCCGGTGTGCCTCTGCCCGGAGTCCAGCCCGGTGTCCAGCCCGGTGTGCCTCTGCCCGGAGTCCAGCCCGATGTGCCTCTGCCCGGAGTCCAGCCCGATGTGCCTCTGCCCGGAGTCCTGCCCGGTGTGCCAGTCTTTGATATCCCGCCAGTTACCAGACCCGGGCGGTGGAACATTTTTCCCAGCTAGGACTGTTTGGAGTGTCCTGAGGCCGCTCCTTGAGGGGGGGGTACTGTCAGGAATGGACTGGCCAGCTATGGTGGGACTCACCTGCCTTTTGATCTGCAGTACCAGGGCTGGCCAGCGGGTGTTCCCAGCAATCAGAGACTCAACTTTGCAGCCAGCTAACACCTGTAACTGATTATGCTGGGGTATTTAAGGGATGGCCAGACCCACAGACTCTGCCTTGGTGTGTGTTTGTCCTGGGCCCTGCATCCTGTTTCTGTCCTGCATCCTGTTTCTGTCCTGCATCCTGTTTCTGAACCGCTGCTGACTTCTCCTGCTCTGATCCCGGCTCGCTCCTGACCATCCCTCTGTCTGACCCTCTGTACCACGCTGCTTGCTACCTGTTCTGATCCCTGGCTTGTGACCCTGACCAATCTCCGCTTGCTCCCCCTGTACCTACCTGCCCTATTGATATTGACCCGGCCTGCCTGACGACGCTTGCTTGTATGTACTGTTATCTGTGGGTGGTTTGGTTGGGTTCGTTTGCACTGTATTATGTTTAGTATTGCACTGCGTTTATGTTTGTATTGTTAGTGTTAATAAATTATATTGTTTATAACATATCTGAGGTCTGCGTTTCCCTGCGTCAGTCACACATCTCTGGTCACACCTGGGAGCCCTGACACAAAGCTTCTATACCTATTCCGAACCCTTCCCGTCCATGTCCCTTCTTATGCCCCTAAGTCATTTGAAAGTTATGTTCTGAGATTTATCTAATCTAACAAGAGACCTCGGGTCACCAAACACACCATGCTCATACACAGGAAACAAGGGTTCTTATGGGTTCATAACTTTTCCAAGTACTATGTGGCTGCTCAGATTGCATCTATGACCCCTCTATATGCTGCACAACAAGCAGCCACATGGGTCACTCTGGAAACGCTCACTTGCTTTCCGGTCTCCTCCCACTCACTTTTGTGGCTTGCTCCAAAATTAAAGTCAACAACCATTAGCCCTTTAATGTCCCACTCGTTACGAGTATGGTACTCCACCAAATACTCCAGTGGTTTACTCTCCCCTCATCTACCACTTCTCCCCCTTTTAGGCAACCCTCTGTTTTCTCCAGTCCACATAGCGCTTTCCATTGGTGGGTTTCCCACAATTTTCATTGTGTCCATTCATTTCTCACTGGTTGTTCTATTTACACCTGGGCAGAAATAAGGGACAAATACCAAATTCCCCACACTGAACTGTTCCGATTCCTACAAATCAAACACTGGCTGACTTTGGTGATAGGTGATAAAGACCTGATGACTCAACTGTCTTTATTCGAACATATTTGTCATCAGACACCCTTCTCCCCCAAACTTATATTGACTCTTTATTCACAGTCGATTAACCTCCAAAATCCCAACAATCATACTTATGTTTCCAGGTGGGAAAGGGACCTGAGAAGTACCAAAGATAGGGGTTGCTGGTCTCAAATTTGGACTACCTTGACTTCCTGCACTATTAATAACCTTATTATTGAATCAGCCTTTCAATACTGTCACGAGGTGATACCCATCAGCCTCTGGCACCTGTTTCCGGGGATGCCTTACTGCGGGAGATGTCCTTCATACATGATGGACATGTCCTATGCTTTCCCTGTTCTGGACAAAGGTACTTAAGCTCTTACACTCTTTATTTATCTGTTCTTCCCAAGATACCTGTGGCATGTCCTTCTACACTTGAAACCCCCAGTCCTCACCAAATACCATTTTAAACTGGCTATCTATGTACTACTGGCGACATAACAAACCATAGCGAAAGCTTGGAAACAACAATTCATACCCTCTACGGAAGTTCACCGCTGCCTAGACTTCTTTTTTATCAATGAAAGCTTTCCAGTATTCTTTTGGATACCCATGAGACATTCCTTAAAATATGGACTCCATGGATCCAACATGCCTATCCTTCTATATCAACAGCCAGTTTTACATTGCTATAAATACAGAGACCCTAGGGCTCGGGTGCTCCTGACGTCCTCCTCCTTGTTCCTTTCTCATGCTCTGTTAATCTTCATTCCCCCGCTGTTTTCTTTTTTTCACTTGGCTCTGCCACAGAGACCACATGTGGTTTGTTCTTTATACTCCTTTTTTTGATCCTTAGTTCAGTGTATTTTATACACAGATATCTCCCTCACCAACACCTGATCTTGTGTTGTAGGCATATGGTTATCCTTCTGTTATCCATATCGTTTCATTGTTATGACATGATTATTGTATCTGCTGCAATGCCAATTATCTTGACATTTGTTATGGTTTTATAGCTTTATGCACAACCACATTTGATTTGTCAGTCATTGATTTCATACTTCTACCTGCACATATGACTGTGGTTGCCACTGTACCTTCTAAAAATAAAAATTTTTCAATAATAATCTATTGAAAGGAAAAAAACATTTTGAGATATCGCTGTCCCAGATCTGCTTGGTCACAGTGCAGAGGAGACATCAGGGGTCTCAAAGATGCCCATTGTTTTCATGATCTGCACAATGCTGTCACATAGAGGGCTTGTCAGCATCTTGTGCTAGCAATAATGTTCTTTAAAATTTTTAAATACTGTATAATAAAACAACCCACAAGCTCATGCATAGGGTGCACATACTGTGTGGATGTAAACAATGATTGTGCAACACGTATTATCCCCGCACCCACCAAAGTGCATTGTCGTAGCTGCTGCTATCTTATATCAATCATCTTCTGGGTCTGAAAATGTCTTTACTGGCTGGCCATGAATGATGTAACTTCTGCGTATGCACACTGTAAGATTCCAAGTTTGTTCACTGAGCTGCACATGCGTAGTCAGTTTGCAAGTAGGAAAACATTTCTACCTGACGGGGAAAGAGCTGTATTGACAGAACAGACATACAAACCTACTTGCTAGAAGTTTTTGACAGATTTCATAAAGTTTCACTTTAAAGAAAACTTATTTGTGTAAACTCCTAATCTAACATAGGTGTTCAAGGAGTGCTGGACCCAAAGATGATTGTGGTCTGGTGCAATTAATAGTCTTGAGATGCAGCTCTTTAACAGAGTAGCCTTATGGTTTCCAAGAATGATCAAATGAAACTCTGAAGGATGAGAGTGACATGTCTCTAAATGGTTCAATAAAATTGTATACATCTCGATTAATACACTAGGTACAGTTAGGTAGTAGTCAGTAGGTACAGCAAATGCGTTTCTGAGACTCACACTTTCCCCTTCATGAGGGCTAAGAAACAGAATAGCATAAATCAATATCAGTAGATAAATCTACAAGCAGCCAGGTGAAAAGTTTATTGCAAATTCTAAAGTCTAAACTCCTGATCTGATCACTTGTTTTATATCAGTGACTCTGAAAACACAGAAGCCAGAAAATCAGCATTACAGGCAATTAGCCATTTCAGAAGGCCAGCAATAATCGTTCATGAATTCTTCTCATTACAAGTTTCTTTTAAAATGCTTTAAACACCTAATTTGTGGAAAATGTTTTTTATATATAATGTAAAATAAATATTGAACACATCACCTTTTTTCTCGGTAAATATATTTCTAAAGGTGCTATTGACATGAAATTTTCACCACGTCGGTAACAACCCATGCAATCCATACATACAAAGAAACCAAAACAAATATGTTCAAAAATTAAGTTAAGTGTAATAAAATTAAATAGTAAAGGTATGTGAGCGCACTTAGGGGGAAAAAACAGCAGCTGTGCAAAAAGGTAACCAAGATAAACCTCAATCAAACAATACAAAAATGGTGCAGCGCTAAAACTATTAAGACCATAAATTATAATAAAAGGGTAATGAATAAAAGTTCATATATGGGCATGAAATGTAATAAATGAGCATAAATGGTTGACAGTTCAAAGGTGACTTTCAGTGCTCCTAAAGTGCCTGTTTTCCTGGTGGGTCGGTGCTTGTGCAATAATTGTCTGCCGGGACTACTTCCCTTGTACCATGTAATGGGGGGTGTGGCCGCTCCACTCTCCTCCAGCTCGTAGCTAGTGTTGGTGGTGCGGGCGATCGGGTGGAGCGGGCCCGGGGATCAGGAGGAGTATTAAATTTCAGACGCACTGCACAAGATCCATGCCAGTATCCAGAGAGGGAGCCTCCTGCACATCCTGAGAGCAGCACCCACCCATCCCTTAAGGGGAGCTCTGGCGGATTTTGGATCACCACTTAAAGCCCCAGGATCCATTTGATGTACCTTTCCACCCTCAGAAGGAAGTTACTACAATACGTGCCTTACTCTGATGATACCCTGATAACATCTGGATTTATGTTTATGGGCGCATTTACATTGCGCCTCCTATGAGTGCGCAATTCTTCCACAATTATTGCACAAGCACCGACCCACCAGGAAAATAGGCACTTTAGGAGCACTGAAAGTCACCTTTGAACTGTCAACCATATATGCTCATTTATGAAATTTTATGAACTTTTATTCATTACCCTTTTATTATAATGTATGGTCTTAATAGTTTTAGCGGTACACCATTTTTGTAAAGTGTAATAAAATGAAATGACACTTGGAAAAAGTATTGAATATGCTAACTGAAATGTATTTAATATTTTGTTCAAAATCCTTTGTTGGTACTGACAGCTTCAAGATGCCTCCTGTATGGAGAAACTAGTCCCATGCATTGCTCAGGTGTGATTTTGGTCCATTCTTCCACACAGTCTTCAAATCTTGAAGGTTCCGTGGGCCTCTTCTATGAACTCTGATCTTTAGTTCATCTTCATCATCCTGGTAGATGGCAGCAGATATTTGTCAAGAATGTTCAGAAATTTTTCCATTCAGCCTTCCTTCAATGACATGAAGTTTGCCAGTACCGTATGCTGAAAAACAGTCCCACGCCATAATGTTCCCACCTCCAAACTTTACTGTTGGTATGGTGTTTTTAGGGTGATGTGCAGTACCATTTGATCTCCAAACATGGTGTGTATTGTGCAGGGGCGGACTGACAACTCATGGGGCCCCCGGGCAATAGGGGATCATGGGGCCCCTGTGTCCTTGCCCAATTTCAAAAAAGCCTATGAAAAAGGTACCAGGGGCATCTCATGGGGCCCCCTACTGACCCCGGGCCCTTGGGCAGTGCCCGAGTTTTCAAATGGTCAGTCCGCCCCTGGTATTGTGGCGTCCACAGAGTTCAATCATGGTCTCATCTGACCATACTATATTCTCCCAGTATTTCACAGGCTTGCCTAAATGTTTAAACGAGCTTCAACATGCTTTTTCTTCAGCAATGGAGTCTTGCATGGTGAGCGTGCAGACAGGCCAAGGCTTTCACTCCTCTCTCAGAAATCTTGTGAGGAGCACCTGGTCGTGGCTGGATTATGGTGAAATGATGTTCTTGCCACTTCCAGATTATGGCCCCAACAGTGCTCACTGGAACATTCAGAAGTTTAGAAATCCTTCTGTAACCAATGCCACCAGTATGTTTTGCAACAATAAGGTTGCGAAGATCTTGAGAGAACTCTTTGCTTTTACTCATGAGATTTTTCTTGTGTGACAACTTGGCAATGAAACACCTTTTTATAGGCCATCAATTGAAACTGAACCAGCTGATATTAATTTGCAATGACATGGGGCAGGATTGCTTTCTAATTACTGATAGATTTCAGCTGGTATCTTAGCTTTCCATGCCTTTTTGCACCTCCCTTTCTTCATTTTTTCAATACTTTTTCCCTTTGTCATTCCATTTTATTATATATAACTTAATTTCAGAATTTATGTGTTTTAGTTTCTTTGCATGTACTGTATGTATTTACTGAGAAAACTGGTGACGTGTTCAATACTTATTTTACCAGCTGTATAAGAGGCATTCAAAGGACTAGTACACCCGAATTCTGTTATTTACTGTACTACTCAGTTGAGTGCCTTTTCTTCTATAAAATTTCCACTTCAACGACAAGTTACAATCTGGCAAGCTCCTGCATAGATTCCTCTATGGACAGAAGAGGAAGAACTGTTGTGCAGTAGGAGGAGGATAACCAAAGGAAGTTATGTTTGCTCTTCATAGAGAAGGCAACTGCAGCCATAGCCCTCCTAAAGTCTCAAAAACCATGGGAAAACCAAAGCCTGTGTACAGATTTGGTGTGGCAACAGTTTTGCAAGTTGGGAATACTATTTTTTTTCTTTTTTCTCGCTCAACCAGCTGGTTGAGTTTAAAAAATTACAGATTACCGCATTCACACAAATGATGTGGATGCAGGGATCTTCACCTTTGCGCTATTTTATTCTGACAGAAGGGACTCCCCATCAGCATACAGTGATCAGCACTGCAGCAGCTGATCAAATGCTGATTTTCCAACAGGAGTGTTTGAAAGAAGCCAGTCTTACACACACATCCTGCTGAACCGGATGAATTGCGATACATGTATACTCATTATTATACAGGATTTATATAGCGCCATCTTAAGAATTACTACGAGGTCCATTTTCCTGTTAGAAAGCAGTTTTATGTGCAATTAGGGCCAAGCTAGGATTTAATTTTTTGTTATGTTTTATTGAAGTGCACAAGCTAAGTTATGTAGTGCTAAAGGTACTGGATATGTTTTTCTGATTCAAAACAAAAGTCATTTTACAATCTGACACATGGTGTGGATTCTCACTACCTGTAAAAAAAATGCTTGAAGCGGTCTACCCAAAGAAATGGCAAGGCTGTTGTCATTACAGTGTGTATATATAATATATATACTGCGTGTGTGTTCTGTGCAGGGCCATCTTTAATATTGATTGGACCCTGGGCAAACATATTCTTGCCCCCCCCCCATGCAATCTTGCTCTCTACCCCAACATCCCCCCCAAAAAAAACATACACACACATAGACTTGTCTCAAAAACTTTAATAATGCAAATATAAAAAACTGGTCCACACTGATTGGTCCAGGCTTACTGACTGGTTGCTAAAGATTACAGCATATCTTTACCACTCACTGACTGGTTACTAGACATTACTTCACATCATTACTGCTCACCCATTGGTTGCTAGAGGTTACTGCTTATCAATATCGCTCACTGATTGGTTGCTAGAGGTTACAGCACATCAATACCACTCACTGGTTGCTAGAGGTTACATGACATCAATACTGCTCACTGATTGGTTACTAGAGGTTATAGCACATAATTTTCACTCACTGATTGGTTGCTAGAGGTTACATCACATCATTACTGCTCACTGATTGGTTGATAGAGATTACAGTACATCATTATTGTTCACTGATTGGTTGCTACAGATTACAGCAGATCATTGTTCACTAATTGCTAGAGCTTACAGCACATCAGTATTGCTCACTGATTGGTTGCTAGAGGTTACAGCAGATCACTAATGTTCACTGACTGCTTGCTAGAGGCAGGGGCAGTGCAAGGATTTTTGTATACATTAGTCTTTGCATTTTGCTGTCCCCACCCCACTGTCCTCTCAGGAATGGTTGGATTAAAAGGAATGTTGGGCATGGCTTAATATAATATATATTCTGAAAAGAAACAATGACGAAATCTGAGATATAGCCTAAATTAAATTTACCAATTATACACACAGTCCCCCCTTTCCCCTGCACACTATTCTTCCCTACACACTGTGCACCCTCTGCACACTTCCCCCCTTTTCCTCTGCATTGTCCCCTGTCCACACTGCTCTCTTCTGCACAAATCTCCCCACCCCAGTCCCCTGCACATATTGCCCCCTACCTTCCACCGGTACACATTGCCCCCTCTGTGTAAACACTGCCCCATACACATTGCCCCCTGCAAACATGCAAACATTGGGGGGGGGGGTTAAATAACAACTTTTTTAAATAAAATAATAAATGCAAGTTTTTTTCAGGAAAAAAAAACTTTACATTTACTAATTTTGTTTCAGGAACCCAGAAAGCATTGCACCAGCTGATCGCCTGTTGCTCTGCAGGTCTCCTGCAGACTATCAGTGTATGCCGTATGATGTATGGACAGGCAGTTTGACACTGACAGGAAGAATCAATGAACTAACACAGTGCTCAACAGCACTGTGGTAGTTCATTGAGAATGAAAAGGCAACATCACACCAATCTTCAGCCCTGAAGAACATCACATCAGTTTTCAGAGCTGCAGAGCATCACACCTGTCTCCCCTCTCCCTGTCCTGCAGAACATCACTACTGTCTCCTCTCTCCCTGCAGAACATCACACTTGTCTCCCCTCTTCCTGCCCTGCACAACATCACACCTGTCTTCAGCCCTGCAAAACATCACATCTGTCTCCAATCTCCCAGCCCTGCAGAGCATCACACCTTTGTTCTCTCTCCCAACCCTGCAGAACATCACACCTGTGTTCACTCCTGTAGAACATCACATTTGTCTCTAGCCCTGCAGAATATCACACCTATCTCTAGCCCTGCAGAACATCACACCTGTCTTCAGCCCTGCAGAACATCATACCTGTCTCTAGACCTGCAAAACATCACACCCGTCTTCCTTCTCCTAGCCCTGCAGAACATCACACCTGTCTCTGGCTCTGCAGAGCATCACACCTGTCTCCTTCCTCCCAGCCCCGCAGAGCATCACACCTGTCTCCCTCCTCCCAGCCCTGCAGAGCATCACACCTGCCTCTCTCCTCCCAGCCCTGCAGAGCATCACACCTGCCTCCCTCCTCCCAGCCCTGCAGAGCATCACACCTGTCTCCCTCCACCCAGCCCTGCAAAGCATCACATGAGAGCAGAGATATTATGCAGGGCTGGAAGAGGGGAGACAAAGCACTGTCAGGAAAATAAGGAACTTCCCACAGTTCCTACCTTGCTGCCCCCCCCCCCCCCCCCCAATACCACGGAGCTCTTCAGACCCGCCTCCACATGGCTGGAAAAGCTCTCAGTCGGAGCTCTGTTCCTCAGCAGCCCGACTATCCTTTCCACCCGCAGGACAAAGTAGGAACTGCAGGAGGAAGGAAGGGACAAGGCTGAGTCCGGAGGAGGATTATGTTAGCAGGCAGAGCAGAGGATCGGGCTGTCCCCCTACCTTGTTAGCCCGACCAAGCTGACACACCACATGCGCTCCCTGTAGCATGGTGCCGGAATTTTACCGCCCCACCCATCCCTGCTCCAGACTTTCCCGGGCAGCACTGGATGAAGCAGCAACTGCTTTGGGCCCCACAACAATGACAAGGCCAGGACAGCTGCCCCTTTTACCCTGTGTTAAAGATGGCCCTGGTTCTGTGCATCCCACACAAATTTATTACAGTGACAAAGCTCTTTCATTTTGCCAGATCACAGATGTCATCTTTCACTAACATCCCCCTATGAAAAGATCTGCAGATTATTTTCAAAGATAGCCATAAAAGCAGCACAATTGGTGGGTGCTTTGAATGCACAGGCTATATGACAGAAACATGCATATTTATCAGCAGAACTTCCCCCGCACCCAAACAGCTCCCATTTCCCCGCCAAGTTTCTAATTACACTTCTTCCTTGTCAAGTTTCAGCATGCCATCTCTAATTAAAATGATTCCAAAGGGATCAAAGATAGTGATAGGGAAAAAGTGACACTGTTTCCAAATGTGCCCAAAACTTACCACAAAATCTGCAGATTTTTGCAGTTTATATATTACCCATTCATAGGTGAATAGAAAGATGAAATGTCACCACTCTCAGCTGACGGCTATGTGAAACATGAACAATGTATAGAATAAAACAGTACTGGGAGAAACACAGATGCTGTCATCACTGATCTCCTTCTGAAAATGTATGTTTGCCTGTTTGCCTTTAATCTCAGTGTTTCTGTGTCACACAATAAGAAGTATGCAGCAAGTGAAGTTAGACTTTCCTGATCTGCCTTTGTATTTAAAAAGTACTGAAGCCAGAGGATCAGCACAACAGGGAACTGATATCGGCAAAAGTAAGAAAGTAAGGGCAGTCTCCATATGTTCTTCACCCAGAATCCAGACAAATGTTTATTTGCTCTGTTATAAGCAGACCCCCCCCCGTGTTTCACTGTTCCTCATATGTTGGCTATATGGATTATGGAACTATGATAATGATAAAATGATTGATATATATGTATAAATACACATTAAATACACTATTGGAGTACATATGTATGTGTTTACTGTATTTGTTGTTTATTGTTTTGCCTGAAAAAAGGTTTGTAATTCTGCTTAACTGCTTGTATTGTCTGTGGCAGGTGTACAGAAGCTAAGGACTGGTTCACACCAGAACGTGAGCATTCCCATGCAATCTGGTTTTGATAACCCATTCATTTGAATGGGCAGCAAAATGCACTTGACCATGGGAAAGGTAGCACAAGCACTACTTTTTTTAGAACACACTACACCAAACTACATTGTACTGTAGCACCATGCTATTTGGTGGCTGCAAAATCTCTGTGTTTGGGGGGGTACATGATTCTCACAAGGGCAGCACGTTCTGCTTTGAAGTGGGAAATGCACACGTACTGCACCTTTCCTGCACAGAGCTTTGGTGTGCACCAGCCCTAAGGCTGGCCATACATTATACAATTTGCTGTCCAATTTCTGCCCAATTCCCTTTAGATTTACCTTCAACTATGTAGTGCAAGAGCCTGCCTAATTGGATAATTTGAAAGTGTTGTTAGGTTTGACCCCATATTATATGGTTTTTGGTTAGTCTAAAGCAATTTTCCAAAGAAAATTGTATCATGTATGGCCAGCCTTAGGCTAAGGCTGCAAACACACGGACGTAATAAAACGATTCCAGGAGTTGGAAAATCAAGCATAAAAATTGCTCAGTCTGGAGACTAGCCAATAGACTGAAATTCTGCACATATGCCTCCATATAAGTGCATATAATGTGTAAATTATGCCAATATGTTCCCTCTAAATGCAGGTTTGGGGCATTTTGGTTTATGCCCCTAAAACAGGAGTATAAAACTAAATTTCATCACAGGCCGCATTATGGTTGCCGGTTGTATCTGTAAGACTAGATATCCAGAGAACTCCACCCCCCCCCTTACATCAGATGTCAAGAGCCCCCTCACCATCAGAAGTGATGAGTCCCCCACCCTCCCTTACATCACAGTGCACCCCGCTTACCTTGCGCTGCTGGAGGTGGAGCTGGGAAGAAGAAACTGCAGTGTCTGGTGGAGGACCAGAGGAGGGCTGGAGTCAGCTTTCATTGTCTGCTGAATGCTGAGACCAGAGGAGGCAGAGCTGAGAGGGTGCAGAGAGAGGCGCAGGATCTGTAGAACGAGCTCTGCCCTCCTCCCTGCTGCTGACTGCTGAGATGTGGATGGGGAGCAGAGACGAGCATCTCCGCGGCTGTGCCAAACAGCTATTGCTAGTGACTGGAGTTATGTCGCCTTGGCCACCTTTCATATTCAATTATTTAGGACAGACTGGTTTCGTTCTTAGTCTACTGTGATACATATGCCTTATGTGGCAGATTTTTTTTAACAATTGTTAACAGGAAAGGCAGATTGTCCAAAATACAAAGACAATGAAAAACAAGTCCAGCACACATCTATAAGTCTTTACATGATATTTTATTCCTAAGTGTGCAAAACTCTGGCAGTAAGGCTGACATGTTTCAGCCTAATTGAGGCCTTAGTCATAGCTGACTGCTGATACTCCATGGTGCCTAAATACCCCTCCTCACACACAAGTTACAACAAAAGCCTTCAGCTCTATACATGCAATGCGATAATAAAAACTTGGTACAGTGTAGTACACCCTTGGGTGGAACTTGGCTAGATGTATAGGTTCAGCTCCCACCTGAATCTGGTGACACCTCCGATTATACCCAGAACACTTCAACACTCTGAGAATATTTTTTATGGGTTTTATTGAAGAAGACAAACCCTGAAAAAGAACTAGCTGATTTAACACAGGTAATGTACATAAAACACAAATACCACTTTGCATAACACAGGTAGTAAGAAGTCACAATTCACTCGCCAAAGACTCCAAAAAGTGACTAGTATCACACTGACTAGGGTGGCATATGAGAGTGACATTGACACATGAAACAATAACTGTTAATGAGGTTAAACAGCTTATTGACATTTGTTATAGCAGTACTATCTAGAGCAGAAATGTCCTACCTAACCACTGGCCAGTGAGATGAAACTTAAAGTCTCTCAACGTTGGGGCCCTTTAATCAATGGAAGAGCGCTCACTCTCTGCATGGGAGAGTATTTGTAATCCAGGGGTAGCAGGATAGCACAGTCTCCTTTAAGCAGAATTTTCCAGTGAACATTGCAATAGAAGAAAACAACACTTCAAGAAAATCTTTACCATACAGGTGAAATCCTGATATACTGACACTTGCTCAGTATATTCAGAGCAGCAAGCTTCTGTGGGGACTTGGAACTAAACACACTCTTCAGCCACAACACAAGTCGTGAGGAGACAATCACCAGTAATATTCAGAGACAGCGTTCTCTCATCAATCAGCAGCAGGAATAGCTAATTCTGAGCAGCTTGGGTTTTCCAAGATCTGTGTCACTCTGAGAATTAGAGAGCAGGCTTTCTCATGACCATTCTCCAGAGATGAACAGCAAATGCAGCAATATCAAAATCCCCTTTCATTACAGAGTACTCACTGTTTCTGGATTGTCCTCTAGATAGAATTAGACAGAAGTAGAAATCCTCTCTCTTTCAGCAGCTCCAAACTTTGAGAGACACATGCACTTGAGTGGCTGTAATCCTAAGTGTCAAGCAGGGCAATCCTTGATTTGCACACTGTCCTCCTGCAACAATTCCTCTGCTACACACTCCCAGCCCAACCCATGGGCTTTAGCAGCACAGGGAGTGAGACTCTGTGACTTTACACCAGGAGCCCTTGCTCCATGCGGTCCCCTAAAAATGTCTCCTTTTCTACATGTGCTTCTTCTTCCTTTTTCCTCCACAGCCAATCATAAGTTCAGCTGCAACAGTGCTGCTATGGATGGATCCTTCTCAGCTGTAGCAACAACCAATCAGAGTACAGTCCTGCTTTCCCTGTCTGTCACTCACAAAGAGGGAAAAGAAAAAAAAATGCTTTGCAACTGTTGTTTAAGATTTAAAGCAACCAGCACATCTCTACAACAGAAAGCAGGTATATATGTGAACAACACAGCATCATTTGCAGTGACATGCAAGAATGCTACCGTGTTGCCTATCAAGTCCAACCATGTTACAGAATTACATTGGGCTGTCACAACCTGTATATAAGGCACTCAAACTAAGTTCTTATACCTTCATTAAATATAATATCCCTATAAAATACCATTATCCTCTATATATGATAAGTATATAATGCAAATCTGGTAGGATAATAGGTAGGATAATATTTGTAGGGTTCTTTTGAACAGTGATTTTTTTTTTCTCAATATTTTCAAACACAAAATGAATACTTATCCCTATGTGCTGTACAATAGGAGACTACAGTAGATATACACATCAAGTGTATCCAGTGCCGGGACAAGGTCATCCACTGCCCAGGATGAAGCTAGGAAACCCCTGGCACCCCAAAACCTTCTGCCTATCACCCACCACCACCCTCCCCCCATTGGGTGGGGAAGGGTATGGGGCCAATAATGGCGCAGGCCAAAAAAATTTCGGTACACTGCTGCCAAATGAAAACTTTAAAAGTGGTGCACAGATATTGGAACTAATGGTGGCAAAGGAAAAAATGTCTATGTGTTAGAGGTGTCAATGAAATGAAAAATTGTCCTTGAGACCTTGGCGTCACTGGAAGAAAAAAACGGCTCTGCATTGGTGGTGTCACAGGAAGGAAAAAATGCCCCTAAGTCAATAGTGGCACTGGAAGGAAAAAAATATCTCTGCATTGGTTGTGTCACTGGAAGGGAAAAATAACCATGTGTCAGTGGCATCACTGAAAGGATAAAATCTCAATGCATCAGTGGTGTCATTGAAAGGAAAAATGTCCCTGAGTTGGTGGTGTCACTGTAAAGAAAAGAGTGATGTCACAGGAACGAAAAAAATGGCCATGTGTCGGTGGTGTCACTGGAAGGAAAAGATGTTCCTGTAACTGGCAGTAAAACAATTTGGGAAAAAAAATCCTTCTCTGTGCCTGCGACTCCGACTCTGAAGTGTGCATGCACAGTTCTGGAGCCAGTCAATTAGAGAACTGCCAGGCTTGGCTTCTATTAGTGAATATAAGCCACACCCCGCTGCCCAATCTGAGGCCAAGCCCAGCAGTTCTGTAAGTGGGTGGCTTCAGAACTGCGCAGAGACACAGAAAAGGATTTTTTTTCCAAGATTGTTTTAGAGAGGAGCTACCATGGGGGCAGAGGTGACAGCTGGAAAAAGACTGGGAAGGCACCAAAGGTGACAGCTGGCAGAAGGGGTGGAGGAGGCGGGGAAGGCACCAAAGGTGACAGCTGGCAGGAGGGGAGGAGGAGGCAGGGAAGGCTTCCAGCAGAGGTGACAGCTGGAGAGAGAAATGTTTTTACATTTTAGTTGTCAGCAGGTGACAGTTGGAGAGAGAAATGTTTTTACATTTTAGCTGTCAGCAGCTGAAATGTCATCGGTTGCTAAGGACATGGTGGCACTGCTCTTTAACAACCGATAACTGCCAGAATTCTTTTGTTTACATTTCATCTGTCAGCAGGGGAATCCCGCTGACAGCTGAAATGTCATCGGTTGCTAAGGACATGGTGGCACTGTTCTTTAACAACCGATAACTGCAGGCATTCTTTTGTTTACATTTCATCTGTCAGCAGGAAAATCCTGCTGACAGCTGAAAGAACGGAGCCTGAAGGTATCGGTTTCAGGTATCAGAGCATTTGTACGGATACTCATTCAAATGCTTAGTACTGGTATCAGTGCAACCCTAGCGTCACATTTTCAAGTGTTTTTTCAAGTGTTTTTTTTTAAGTATTTCTGAGTGTTTTTTAGAGCAGAATTGCACATTTTTGTCAGTTGTTTTTTCAAGCGTTTTTCAACTAAAAGGTGTGAAGTGCTGCTGAAAAAGGGGCGGAATGCTGCTGTTTGAGCAGAAAATGCGCAAGAAAACACTTAAAAAAAACACTCTTCTTACCGCACTTTTCAAGGGTTTCCATCTATGTGGATAAAAACGATCAATTCTGCCTGAAACCTAGCTCATGTACTTTTCTAAGTGAAAGATGTTTTGCTACAAGCAACAGGACGCTCATATGTGAACAAGGGCTATTGAAAACAATAGCTTTTTGCTTGTTGAGCATGTTTGAACTTCGAGCTGCAAAACACTCAAGTGTGATCAGGGCCTGAATGTTGTAAAATAAATAGATACAATCTTCAGCCTAAAGCGGAGCTCCACCCAAAAGGACTGCTCTCCCGCCCCCCATTAAGGATTGGCACCTTTTGGGGGGGCGGGGGGAGCGGGTACCCAAATTTGACAGGTACCCGATCCCACTTCTGCTGCGATTGCCTAGGCGATCGGAAGCGGAAGGTGTCCTCCTTCCCTCCAGTCTTTTGAGACAAGTGACAGGTCACAGAAGACTACAGGACCATTCATGAAGCACAGTGCTACTTGCGTATGCACAGTGGGCACCCGGCTGTGAAGCCCCAAGCTATCACAGCTGGGTGCTCACACTGAGTATGCCGGCCTGCTGGAATATAGGACAGCTAGTGAAACGGGCTTCGGGGGACACACCGAGGGACAGGTAAGTGGCTGTTTTTTAAAAGTCAGCAGCTACAGTTTTTGTAGCTGCTGACTTTTATTTTTTGACAGGGTGAGTAGAACTCCACTTTAAAAGCATGCCCTTGAAAAATGAAACTATTTGCAGATATTACTGAGGACAGGAATTCTCCTAACACCCACTACACTATACAAAAAATTTTCAGGGTATGTAAATAATAATCTTCTCTTATTTGGTTGTTTGGTCTGTTAAATACACCATTATCACTGTTTTGTTATTTGTTTAAAAATAAATACCTGGCAATCCTGCCATAAATCAGCTGGTAACTTTATAATTATTACAGCCACAGTATACTGTATATACGGACTGTCATTGTTTAGGAGATATTCACTATTTCTTCACCCAGTGACATCACCAGTGCATGCGCCCTGCACCCTGAATGGATGACAGATGTTGAGCGCTGTGCTGCGATCGTGGTTCCCGTGCGCATATGCAGGAGTGACATCATCACAGCTTGACCATTCAAATGGCCAGAGCCCATGAACCTGGAAGGAAGACCACGTGAAGATGGAAGCCCTGTCAGGTGTGACAGCGGGCCTCTGGAGAGCTTCCTTTTAAGGGAAATTTTCGGTGCATATCAGCACATTATGCCATTCACTTGCAAGCGGATTATTTTTAAATTTTTTTTAAAGCTTTCACTACCGCTTTAATAGGAAAGCATAGGGACTGGCAGGAACATCAAGAATTTCACACAAAAGAAGCAATACAAAGAGAACAGGATAATTTTTATACAAGTACATGGTACAGCAGGCACATATTAGGAATATGAAATGGTGGGTTTACATATTCTTTAAGAAAAGTCCAGACTGTGGTCCAATACATTGTGTACTATGTATTCAGATAACCTTTTACATATTCTACTTTATAATAAGCTGAAGAATCCATGCTCTATCATTCTGTTTGTAAGTAGAGATGGCCTGCCATTGCACTAAGCACCTCAAGTGTTGCTGTTTTGTACTGTGTTTTTGGAGAGCCCATAGTGCTGGCTCAGGCAAAGGGCCATGGCAATACTCAGAAGCATGATTGCATTATATGTAATTTCACTCCTGCTAATTGAACACCCATTAAGAACTCATTAACTACTATATTAGTGGCTGATGAGTTCTTAGTTTTTAGGTCTCCAAAGCACATAATTTAAGGAACTAGACTTTGGATCATTAACAATCAGGTGATGCACTGCAAAGACACAAAAGTGAGGTCATGTGCACAGTTTAATCATGCATCTGTTTTCACTGGTGCACTTTTTAATGTGTTACCTGTTCTTCCTATGTTTAAAGGATAAGTTCACCTTTGGGAACATGTTACATTTTTAGGGTGGAACATGTAACATGTTCCCACTGCTGCAGCCGCTCGCCAATCCCCTCTCTCCCTGTGACAGCGGTACGAGGAGAAGATTTTCGTATTAGCTGGCACTTTTTGAAAAGAGTATGGCTGTCGGCTTGTATTTCTCAATGAATTACCACGGCTGTTGACCACTGTTGTAGTTAACGTGATTGTTCATGTCAGTGTAAAACTGCCTGCCCGTATGATGTACGGGCAGACAGTTCACACTGACAGTCTGCAGGAGTCCTTCATGGTACCAGCGATCTGCTGACCGCTAGTGCAATGCTTTCCAGGCTCCTAAAAAAAACATTTCTAAATGCACATTTTTTTACCTGCAAAAAAAGTGCATTCATTATTTTTTTTAAAAGGTGAACTTGTCCTTTAATAAAAGTGAAGTCACAACAACTGGTTGAAATAAGTCAAAACTAGAGAAACAGTACAAGGTGCACAAAGAAAAAACAAAACTAAAAACAATAAAAAGAGTACATTTATGGTAAAATTAGTAAGCCAAAAGTGTTTAAGAAGATAAATTGGAACTTCAGGCAAACAGCTAATAATACAGTTGAGATACTTATATGTTCACTTTGTAACCCAACAAGGGCTCATTCACCCCTGCCCACATGCTAAAACAAACCAATAACTGCATGAACTCTGTGAAATGTCTGATGTGTGGCCGTGGTAAGGGCAGATGCCATGCGCAGTTACAACCCAAGGTAGTTTTTTTCAAACTTTTTTTGAAATATCACAAACTGACATTTTCTCTATCTCCTTGCCCTGCATCTCTGCTGTGGGACAGTGAAATGCGCTGACCAGGGGCAAACTGACAATTCATGGGGCCCCCGGGCAATAGGGGATCATGGGGCCCCTGTGTCCTTGCCCAAACTCAAAAAAGCCTATGAAAAAGGTAGCAGGGGCATCTCATGGGGCTCCCTACTGACCCCAGGCCATCAGGCAGTGCCCGAGTTTTCAAATGGTCAGTCCGCCCCTGGCGCTGACATAAGTTGACGTGTATTGTGAAAAAATTTAACATGTCTGTGGTGTGAACAGCACAGCATACTGTATGTAGTAGTGAAAATAGGCAATCGGCAACCTGAAACATCCAAATGCATAAGATCTTTATTTGCTACAGGGTGGTTACAGGATAAAACAGCTTACGTGTTTCAGCTGTGTAGCCTTTATCATATGATTAACCCCTGAACGGCAGCGCTCATCAAGGGGTTTCTGAAGCTGAGAAGCGGGACAGGATTTATCATCATGATTGTTGTCACATGTTCGGAAAGGTCCTGATCAAAAGTAGTGATCGTGAACTTTCCATTAGGCACGGGTAACTGTGTTGGCACCGGTTTGTTTACATTTTGGTACGCAAATATGTGGCCTCTTGGCATAAAGTCCCACCCACCGAGAGGCCGCATATTTACATACTGTCAGCACAAACAGGTAAGTCCACATGACAGAAACACGCAAAATGTTTTATCCTATAATTGCCCTGTAACAAACAAAGATCTGTGCACTTGGATGTTTTGTGTTGCTGGCCGCCTATCTTCAATACTATGCATTAGTGACCGGAAGACTCTCAGAGCCTGAGCAATGATCCTTCAACTCGTTTATTGGGATTTATTGGGACTCCGCATTGAACGCTGCTTTTTTTTTGCTACTTGTAGCACAGCATATGTGCTCTGTAGTGAGCCTGTGCAAATGAACGCAGGTCACTGCACATAGTATGAACAAACCCTTAAGGAATTGTAGGGTAACTTTGCCTATAGGTAAAAGAAGTACTGCATGAACATGGGATGTAGTTTTAAATAATTTGAAAAAGAGTATGATACCTTTTACCAGCTCCAGTTTCCAATATATTATTTCGTGTCCTATCTTGTGATTCCTTTCTGCTGTCCTCATGCAGAAAAAAAATCCTCATTGGATGTTTACTGGTCACCATCAGTCTGAAGGGCATTTCCTTAATGTGTGCAGTTTCAAACCCTAAAAATGACATTATTATGTCCGATTATTGTGTAAATTTTATTTTATTAAACAACTCACAACAGGCCCAATTCACAAATCTAACACACCGGAATAAGTGTCCCTATGTTCAAAAAAGTGACAGTTATTTTCAGTTGATTCCTAGAAGATTTGAAAATACAGTCAAATCGCTGCAAACAGAGTGTCATACAATTGTGTAAAGTTTGTATATTGAGCATAAAATATAAAATGAATCATTGTGGGAAAGGATATCTCTGTTCAGTAACAGTTCTAGTAACTGCCATGGGCTAAGTTACCCAGTGACATCATACTTAAATTGGATGCTGTGGTACAATCCGATCCTCAAAAGATCTTTCTTGGGACTTGTTTACACTAGCAACAAGCACTGCTTCTCCTCTGAAAAACAATCCATGCTAGGATTGCTTTTCAGAGGCATTTCAGAGGTGTTTGACAGACGAGGAGGAGGCATTATGTCACCTCCTCACTGCCATTTTACCCCCTTAAGTGCAGCACTAGTGCACTACAACTCTGGGCCTTGCTTGATGGGGTGTCTTCCAAAAGAGCCAGGGGGTATAAATCCAGCCATGGCTGCCTAGGAAACCCTTGTGGCCATGGCACGTGTACCCCCCAGCTACAGGGGTAGCAGTTTAGGAATGGTAAAAACACAGCTCAAGCATGTGGTTCTACTGCCCCACCTAATCGCTATTGTAAGCGAGCCCTCGTAGTTTGGAGACCACTGATCTAGAGTGTAGGCACCCTGATACAGGAGGTGTGTTATTGGCCAGGTCACCAGGTGAAAAAAGAATGGAAAAGAATGAAACGAAAACCAATGCAGCCACCACATCTAATGATTGGTAAGCTGCAATATATTACATTTTGTTTGCATGTTTAACCCCTTGGAACCGGCACCTCCCGGACCTTTAAGGGTTTCAGAAGCCAGGAGGTGGAGTGGGGTTTTAGGGTCATGTGATCGACATGATTCACTGTCACGGCGGTCCCGATCGAAAGAGGAGATCGGGACCTTTCCGTGAGTACCAGACGTATGCAGCAAGAGGAACCCTTTTGTCCTAGGGGAGATGGCTCACCACTCACTGGTAGTGGAAGCAGTGGATCATCCTTCCACCTATGCCTCTGATGCAGCAGTTTGTTTAACCCCCTGGATGCTTCTTTGCCTCCAGATGTGATATACCTATATGCCTGTTATCATTAACCTTCTGGTGAGTGTACATCTGACCGAGGTGGTGGATTCCCCTATGTGATTAATTTCACATTCACGTCCTGCACTTTAGATTACTGCACTTTATGAATCTATGGACACTGTTTGAACTAAGTTTCTTTTATGGACTTATAATTTTAATATTGCATGAATTACCAATGTGCAACCGTGAATATCAGTAATATTACTATTTATTAATTATTTTAGTTGCACCTGTAGTGCACTTATCATCACCTCTGCTCACGGACATAATTGCCTTATCGCTTGCTGATTTGCTGTCCATTATATTTGCAAGTTTTATATATTTATGTGTTGCACTTTACTGTTCCACTTGATACATTTAATTTTTTATTGTGATTTTAGTGCTGCACTTTTTTTTTATACTTATACTTGTGGGGATTGTTACTTATACCTTGTGTGCTAGCTGCTCTATAGTCATCACCAGCGCTCGCCTATATACAATATATTCACAGCTAAAAGAGTTCACCTTTATCCACTTGGCGCCCGCCCTATAGCAGTTTTACTGCTACAGGACGGCTGCTCTGCACAGAATCACATATATACGTATACATAATTCTGCATTTCTTGGTAGGGGGCGCACGTATGTCTTCCTACCTGTACTGTCATTGTCTCCTGAAGGTGTCAATCACTGGGTCCTGGCCAATGATTCATGGCAGGGACTTGACCGTCAGCGAAGCAGTTAGGAGAGAGATCTGTAAGTGTAAACAACACAGATCTCTCTCCTGTCAGCAGGGAGGTGCTGTTTTTTTTAATTTCTCTGCAAAGCAGAGAGACAAAAACCAGCACATCCCCTTGTAAAACACCACAATGTTCAAAGCTAAATCACTCCCTAACACACTTAGCCATTTGATTGCTTCAGATGTTAACCAATTCCAGCCCAGTGTCATTAGTACAGTGTCAATGCTTTTATTAGCACTGTCCACTGTATTAGTGTCACTGGAGACGTCAGTAGCAGTTAGTCAGTTCCCTCCAGCGTCAGTTAGTGTCAGAATGCCTGCCGTATTATCGCAAACAAGATTTGTTAATTTGCACACACAAAGAAGTATTTTTCCTAACAAATTCATTCAAATGTTGCAAAAATGAATACACCCCAATGAAAATCTTAGGAGAAAAGCTAAATTTTAGACAACAAAATTTTAATTAATAAGAATTCAACTACAGGTGAGTCTAATTATACATTAAACAGATGTAAAAGGGCGTTACTTAACAAAGAAAGCCCCTCCCACTTCATGCTGTCAGCAATGGCACCACATGGAAGAGAAATGTCACAAGGGCTCCCACAACTAGACAACCGCGCTGTAGTCGTCTTTCGGCTATAGCGTGGTTGGGAAGTAGTTAAATTGTATTTTTTCTGAAAATTTGCATTTGATAAACCACACTTCATGATTATTGTGTGACATTAAAAAATTGCAAGACCCACCATTTTTTTTTCTCCAGGGTCACTGCTTTTAGAAAATAAATAATGCTTGGAGAACTAGGTAATGTTCTCCAACAGGAGAGAAATGTCAGACAGCAAGTGGATTAGCACTGTGTGCTACAAAAAAAAAATGGCTCTGACAGCCATAGGGTAAATAAAAGCAGTTGGTATCTCTGAACACATCACTAGCCACGGCTGCTTTACTAATGAGGTAAAAAGGGCAGAAAAGTCCTGACACGGTACCTGGAGGCACGAGGTGGAGACTAAACTACTGCACATCTGCTTTACTCTAATTGTAAGGGGCGGAGCCTCTAGTGCTTTACACGTCTGTTCTCACAGGAAACTCCGGGGGCGGAGCCTATAGTGCTTTACGCGTTTGTGTTCTCACAGGAAACTCCGGGGGCGGAGCCTAGAGTGCTTTACGCGTTTGTGTTCTCACAGGAAACTCTGGGGGGCGGAGCCTATAGTGCTTTACGCGTTTGTGTTCTCACAGGAAACACCGGGGGGTGGAGCCTATAGTGTTTTACACATCTGTTCTCACAGGAAACTCTTGGGGGCGGAGCCTATAGTGCTTTACACGTTTGTGTTCTCACAGGAAACTCTTGAGGGCGGAGCCTATAGTGCTTTACACGTCTGTTCTCACAGGAAACTATGGGGGTGGAGCCTATAGTGCTTCACACGTTTGTGTTCTCACAGGAAACTCTGGGGGCAGAGCCTATAGTGCTTTACACGTTTGTGTTCTCAAAGGAAACTCCAGGGAGGCGGAGCCTATAGTGCTTTACACGTCTGTGTTCTCACAGGAAACTCCAGGGGGCGGAGGCTATAGTGCTGTACACGTCTGTGTTCTCACAGGAAACTCCAGGGGGCGGAGCCTGTAGTTCTTTACACGTCTGTTCTCACAGGAATCTCTGGGGGCGGAGCCTATAGTGCTTTACACGTTTGTGTTCTCACAGAAAACTCCGGGGGGGCGGAGTCTATAGTGCTTTACACAGCTGTATTCTCACAGGAAACTCTGGGGGGCGGAGCCTATAGTGCTATACGTCTGTTCTGCCTGGAAGCTCAGGGGAGGCGGCGGAGCCAATAGTGCTGCACTCTGATTGGCAGCTCTGGAGGTTGGGGAGGGAGGAACTTTTACCGCCACACGCTGACTGGAAGCTGGGTGTGGGTGGAGCTATTATGCTGTGCAAGTGCTGTTTTCTGACTGGAATCTCGGCAGCAGCACAGTCAGGTCTCCTGAGGTGAGTGCTGGCTGCTTTGTCTGTGATGTGTGCTTTGATTGTTCTCTCACACAGCTGCCTATACACACACACGGAGGTCTCTCTCTGTATAGTACCTACCTGTGTCTCTCCGTCCCCATGTGAGAACACCTACCTGTGTCTGTATGTTCCTGTCTGTGGTCACTTCCTGTGTCATTCTTTACCTAACTGTACCTGTGTGCGTCTGTATCCTCCCTGTCATAGTGTGTGCCACATTCAGTCCATTCACTTACTGTACCTTCTTTCCTCCATTAATGTACATAACATCAAAGCAGAACTATAGGCAAAACTTTATTTTCCACATTTTGGATAGATTACCCACTAGCCTACCAGGCACTTGTACCCCCTTCCTGCCCAGTCCAATTTTCAGTGCTGTTGCACTTTGAATGACAATTTCGCGGTCATGCAACACTGTACCCATATGAAATTTGTATCATTTTTTCCACACAAATAGAGCTTTCTTTTGGTGGTATGCACTCACCTCTGGGTGTGTGATTTTTTGTGCTATAAACAAAAAAAGCAAAAATTTTGAAAAAAAAAAGTTTTTCTTTGTTTCTATTATAAAAGTTTGCAGACTGATGTACGTTGATGAGGCTGCAGTGATAGGCAGCACTGTTGGGCACTGATAGGTGGCACTGATGGGTGGCACTGACTGACAGCAGTGACTGGCAGCATGTCTGGGCACTGATTGGCGGAACTGCTGGGCACAGGTGGGTGGCACTGCTGGGCACTTGTGGGCGGCACTGCTGGGCACAGATGGGTGGCACTGCTGGGCACTGATTATTATGGCACTGATGATCAGTGCCAATCCATTCTCTGACAATTGCCGGTTGGAAAAGTGTGAGGAAAGTGCAACCGATAACCGGCAACTGCATTTTCCGTTGATCTGTGTCATTGGACACAACTGATCACGTGGTAAAAGGCTGCTGTGATTGGCCTTTTACCACATCATGTGATCAGCTGTGTGTGTAGGACACAGCTGTCACGGAGGTTGCCAGGTGCGCTCCCACAGGGGGCGCACAGGAGGGTGTGTTCTGGGAGGAAGTCATATGACGTCCTCCCAGAACTGGCCGGCCACAGTGTAGCTGTCATTCGGCTATCTGCGGTCGGCAAGTGGTTAATGTACATAACATAAAAGTAGAACTATAGGCTAAACTTTTTTTCCATGTTTTGGATAGATTAAGGGAGGGTTATAACCCCTGCCAGATGGGGGTTTTTTTTGCCATATGTGACTCATTGGAAAGATTTCCATTCACTTCCTGTTACATACCTGTGATGGTTGCGTGGCATCAGACCCCAGCCCTTCTCACCAACTTGTGACCGAAGGACCAGTCAATCTTGCAACGTGCTGTCACGTGCGTAACAATGCCACTCTCAGCTGCGCCCTGCACAAAGATTTTCCAGCTCACGGGACCACAATCTATGTGCCAGCAGCCTGAGAGCGATTGTTACTGGGTCAGGTTAATTACGCAATTAACCCTTCACACTGCCACCACCACCTTTTTACAGAGAAGGAGGAAACTCACAAATCTTAGCAGTAACACTATGATATGAATATAAGCGTCTGTAATACACCCTGTCACCACAGACAGATGTATTCAGAGGATTATCACATACAGTAGCACTCTTCAGAGACAGGGATTCTTTAGTTTGCATTAAAAGCTTTAGAAACAGTTCAACACTTTTCAGAAAATAGGATTTATTATTAAAAGGTCAAAATGGTGCAATTAAAATATTTACAGAAAAAGATGTAACAAGTATATATATAAAGAGAGTAATAAAACAACAGAGAAATAAAAGAAAGAAGTTTCAGAAGGCAGAATACTTGTGAAAGTCCTTGGTTTGAGCAGAGTCCAATCGTCCGAACAAAAGGTTGCATTTGCTCTCAGGATGGTTCCTGATTGATGTTAAAGGGAGATCTACCTTTTCTCCAAGCTGGCAGTCTTTTTATATTATCTCAAAGGGGTGTTTCCTGAGAGCAAACAGCCAATCAACGCATTTGGGGATGGATGTTAGGCGGTGACAAAGGTTAGGACCAAATCCCTTACAAGTTCATACTACGGTCAATAACCTTCAATATGTACAGGTTGCTTCCTAGCAACTGGCAGATTAATATTTAGAATTATATTCTGCTTGCACAGATACCAAACTTTAGCAGATCCTGCCACTCCAGATAACAGATATTGCTTTCTACCCTCTTGAAGGTGCTACATAGGGATGTAAGGTGTCATGCGACTTATATTAAAATGACCTATCCAAATATATACTTTATATCAATGTGCCCAGTTCCTGCTGAAGTTTATGAATTTGTGTGAAAAATGACTCATGTGGAATGTACGTTTTATGGCACACTCTGCTCTAATGGTCATGGTCATGGACATGGTCATGGACAGGTCATGACCGACTGAGTTATGGTTTTACGAACGGGCAGAGGAAAGTGTTTTTCCAGAAGACCAGGCTAATTAGGGATTTACAGCCATGGAGCTTATCCAGCTGTGCATAAGCACTTTTGACCCAGTTCACTTACAGACTCACATTCCATTCAAAAGGGAGGAGGGAGGATCAGGAGACAAAATGGCTGCCAGTGTCCAGGTCTCTATGCGCACAATTGTCAAAATACGCAAAACAGAAAGTGAGAGGAAATCCCTTTAAAAAAAAGGGAATCTCTTGCGGCCCTTCAGGTTGCCAAATAGGTAGCTTCCCTCTATAACTGTTCTGTGGACAACCCAAACTGGGGTTTTCTTTCACTTTTGATGATAACAGTAAACAGGACAAATGGAGAGGGCGAACCTCCCTAACGGGGACACAGGAATAAAAACTGACAGGTTCTATTCCATCTACACTCTATCCAAAAATGAAAAAAAAGTTTCGCCTTTAGTTGTACTTTAATGCACATACCTTAGCAGTAGAACTAAAGGCAAAACTTATTTCATTTTGGATAGAGTAAGGGAGGGTTATAAACTGCATATATTGGAAGAGGATTTTAAAGTGTTACTAAACCCACAACAGTAAAATCAGTCTATATATGCAGTAAAGCATGCTTGTTATACTCACTGTGGAACCTAAGGGGTTAATCCTCTGCATTGTGTAAAAAGGCTGTTTGATCCTGACTTCTCTGCTCCTCCTCTTGTTCAAATGCCTATGTCTTATCTCCTGATAAGACAGACTGAAATGTAGCCATTGTGCACATGCTCAGTTTGGTGTGCATTGCTAGAGAGGTTTTTTTTTTAATGGTAGAGTGCATATGATCAGCACAGGGCCAATCAGCACTGTCCAGACAGAGGGTCCGGGGTTTTGCATCCTCCTAGAGCAGAAAGAAAACTCCTACAAGCTTTAACCAGTGCTCTGCTGAACACTGATAGAAGTCACAAGACTGATTTAACTGCTGATGAGAAAAGGTATTTAGCAGTTTATATTTACTAAAATAATTGCACTGCCATGTTCTGTGTACTGTGGGAGACCAGATATAGTGAATGCAGGGTCCTGAGTTTAGTAACAGTTTAACTATATCTCCAGTGGGTGCAGCATACAATGGTAACCATGTTTAAAAGCAACTATACAGTTTTAAAAGTAATATAGAGGAACATTAGTAGATTATATGAACAAAATTGTAGAATCTCCGTAGATCACTCTATTCGACACGTTTTGCAGGAAATTCACAGAATTATAAATAACTTTTCCTCCCTTTTTTTATAAGTGATCACATACCCTCTCTTCTCAGCTGAATAAAGAGCCTAGAGATCTGGGGGTGGAGTAACAGCATCACACTAATCTTCTTAGTGAATGGCTGTGGGGGGTGTCAGGACAAGTCTGATCATTGGAGAAGAAAAGGCTGAGTTCCCATCATAGCTAAAGAACTGACCATGCTGTGCTGTCATGCCTAGGGTGGTCAGTGTTTAATAGGAAAGCAGAGGGACTGTCAGGAACGCCAGAGATTTCACACAAATAAAGCAATACAAACAGAACAGGACATTTTTCCATACAAGTACATGGTGCAGCAGGCACATATCAGGAATATGAAATGTTGGATTTACATATTCTTTAAGGCAGGGCTTGTAAAAGCCACTTGCCAAATGTGAGGAGAAATTCCTCTGTGGCGAGCGGCTGCGAGCAGTGAGCACAGATGAAGCATGGAGTGACTGCACCTGCGCTCCAAGCCTCATTGTGAAGCCGAGTTGCGGTTTACAACTTACGGTTTCCGGCTTCTACGGAACCGCCACCGAGGGGACAGGTGCAGGAGAGGTCCGCTCTCCTCCGCTGAGAGGAGACACCCTCTCCAGCACCGCGGGGGACTCGGGGGGACAGTAAGTACTGTATAGAACATGTCCTATCACTATAATGGAGTACTGGGGAGCTGGGATATACATTACTCAGTAATGTATATCCCAGCTCCCCTGTACTCCATTATAGTGATATGACATGTATACAGTAATGTATATCCCAGCTCCCCTGTACTCCATTATAGTGATATGACATGTATACAGTAATGTATATCCCAGCTCCCCTGTACTCCATTATAGTGATATGACATGTATACAGTAATGTATATCCCAGCTCCCCTGTACTCCATTATAGTGATATGACATGTATAATGTAATGTATATCCCAGCTCCCCTGTACTCCATTATAGTGATATGACATGTATAATGTAATGTATATCCCAGCTCCCCTGTACTCCATTATAGTGATATGACATGTATACAGTAATGTATATCCCAGCTCCCCTGTACTCCATTATAGTGATATGACATGTATACAGTAATGTATATCCCAGCCCCCCTGTACTCCATTATAGTGATATGACGTGTACACAGTAATGTATATCCCCCCTCCCCTGTACTCCATTATAGTGATATGACATGTATACAGTAATGCATATCCCAGCTCCCCTGTACTCCATTATAGTGATGACATGTATACAGTATGTATATCCCAGCTCCCCTGTACTCCATTATAGTGATATGACATGTATACAGTAATGTATATCCCGGCTCCCCTGTACTCCATTATAGTGATATGACATGTATACAGTAATGTATATCCCAGACCCCTGTACTCCATTATAGTGATATGACATGTATACAGTAATGTATATCCCAGCCCCCCTGTACTCCATTATACTGATATGACGTGTACACAGTAATGTATATCCCCCCTCCCCTGTACTCCATTATAGTGATATGACATGTATACAGTAATGTATATCCCAGCCCCCCTGTACTCCATTATAGTGATATGACATGTATACAGTAATGTATATCCCAGCTCTCCTGTACTCCATTTTAGTGATATGACATGTATACAGTAATGTATATCCCAGCTCTCCTGTACTCCATTATAGTGATATGACATGTATACAGTATGTATATCCCAGCACCCCTGTACCCCATTATAGTGATGACATGTATACAGTAATGTATATCCAAGCTCCCCTGTACTCCATTATAGTGATATGATATGTATACAGTAATGTATATCCCCCCTCCCCTGTACTCCATTATAGTGATCTGACATGTATACAGTAATGTATATCCCAGCTCCCCTGTACTCCATTATAGTGATATGACATGTACACAGTAATGTATATCCCAGCTCCCCTGTACTCCATTATAGTGATGACATGTATACAGTATGTATATCCCAGCTCCCCTGTACTCCATTATAGTGATCTGACATGTACACAGTAATGTATATCCCAGCTCCCCTGTACTCCATTATAGTGATATGACATGTACACAGTAATGTATATCCCAGCTCCCCTGTACTCCATTATAGTGATGACATGTATACAGTAATGTATATCGCAGCTCCCCTGTACTCCATTATAGTGATGACATGTACACAGTAATGTATATCCCAGCTCCCCTGTACTCCATTATAGTGATATGACATGTATACAGTAATGTATATCCCAGCTCCCCTGTACTCCATTATAGTGATGACATGTATACAGTGATGTATATCCCAGCTCTCCTGTACTCCATTATAGTGATATGACATATATACAGTAATGTATATCCCAGCTCCCCTGTACTCCATTATAGTGATATGACATGTATACAGTATGTATATCCCAGCCCCCCTGTACTCCATTATAGTGATATGATGTGTACACAGTAATGTATATCCCCCCTCCCCTGTACTCCATTATAGTGATATGACATGTATACAGTAATGTATATCCAAGCCCCCCTGTACTCCATTATAGTGATATGACATGTATACAGTAATGCATATCCCAGCTCCCCTGTACTCCATTATAGTGATGACATGTATACAGTATGTATATCCCAGCTCCCCTGTACTCCATGATAGTGATATGACATGTATACAGTAATGTATATCCCCCTCCCCTGTACTCCAATATAGTGATATGACATGTATACAGTAATGTATATCCCAGCTCCCCTGTACCCCATTATAGTGATATGACATGTATACAGTATGTATATCCCAGCCCCCCTGTACTCCATTATAGTGATATGACGTGTACACAGTAATGTATATCCCCCCTCCCCTGTACTCCATTATAGTGATATGACATGTATACAGTAATGTATATCCCAGCCCCCCTGTACTCCATTATAGTGATATGACATGTATACAGTAATGTATATCCCAGCCCCTCTGTACTCCATTATAGTGATATGACATGTATACAGTAATGTATATCCCAGCTCCCCTGTACTCCATTTTAGTGATATGACATGTATACAGTAATGTATATCCCAGCTCTCCTGTACTCCATTATAGTGATATGACATGTATACAGTAATGTATATCCCAGCCCCCCTGTACTCCATTATAGTGATATGACATGTATACAGTAATGTATATCCCAGCCCCTCTGTACTCCATTATAGTGATATGACATGTATACAGTAATGTATATCCCAGCTCCCCTGTACTCCATTTTAGTGATATGACATGTATACAGTAATGTATATCCCAGCTCTCCTGTACTCCATTATAGTGATATGGCATGTATATAGTATGTATATCCCAGCACCCCTGTACTCCATTATAGTGATCTGACATGTATACAGTAATGTATACCCCCCCTCCCCTATACTCCATTATAGTGATCTGACATGTATACAGTATGTATATCCCAGCTCCCCTGTACTCCATTATAGTGATCTGACCTGTACACAGTAATGTATATCCCAGCTGCCCTGTACTCCATTATAGTGATATGACATGTATACAGTATGTATATCCCAGCCCCCCTGTACTCCATTATAGTGATATGACGTGTACACAGTAAAGTATATCCCCCCTCCCCTGTACTCCATTATAGTGATATGACATGTATACAGTAATGTATATCCCAGCCCCCCTGTACTCCATTATAGTGATATGACATGTATACAGTAATGCATATCCCAGCTCCCCTGTACTCCATTATAGTGATGACATGTATACAGTATGTATATCCCAGCTCCCCTGTACTCCATTATAGTGATATGACATGTATACAGTAATGTATATCCCCCTCCCCTGTACTCCATTATAGTGATATGACATGTATACAGTAATGTATATCCCAGCCCCCCTGTACTCCATTATAGTGATATGACATGTATACAGTAATGTATATCCCAGCCCCCCTGTACTCCATTATAGTGATATGACATGTATACAGTAATGTATATCCCAGCTCTCCTGTACTCCATTTTAGTGATATGACATGTATACAGTAATGTATATCCCAGCTCTCCTGTACTCCATTATAGTAATATGACATGTATACAGTATGTATATCCCAGCACCCCTGTACCCCATTATAGTGATGACATGTATACAGTAATGTATATCCAAGCTCCCCTGTACTCCATTATAGTGATATGATATGTATACAGTAATGTATATCCCGCTCCCCTGTACTCCATTATAGTGATATGACATGTATACAGTATGTATATCCCAGCTCCCCTGTACTCCATTATAGTGATATGACATATATACAGTATGTATATCCCAGCTCCCCTGTACTCCATTATAGTGATCTGACATGTATACAGTAATATATATCCCAGCTCCCTTATACTCCATTATAGTGATCTGACATGTATACAGTATGTATATCACAGCTCCCCTGTACTCCATTATAGTGATCTGACATGTACACAGTAATGTATATTCCAGCTCCCCTGTACTCCATTATAGTGATATGACATGTACACAGTAATGTATATCCCAGCTCCCCTGTACTCCATTATAGTGATGACATGTATACAGTATGTATTTCCCAGCTCCCCTGTACTCCATTATAGTGATATGACATGTATACAGTAATGTATATCCCAGCTCTCCTGTACTCCATTATAGTGATATGGCATGTATATAGTATGTATATCCCAGCACCCCTGTACCCCATTATAGTGATATGACATGTAAACAGTAATGTATATCCAAGCTCCCCTGTACTCCATTATAGTGATATGATATGTAAGTACTGTATAGAACATGTCCTATCACTATAATGGAGTACTGGGGAGCTGGGATATACATTACTCAGTAATGTATATCCCAGCTCCCCTGTACTCCATTATAGTGATATGACATGTATACAGTAATGTATATCCCCCCTCCCCTGTACTCCATTATAGTGATATGACATATATACAGTATGTATATCCCAGCTCCCCTGTACTCCATTATAGTGATTAGAGATGAGCGAATCGAACTCGGCGAAGTGGAATTCGTTTCGAATATTAGAAAAATTTCGAATGCGCGAATCAAAATTTTTCCAAAAATGGCGGCGACATGTGCGGCGACGGAGCAGTGATCTCTGGGAAGGCGCGCAGACAAGGCGCGCTGACCCATAATGCATTCATTCATGACATGTGATCGCATTAGCCAATCAGCAGCCAGCCAGCCAGCCAGCACTGTGTAATGGTGGAGCTATAAATTGCGGCCATCTTACAATTCTCCATTTGCCTCTGGTCATTCAAGAGAGACAGATCTCTTTGTATTAGGGACACAGAATCGTTACTTAGGGACACAGAACCGTTACTTAGGGACACAGAATCGTTACTTAGGGACACAGAACCGTTACTTAGGGACACAGAACCGTTACTTAGGGACACAGAACCGTTACTTAGGGACACAGAATTGTTACTCAGGGACAGACACAGAATTGTTACTCAGGGACAGACACAGAATTGTTACTGAGGGACACAGAATTGTTACTTAGGGACACAGAACCGTTACTTAGGGACACAGAACCGTTAATTAGGGACACACAATCATTACTTAGGGACACAGAACCGTTACTTAGGGACACAGAACCGTTACTTAGGGACACAGAATTGTTACTCAGGGACAGACACAGAATTGTTACTCAGGGACAGACACAGAATTGTTACTGAGGGACACAGAATTGTTACTGAGGGACACAGAATTGTTACTCAGGGACACAGAATTGTTACTCAGGGACACAGAATTGTTACTCAGGGACAGACACAGAATTGTTACTGAGGGACACAGAATTGTTACTGAGGGACACAGAATTGTTACTCAGGGACAGACACAGAATTGTTACTGAGGGACACAGAATCGTTACTCAGGGACACAGAATTGTTACTCAGGGACACAGAATTGTTACTGAGGGACACAGAATTGTTACTGAGGGACACAGAATTGTTACTCAGGGACACAGAATTGTTACTCAGGGACAGACACAGAATTGTTACTGAGGGACACAGAATTGTTACTCAGGGACAGACACAGAATTGTTACTGAGGGACACAGAATTGTTACTCAGGGACACAGAATTGTTACTCAGGGACACGGAATTGTTACTCAGGGACACAGAATTGTTACTCAGGGACAGACACAGAATTGTTACTGAGGGACACAGAATTGTTACTGAGGGACACAGAATTGTTACTCAGGGACAGACACAGAATTGTTACTGAGGGACACAGAATTGTTACTGAGGGACACAGAATTGTTACTCAGGGACACAGAATTGTTACTCAGGGACACAGAATTGTTACTCAGGGACAGACACAGAATTGTTACTGAGGGACACAGAATTGTTACTCAGGGACAGACACAGAATTGTTACTGAGGGACACAGAATTGTTACTGAGGGACACAGAATTGTTACTCAGGGACAGACACAGAATTGTTACTGAGGGACACAGAATTGTTACTGAGGGACACAGAATTGTTACTCAGGGACACAGAAGTGTTACTCAGGGACAGACACAGAATTGTTACTGAGGGACACAGAATTGTTACTGAGGGACACAGAATTGTTACTGAGGGACACAGAATTGTTACTCAGGGACACAGAATTGTTACTCAGGGACAGACACAGAATTGTTACTGAGGGACACAGAATTGTTACTCAGGGACACAGAATTGTTACTCAGGGACACAGAATTGTTACTCGGGGACACAGAATTGTTACTCGGGGAAACAGAATTGTTACTCAGGGACAGACACAGAATTGTTACTGAGGGACACAGAATTGTTACTGAGGGACACAGAATTGTTACTCAGGGACACAGAATTGTTACTCAGGGACAGACACAGAATTGTTACTGAGGGACACAGAATTGTTACTGAGGGACAGACACAGAATTGTTACTGAGGGACACAGAATTGTTACTGAGGGACACAGAATTGTTACTCAGGGACAGACACAGAATTGTTACTGAGGGACACAGAATTGTTACTGAGGGACACAGAATTGTTACTCAGGGACAGACACAGAATTGTTACTGAGGGACACAGAATTGTTACTGAAGGACACAGAATTGTTACTCAGGGACACAGAATTGTTACTCAGGGACAGACACAGAATTGTTACTGAGGGACACAGAATTGTTACTCAGGGACAGACACAGAATTGTTACTGAGGGACACAGAATTGTTACTGAGGGACACACAATTGTTACTGAGGGACACAGAATTGTTACTCGGGGACACAGAATTATTACTCGGGGACACAGAATTGTTACTCAGGGACAGACACAGAATTGTTACTGAGGGACACAGAATTGTTACTGAGGGACACAGAATTGTTACTCAGGGACAGACACAGAATTGTTACTGAGGGACACAGAATTGTTACTGAGGGACACAGAATTGTTACTCAGGGACACAGAATTGTTACTCAGGGACAGACACAGAATTGTTACTGAGGGACACAGAATTGTTACTCAGGGACAGACACAGAATTGTTACTGAGGGACACAGAATTGTTACTGAGGGACACAGAATTGTTACTCAGGGACACAGAATTGTTACTCAGGGACACAGAATTGTTACTCAGGGACACAGAATTGTTACTCAGGGACACAGAATTGTTACTCAAGGACAGACACAGAATTGTTACTGAGGGACACAGAATTGTTACTCAGGGACACAGAATCGTTGAATTAAAGAGTATGTCAGACAACATGCAGAGGAGTGGCAGAGAAGGCAATGTTTTAGGAGCGAGCAGACGTGGCAGCAGAGGAAGGGGTCGAGGCAGCACTAGTCGCAGCCAGAGGCCAGTGCTCCCGGTGTCATCCAGCGGTCGTGTCTCCACCGACAACCCTGTCGTCATCGATTGGTTGGCTCGGTCGTCTTCCTCTTCCCAGGTCACCTCTGACACCTACAGCCAACGGTCGGTGGGTACGTCAGACACAACCGTTAGTTAGCATGGCCCGGGAGCAAGCCCACTGAAATCACGTGTCCTCTACCTGCCCCTGTCCTTTGGTGCTCCCTCACCAAGCGAAGTATCGCATGCTGTGGGCTCAGCCCCACTGTACAATGAGGAAGAGCTAACAGAGGGCGGTCAGGAACGGGGGGAGACATCCGCCTCTTCAGCAGCCAGGCGAAGAAGTACTGGCGAGGAGAGTGGCTCGGTAGCCGGTCTAGAGACAGGTCTGTCTCCTGACCCACACGCAGCCGAGGGGGCTAGTAGTGAGGCGGAGACCCTAATTGATGATGATGAGGCTGATCGCACTTGGCAGCCTCGTCGTCATCAGGCTATTGCTTCCGCATCATCAGGAGAAGAGGGTGCCAGCTTGGTAGCGAGCAAAACAGTCGGTGGGTTGCCCAGGAGGCAGCAGGGTCGCAGCAGTGTCAGTGGAGGCAAACGGCCATGGAGTAGAGCACCAGCTCCACTGCAGCCTACCACCACGGCCAGTAGTGGTGCCGGTGTGCACGGAGGAAGTAGCAGTCAGCCAGTGAGGAGTAGCGGGGGCAAAGTTTCCTACTCGGCGGTGTGGCAATTTTTCGTCAAGCCGCCCGAGGAAGTAAACGTAGCCGTATGTCGACTATGTGGCCAGAAAGTCAAGCGTGGCCAGGGGGCCCATGCTGGGACTACAGCGTTGCGGCAGCATATGCAGCGTCGCCATTTGGTGGCCTGGGAAAACCGTGATAAAGATACGGCGGTTCTGCCTGCCCCAGCCCCCGCTCCATCACCCGCTCCGTTACTTGCTCCGTCACCCGACGTCAATCGCCCTCTATCAGCCAGTCAAGGCTCCAACACCTCTGCTTAGGGGAGTTGTCGCTCGTTGGCATCTTCCGCTCGTTCAGATGCTCCTTCTCCTGCTACTCCTCTTCACGTATTCCGTCAGCAGTCTTTCAGGGAATCCGTTTCCAAGAGACAACAGTTTGCGAGCACGCACCCGACGGTGCAGAAGCTGAACGTCCTCCTGTCCAAGTTGCTGGTGCTGCAGTCCCTCCCTTTCCAAGTGGTGGACTCAGCACCTTTCCGAGAAATGATGGCTTGTGCCGCGCCGCGGTGGAGAGTGCCAAGCCGGCATTTCTTCGCCAAAAAGGCAGTGCCAGCCCTGCATTCACATGTAGAAGAGATGGTGGGCCAGTCTTTGAGCATGTCGGCCTCTGCCAAAGTGCACGGCAGCGCCGACGTGTGGAGCTGTAACTACGGTCAGGGACAGTACATGTCATTTACGGCCCACTGGGTGAACGTGGTGCCGGCACAGCCGCACCAGCAACTTGGACAGGTCACGCCGCTTTTGCCTCCACGTTTGCACGTCCTTGGTCCGGCAAAGATGTCCGCCTCTACCACCTCTTCTTCCGCCGTGTCCTCAGCCGCCACCCTCGTGCCAAGTCCCATTACCCGACCGGCATATCACATGTGCAGGGCGCAACGGTGTCACGCTGTGCTGCACCTGGTATGCCTTGGCGAACGTAGTCACACAGGGGAGGAACTTCTGAGTGTAATGAACAGAGAAATCGACAGATGGCTGTCTCCGCGCAAACTGAAAATCGGAACCGTGTTGACCGACAACGGAAAGAACATGGTGTCTGCTCTGCGTCAAGGAAGGTTGTGCCATGCGCCATGCATGGCTCACGTGTTCAATCTGGTTGTCAAGCGGTTTCTAAAATCCACCATCCCACTGCAAGACATCCTTAACCACTTGAGCCCCAGAGGATTTACCCCCCTTAATGACCAGGCCTTTTTTTGCTGTTTGGCGCTGCACTAATTCAAATGATAATTGCGCGGTCATGCAATGCTATACCCAAACAAAATTTACGTCCTTTTTTTCACACAAATAGAGCTTTCTTTTGGTGGTATTTGATCACTGGTGTGCTTTTTATTTTTTGCGCTATAAACAAAAAAACCACGAAAATTTTGAAAAAAAACAATATTTTCTACTTTCAGCTATAAAAAATATATCGTAAACTCAAAGTTAGTCATAAATTTAAGCCAAAATGTATTCTGCTACATGTTTTTGGTAAAAAAAATCCCGTGCATTAGCGGGCAAACTGGCGCTATCTAGGAGGGGCGCTAACACTATCGGAAGTCACCAGTGACACTAATACAGTGATCAGTAAAAATCTGTTCACTGTAATCAATGACACTGGTGACAGGGCAGTGAAGGGGTTAACTGGGGGGGGGGGCGATCAAGGGGTTAAATGGGATTTCTGGTGCACTAGCGGGCAAACTGGCGCTATCTGGGAGGGGCGCTAACACTATCGGAAGTCGCCAGCGACACTGATACAGTGATCAGTAAAAATTGGTTCACTGATCAGTGACACTGGTGACAGGGCAGTGAAGGGGTTAACTGGAGGGGGGGGGGGTGATCAAGGGGTTAAACGGGATTACTGGTGTACTGGCGGGCAATCTGGCGCTATCTGGGAGGGGCGCTAACTCTATCGGAAGTCGCCAGCGACACTGATACAGTGATCAGTAAAAATCGGTTCACTGATCAGTGACACTGGTGACAGGGCAGTGAATGGGTTAACTGGGGGGGGGAGATTAAGGGGTTAAATGGGATTACTGGTGTACTAGCGGGCAATCTGGCGCTATCTGGGAGGGGCGCTAACAATATCGGATGTCGCCAGCGACACTGATACAGTGATCAGTAAAAATTGGTTCACTGATCAGTGACACTGGTGACAGGGCAGTGAAGGGGTTAACTGGGGGGGGTGATCAAGGGGTTAAACGGGATTACTGGTGTACTGGCGGGCAAACTGGCCCTATCTGGGAGGGGCGCTAACACTATCGGAAGTCGCCAGCGACACTGATGCAGTGATCAGTAAAAATTGGTTCACTGATCAGTGACACTGGTGACAGGGCAGTGAAGGGGTTAACTGGGGGGGGGGTGATCAAGGGGTTAAACGGGATTACTGGTGTACTGGCGGGCAATCTGGCGCTATCTGGGAGGGGCGCTAACTCTATCGGAAGTCGCCAGCGACACTGATACAGTGATCAGTAAAAATTGGTTCACTGATCAGTGACACTGGTGACAGGGCAGTGCAGGGGTTAACTGGGGGGGGGGGCGATCAAGGGGGTTAAACGGGATTACTGGTGTACTGGCGGGCAAACTGGCGCTATCTGGGAGGGGCGCTAACTCTATCGGAAGTCGCCAGCGACACTGATACAGTGATCAGTAAAAATTGGTTCACTGATCAGTGACACTGGGTGACAGGGCAGTGAAGGGTTTAACTGGGGGGGGGGCGATCAAGGGGTTAAACAGGATTACTGGTGTACTGGCGGGCAATCTGGCACTATCTGGGAGGGGCGCTAACTCTATCGGAAGTCGCCAGCGACACTGATACAGTGATCAGTAAAAATTGGTTCACTGATCAGTGACACTGGGTGACAGGGCAGTGAAGGGGTTAACTGGAGGGGGGGGCGATCAAGGGGTTAAACGGGATTACTGGTGTACTGGCGGGCAAACTGGCGCTATCTGGGAGGGGCGCTAACTCTATCGGAAGTCGCCAGCGACACTGATACAGTGATCAGTAAAAATTGGTTCACTGATCAGTGACACTGGGTGACAGGGCAGTGAAGGGTTTAACTGGGGGGGGGGCGATCAAGGGGTTAAACGGGATTACTGGTGTACTGGCGGGCAATCTGGCGCTATCTGGGAGGGGCGCTAACTCTATCGGAAGTCGCCAGCGACACTGATACAGTGATCAGTAAAAATTGGTTCACTGATCAGTGACACTGGGTGACAGGCAGTGAAGGGTTTAACTGGAGGGGGGGGGGGCGATCAAGGGGTTAAACGGGATTACTGGTGTACTGGCGGGCAATCTGGCGCTATCTGGGAGGGGCGCTAACTCTATCGGAAGTCGCCAGCGACACTGATACAGTGATCTGTAAAAATTGGTTCACTGATCAGTGACACTGGGTGACAGGGCAGTGAAGGGGTTAACTGGAGGGGGGGGGGCGATCAAGAGGTTAAACGGGATTACTGGTGTACTGGCGGACAAACTGGCGCTATCTGGGAGGGGCGCTAACTCTATCGGAAGTCGCCAGCGACACTGATACAGTGATCAGTAAAAATTGGTTCACTGATCAGTGACACTGGGTGACAGGGCAGTGAAGGGGTTAACTGGAGGGGGGGGGGCGATCAAGGGGTTAAACGGGATTACTGGTGTACTGGTGGGCAATCTGGCGCTATCTGGGAGGGGCGCTAACACTATCGGAAGTCGCCAGCGACACTGATCAGTAAAAATCGCTTCACTGATCAGTAACACTGGTGACAGGGCAGTGAAGGGTTAACTGGAGGGGGGGGGGGGCGATCAGGGGGTTAAATGTGTCCTAGAGTGTTCTAACTGTAGTGTAGTGCTTGTGTACTCACTTTTTGGATGTCTTCTTCTCTGTCTGGAACGGAATGTGTCCAGGCAGAGAAGAATGACATCATATCCTGCCCTGTGTATGTCAACACAGGACAGGATAGGACAGGGACCGATCATGTGATTTCAGCCAGAAATCACTGGCTGAAATCTAATGATTGATCCCTCCTGGATCAAATAGTGTCACCCGCGGGTCGGCGGGAGCGCGCGCGCGCCCCCTGCCGGCGAAAGTGTCGGGAGCGCGGAACCCATTTTTAAACGTGGTTTTGCGCTCCACTGCCGCCCTGCACACGTATATACACAGTGGCAGGGCGGCAAGCGGTTAAAATGTCACGTAAACTTTGCATGCATTTCAGCCATTCCTACACCGCAAAGCACACCCTCCTTGAGCTGCAGCGGCAGAACGGACTTCCACAGCATTGCCTGATCTGCGACGTTGCAACAAGGTGGAATTCAACCCTACACATGGTAGACCGCCTTTACGAACAGCGAAAGGCCATCACCGATTTCCTGATGTTACAAGCGGATAAAGGTACTCCCCTGTGTAACTTAGATGTCAGCCATTGGCAGCTCATGCGTGACACCTGCCGCTTGCTCAGGCCCTTTGAGGAGGCCACGCTATTCGTGAGTCGGCAGGACTATGGGATGAACGACGTCATTCCTCTGTTGCACGTCCTGGAACAAATGCTGTTAACAATGGCTGGTCAGGGTGCGGTAGACGTGGCGCACAGATCTCAACGCCACATGACCCCTGTGGGGGCAGGACAGGAAGAAGAGGAGGAGGTAGAGGAGGACATTGGTGCTCAGGAATTATTGAGTGAAATGGGTGGTTTTTCCACTCAGCGGACAGGAGTGGAGGAGCAGGAGCATCTGGTAGAGGAGGAGGAGACAGAGGACCCAGACGCACCGTGGCAGTATGCTGTGGAGATGGAGGCAGGGAGTCCCTCGCATTCCTTGGCACAAATGGCCCATAGCATGCTCGGTTGCTTGCGTAGCGACAGCCGAATAATAACCATCAGACAGAGGGATGACTTTTGGCTGTCCACCTTGTTGGACCCTCGCTACCGTTCAAAAATGGTGGCCTTTTTCACACCTGCTGAGAGGGAGGCCAAAATAACGTACTATAAAAACCACCTATGTAGTCAGTTGGTCTCTGCCTGTCTGCGCCAACGTCCATCCTCAGACACTGTGGGCCTTGTGCGCTCGCGTTCCGCTGCCTTGGCAGCAGGGGAGGGGTGGGGTGGTAGGAGCAGTGGCAGCTCCACAAGCAGCGGCTGCCACAGTCTGCAGTCGATGATGAGTAGCTTTCTTCACCAGCGCAGTGAGGAAACTACTAACCAGCCGCAGCAGCAGCAGCATCAGGTGGACCTGGAGCAGGACCTCAAACAACAGGCTTAGGCCTACTTGGACAGCACCCTGCCAACCGAGGTAGACAATCCCCTTGACTACTGGGCAACGAAACTTGACCTTTGGCCCCAACTAGCTGAATTTGCCCTTGAAAGGCTGTCATGCCCGGCCAGTAGCGTGGCATCGGAGCGCGTGTTTAGTGCGGGAGGAGGTATTGTAACTCCGCGGAGGACACGACTGTCCACCCAAAGTGTGGAGAGACTCACGTTTGTGAAAATGAATCAGGCGTGGATTAGTCTGGATTTCAAACCACCAGTTCCTGACACAACTGACTAAATCCGCCATGAATCATGCCCCAAACATGTGCCACTTTCAGGTCTCCTCACACTGCTGGTGTGTTCCATTTTGTCATAGGGTGCTGGCAGATTACGGGCCTCCCATTGCTGCTGCCAGGCCCGTAATCTGCCATGGGCCCCCGTACCGCCTCCTCATGCTGCTGCCAGGTCCAGAGTCTCTCATGGGTCCCTGTACGGCCTCCCATTGCTGCTGTCTCCATCGCCACACTCTGCCATGTGCCACTTTCAGGTCTCCTCACACTGCTGGTGTGTTCCATTTTGTCATAGGGTGCTGGCAGATTACGGGCCTCCCATTGCTGCTGCCAGGCCTGTAATCTGCCATGGGCCCCTGTACCGCCTCCTCATGCTGCTGCCAGGTACAGAGTGTCTCATGGGTCCCTGTACGGCCTCCCATTGCTGCTGTCTCCATCGCCACACTCTGCCATGTGCCACTTTCAGGTCTCCTCACACTGCTGGTGGGTTCCATTTTGTCATAGGATGCTGGCAGATTACGGGCCTCCCATTGCTGCTGCCAGGCCTGTAATCTGCCATGGGCCCCTGTACCGCCTCCTCATGCTGCTGCCAGGTACAGAGTGTCTAATGGGTCCCTGTACGGCCTCCCATTGCTGCTGTCTCCATCGCCACACTCTGCCATGTGCCACTTTCAGGTCTCCTCACACTGCTGGTGTGTTCCATTTTGTCATAGGGTGCTGGCAGATTACGGGCCTCCCATTGCTGCTGCCAGGCCTGTAATCTGCCATGGGCCCCCGTACCGCCTCCTCATGCTGCTGCCAGGTCCAGAGTCTCTCATGGGTCCCTGTACGGCCTCCCATTGCTGCTGTCTCCATCGCCACACTCTGCCATGTGCCACTTTCAGGTCTCCTCACACTGCTGGTGTGTTCCATTTTGTCATAGGGTGCTGGCAGATTACGGGCCTCCCATTGCTGCTGCCAGGCCTGTAATCTGCCATGGGCCCCCGTACCGCCTCCTCATGCTGCTGCCAGGTCCAGAGTCTCTCATGGGTCCCTGTACGGCCTCCCATTGCTGCTGTCTCCATCGCCACACTCTGCCATGTGCCACTTTTAGGTCTCCTCACACTGCTGGTGTGTTCCATTTTGTCATAGGGTGCTGGCAGATTACGGGCCTCCCATTGCTGCTGCCAGGCCTGTAATCTGCCATGGGCCCCCGTACCGCCTCCTCATGCTGCTGCCAGGTCCAGAGTCTCTCATGGGTCCCTGTACGGCCTCCCATTGCTGCTGTCTCCATCGCCACACTCTGCCATGTGCCACTTTCAGGTCTCCTCACACTGCTGGTGTGTTCCATTTTGTCATAGGATGCTGGCAGATTACGGGCCTCCCATTGCTGCTGCCAGGCCTGTAATCTGCCATGGGCCCCTGTACCGCCTCCTCATGCTGCTTCCAGGTCCAGAGTCTCTCATGGGTCCCTGTACGGCCTCCCATTGCTGCTGTCTCCATCGCCACACTCTGCCATGTGCCACTTTCAGGTCTCCTCACACTGCTGGTGTGTTCCATTTTGTCATAGGGTGCTGGCAGATTACGGGCCTCCCATTGCTGCTGCCAGGCCTGTAATCTGCCATGGGCCCCCGTACCGCCTCCTCATGCTGCTGCCAGGTCCAGAGTCTCTCATGGGTCCCTGTACGGCCTCCCATTGCTGCTGTCTCCATCGCCACACTCTGCCATGTGCCACTTTCAGGTCTCCTCACACTGCTGGTGTGTTCCATTTTGTCATAGGGTGCTGGCAGATTACGGGCCTCCCATTGCTGCTGCCAGGCCTGTAATCTGCCATGGGCCCCTGTACCGCCTCCTCATGCTGCTGCCAGGTACAGAGTGTCTAATGGGTCCCTGTACGGCCTCCCATTGCTGCTGTCTCCATCGCCACACTCTGCCATGTGCCACTTTCAGGTCTCCTCACACTGCTGGTGTGTTCCATTTTGTCATAGGGTGCTGGCAGATTACGGGCCTCCCATTGCTGCTGCCAGGCCTGTAATCTGCCATGGGCCCCTGTACCACCTCCTCATGCTGCTGCCAGGTCCAGAGTCTCTCATGGGTCCCTGTACGGCCTCCCATTGCTGCTGTCTCCATCGCCACACTCTGCCATGTGCCACTTTCAGGTCTCCTCACACTGCTGGTGTGTTCCATTTTGTCATAGGATGCTGGCAGATTACGGGCCTCCCATTGCTGCTGCCAGGCCTGTAATCTGCCATGGGCCCCCGTACCGCCTCCTCATGCTGCTGCCAGGTCCAGAGTCTCTCATGGGTCCCTGTACGGCCTCCCATTGCTGCTGTCTCCATCGCCACACTCTGCCATGTGCCACTTTCAGGTCTCCTCACACTGCTGGTGTGTTCCATTTTGTCATAGGATGCTGGCAGATTACGGGCCTCCCATTGCTGCTGCCAGGCCTGTAATCTGCCATGGGCCCCTGTACCGCCTCCTCATGCTGCTGCCAGGTCCAGAGTCTCTCATGGGTCCCTGTACGGCCTCCCATTGCTGCTGTCTCCATCGCCACACTCTGCCATGTGCCACTTTCAGGTCTCCTCACACTGCTGGTGTGTTCCATTTTGTCATAGGGTGCTGGCAGATTACGGGCCTCCCATTGCTGCTGCCAGGCCCGTAATCTGCCATGGGCCCCCGTACTGCCTCCTCATGCTGCTGCCAGGTCCAGAGTGTCTAATGGGTCCCTGTACGGCCTCCCATTGCTGCTGTCTCCATCGCCACACTCTGCCATGTGCCACTTTCAGGTCTCCTCACACTGCTGGTGTGTTCCATTTTGTCATAGGGTGCTGGCAGATTACGGGCCTCCCATTGCTGCTGCCAGGCCCGTAATCTGCCATGGGCCTCTGTACCGACTCCTCATGCTGTGACGTTGCAACAAGGTGGAATTCAACCCTACATATGTTAACCGCCTTTACGAACAGCGAAAGGCCATCACCGATTTCCTGATGTTACAAGCGGATAAAGGTACTCCCCTGTGTAACTTAGATGTCAGCCATTGGCAGCTCATGCGTGACACCTGCCGCTTGCTCAGGCCCTTTGAGGAGGCCACGCTATTCGTGAGTCGGCAGGACTATGGGATGAACGACGTCATTCCTCTGTTGCACGTCCTGGAACAAATGCTGTTAACAATGGCTGGTCAGGGTGCGGTAGACGTGGCGCACAGATCTCAACGCCACATGACCCCTGTGGGGGCGGGACAGGAAGAAGAGGAGGAGGTAGAGGAGGACATTGGTGCTCAGGAATTATTGAGTGAAATGGGTGGTTTTTCCACTCAGCGGACAGGAGTGGAGGAGCAGGAGCATCTGGTAGAGGAGGAGGAGACAGAGGACCCAGACGCACCGTGGCAGTATGCTGTGGAGATAAAGGCAGGGAGTCCCTCGCATTCCTTGGCACAAATGGCCCATAGCATGCTCGGTTGCTTGCGTAGCGACAGCCGAATAATAACCATCAGACAGAGGGATGACTTTTGGCTGTCCACCTTGTTGGACCCTCGCTACCGTTCAAAAATGGTGGCCTTTTTCACACCTGCTGAGAGGGAGGCCAAAATAACGTACTATAAAAACCACCTATGTAGTCAGTTGGTCTCTGCCTTTCTGCGCCAACGTCCATCCTCAGACACTGTGGGCCCTGTGCGCTCGCGTTCCGCTGCCATGGCAGCAGGGGAGGGGTGGGGTGGTAGGAGCAGTGGCAGCTCCACCAGCAGCAGCTGCCTCAGTCTGCAGTCGATGATGAGTAGCTTTCTTCACCAACGCAGTGAGGAAACTACAAACCAGCCGCAGCAGCAGCAGCAGCAGCAGCAGCAGCAGCATCAGGTGGACCTGGAGCAGGACCTCAAACAACAGGCTCAGGCCTACTTGGACAGCACCCTGCCAACCGAGGTAGACAATCCCCTTGACTACTGGGCAACGAAACTTGACCTTTGGCCCCAACTAGCTGAATTTGCCCTTGAAAGGCTGTCATGCCCGGCCAGTAGCGTGGCATCGGAGCGCGTGTTTAGTGCGGCAGGAGGTATTGTAACTCCGCGGAGGACACGACTGTCCACCCAAAGTGTGGAGAGACTCACGTTTGTGAAAATGAATCAGGCGTGGATTAGTCTGGATTTCAAACCACCAGTTCCTGACACAACTGACTAAATCCGCCATGAATCATGCCCCAAACATGTTATTATTTTTAACATAGGCCTCTGTATGGCCTTCAATTTAAGCTGCTTACGCTTCGCCACTCTGCCATGGGCCCCTGTACCGCCTCCTCTTGCTGCTGCCAGGTCCAGAGTGTGTCATGGGTCCCTGTACGGCCTCCCATTGCTGCTGTCTCCATCGCCACACTCTGCCATGTGCCACTTTCAGGTCTCCTCACACTGCTGGTGGGTTCCATTTTGTCATAGGGTGCTGGCAGATTACGGGCCTCCCACTGCTGCTGCCAGGCCCGTAATCTGCCATGGGCCCCCGTACCGCCTCCTCATGCTGCTGCCAGGTCCAGAGTGCGTCATGGGTCCCTGTACGGCCTCCCATTGCTGCTGTCTCCATCGCCACACTCTGCCATGTGCCACTTTCAGGTCTCCTCACACTGCTGGTGGGTTCCATTTTGTCATAGGGTGCTGGCAGATTACGGGCCTCCCATTGCTGCTGCCAGGCCCGTAATCTGCCATGGGCCCCCGTACCGCCTCCTCATGCTGCTGCCAGGTCCAGAGTGTGTCATGGGTCCCTGTACGGCCTCCCATTGCTGCTGTCTCCATCGCCACACTCTGCCATGTGCCACTTTCAGGTCTCCTCACACTGCTGGTGTGTTCCATTTTGTCATAGGATGCTGGCAGATTACGGGCCTCCCATTGCTGCTGCCAGGCCTGTAATCTGCCATGGGCCCCCGTACCGCCTCCTCATGCTGCTGCCAGGTCCAGAGTCTCTCATGGGTCCCTGTACGGCCTCCCATTGCTGCTGTCTCCATCGCCACACTCTGCCATGTGCCACTTTCAGGTCTCCTCACACTGCTGGTGTGTTCCATTTTGTCATAGGATGCTGGCAGATTACGGGCCTCCCATTGCTGCTGCCAGGCTTGTAATCTGCCATGGGCCCCTGTACCGCCTCCTCATGCTGCTGCCAGGTCCAGAGTCTCTCATAGGTCCCTGTACGGCCTCCCATTGCTGCTGTCTCCATCGCCACACTCTGCCATGTGCCACTTTCAGGTCTCCTCACACTGCTGGTGGGTTCCATTTTTGTCATAGGGTGCTGTATGGCCTCCCATTGCTGCTGCCTCCACCGCCACACTGTGGCTCCACACTCTGGTTTTGGCCCCGTGACTGCCCAAATGAGTGAAGTGTGCGGTGATTCTAAGATCGACGGCACTCATCTGCATGTCATACTGACTGACAGTATTATTTCTCTTCCCCAGCAGACTCCAAGGGCATTTAAATTAAAGGTACAGTGTTCTGCACTAATATAAAGGCACTCTGAAGCCTAGAAACCCTTTTTATAAGTTAAATTCGCAGCGAATATATTCGCATCGAATCGAATTTATTCCTCGAATTCGCTGAATCAGCCGAATCGAATTTTTGAATACTTCGCTCATCTCTAATAGTGATCTGACATGTATACAGTAATGTATATCCCCCCTCCCCTATACTCCATTATAGTGATCTGACATGTATACAGTATGTATATCCCAGCTCCCCTGTACTCCATTATAGTGATCTGACATGTACACAGTAATGTATATCCCAGCTTCCCTGTGCTCCATTATAGTCATATGACATGTATACAGTATGTATATCCCAGCCCCCCTGTACTCCATTATAGTGATATGACATGTATACAGTAATGCATATCCCAGCTCCCCTGTACTCCATTATAGTGATGACATGTATACAGTATGTATATCCCAGCTCCCCTGTACTCCATTATAGTGATATGACATGTATACAGTAATGTATATCCCCCTCCCCTGTACTCCATTATAGTGATATGACATGTATACAGTAATGTATATCCCAGCCCCCCTGTACTCCATTATAGTGATATGACATGTATACAGTAATGTATATCCCAGCTCCCCTGTACCCCATTATAGTGATATGACATGTATAAAGTAATGTATATCCCAGCCCCCCTGTACTCCATTATAGTGATATGACGTGTACACAGTAATGTATATCCCCCCTCCCCTGTACTCCATTATAGTGATATGACATGTATACAGTAATGTATATCCCAGCCCCCCTGTACTCCATTATAGTGATATGACATGTATACAGTAATGTATATCCCAGCCCCCCTGTACTCCATTATAGTGATATGACATGTATACAGTAATGTATATCCCAGCCCCCCTGTACTCCATTTTAGTGATATGACATGTATACAGTAATGTATATTCCAGCTCTCCTGTACTCCATTATAGTAATATGACATGTATACAGTATGTATATCCCAGCACCCCTGTACCCCATTATAGTGATGACATGTATACAGTAATGTATATCCAAGCTCCCCTGTACTCCATTATAATGATATGATATGTATACAGTAATGTATATCCCCCTCCCCTGTACTCCATTATAGTGATATGACATATATACAGTATGTATATCCCAGCTCCCCTGTACTCCATTATAGTGATCTGACATGTATACAGTAATATATATCCCAGCTCCCTTATACTCCATTATAGTGATCTGACATGTATACAGTATGTATATCCCAGCCCCCCTGTATTCCATTATAGTGATCTGACATGTACACAGTAATGTATATCCCAGCTCCCCTGTACTCCATTATAGTGATATGAGATGTACACAGTAATGTATATCCCAGCTCCCCTGTACTCCATTATAGTGATGACATGTATACAGTATGTATATCCCAGCTCCCCTGTACTCCATTATAGTGATATGACATGTATACAGTAATGTATATCCCAGCTCCCCTGTACTCCATTATAGTGATGACATGTACACAGTAATGTATATCCCAGCTCCCCTGTACTCTATTATAGTGATATGACATATATACAGTAATGTATATCCCAGCTCCCCTGTACTCCATTATAGTGATGACATGTATACAGTGATGTATATCCCAGCTCTCCTGTACTCCATTATAGTGATATGACATGTATACAGTAATATATATCCCAGCTCCCCTGTACTCCATTATAGTGATATGACGTGTACACAGTAATGTATATCCCCCCTCCCCTGTACTCCATTATAGTGATATGACATGTATACAGTAATGTATATCCCAGTCCCCCTGTACTCCATTATAGTGATATGACGTGTACACAGTAATGTATATCCCCCCTCCCCTGTACTCCATTATAGTGATATGACATGTATACAGTAATGTATATCCAAGCCCCCCTGTACTCCATTATAGTGATATGACATGTATACAGTAATGCATATCCCGGCTCCCCTGTACTCCATTATAGTGATGACATGTATACAGTATGTATATCCCAGCTCCCCTGTACTCCATTATAGTGATATGACATGTATACAGTAATGTATATCCCCCTCCTCTGTACTCCATTATAGTGATATGACATGTATACAGTAATGTATATCCCAGCTCCCCTGTACCCCATTATAGCGATATGACATGTATACAGTATGTATATCCCAGCCCCCCTGTACTCCATTATAGTGATATGACGTGTACACAGTAATGTATATCCCCCCTCCCCTGTACTCCATTATAGTGATATGACATGTATACAGTAATGTATATCCCAGCCCCCCTGTACTCCATTATAGTGATATGACATGTATACAGTAATGTATATCCCAGCCCCCCTGTACTCCATTATAGTGATATGACATGTATACAGTAATGTATATCCCAGCCCCCCTGTACTCCATTATAGTGATATGACATGTATACAGTATGTATATCCCAGCTCCCCTGTACTCCATTATAGTGATATGACATGTATACAGTAATGTACATCCCAGCTCCCCTGTACTCCATTTTAGTGATATGACATGTATACAGTAATGTATATCCCAGCTCTCCTGTACTCCATTATAGTGATATGGCATGTATATAGTATGTATATCCCAGCACCCCTGTACCCCATTATAGTGATATGACATGTATACAGTAATGTATATCCCAGCCCCCCTGTACTCCATTATAGTGATATGACATGTATACAGTATGTATATCCCAGCTCCCCTGTACTCCATTATAGTGATATGACATGTATACAGTAATGTACATCCCAGCTCCCCTGTACTCCATTTTAGTGATATGACATGTATACAGTAATGTATATCCCAGCTCTCCTGTACTCCATTATAGTGATATGGCATGTATATAGTATGTATATCCCAGCACCCCTGTACCCCATTATAGTGATATGACATGTATACAGTAATGTATATCCAAGCTCCCCTGTACTCCATTATAGTGATATGATATGTATACAGTAATGTATATCCCCCCTCCCCTGTACTCCATTATAGTGATATGACATATATACAGTATGTATATCCCAGCTCCCCTGTACTCCATTATAGTGATCTGACATGTATACAGTAATGTATATCCCCCCTCCCCTATACTCCATTATAGTGATCTGACATGTATACAGTATGTATATCCCAGCTCCCCTGTACTCCATTATAGTGATCTGACATGTACACAGTAATGTATATCCCCCCTCCCCTATACTCCATTATAGTGATCTGACATGTATACAGTATGTATATCCCAGCTCCCCTGTACCCCATTATAGTCATCTGATATGTACACAGTAATGTATATCCCAGCTCCCCTGTACTCTATTATAGTGATATGACATGTACACAGTAATGTATATCCCAGCTCCCCTGTACTCCATTATAGTGATGGCATGTATACAGCAATGTATATCCCAGCTCCCTTGTACTCCATTATAGTGATATGACATGTATACAGTAATGTATATCCCAGCTCCCCTGTACTCCATTATAGTGATGACATGTACACAGTAATGTATATCCCAGCTCCCCTGTACTCCATTATAGTGATGACATGTATACAGTAATCTATATCCCAGCCCCCCTGTACTCCATTATAGTGATGTGACATGTATACAGTATGTATATCCCAGCTCCCCTGTACTCCATTATAGTGATATGACATGTATACAGTAATGTATACCCAGCTCACCCTGTACTCCATTATAGTGATATGACATGTATACAGTAATGTATATCCCAGCTCCCCTGTTCTCCATTATAGTCATATGACATGTATACAGTAATGTATATCCCAGCTCTCCTGTACTCCATTATAGTGATGACGTGTATACAGTAATGTATATCCCAGCTCCCCTGTACTCCATTATACTGATATGACATGTATACAGTAATGTATACCCAGCTCACCCTGTACTCCATTATAGTGATATGACATGTATACAGTAATGTATATCCCAGCTCCCCTGTTCTCCATTATAGTCATATGACATGTATACAGTAATGTATATCCCAGCTCTCCTGTACTCCATTATAGTGATGACGTGTATACAGTAATGTATATCCCAGCTCCCCTGTACTCCATTATAGTGATATGACATGTATACAGTAATGATTACTGTATACATGTCATATGACTATAATGAAGTGCAGGGGAGCTGGGATATACATTACTGTGTACAGTTTTATATTTTGGACTTATTCTAAAGAAAAATGTAATTTCATAAGCTTTAAGGGGACGTGGTTGGGGGCGGACCTGGGCAAGGTTGGGTGGGGCAACTAGTGGAAAGTAAGTTTTGGAACCGCTAGTAGGTCTGGACTCGAAATTTTAACCCCTGCTTTAAGGGAATCCCTTGACCCCACCACCACCCCAGTCACCAGAACTAGTGTCCCCATTGAAAGAGCTCTCTATTACTGTCCTGTGGAGAACCCAAAAATCGGGATTTTGTTTTACTTTCACTTTCAATGATAATGGTTACAACAGAAAAAATACAGAGGGTTAAACTCCCTAACGGGAGTACAGATAGTAATAACAACCTGACAGGTGTTCTAATCCCTCTGCACTCTATCCAAAACGAGAAAAAGTGCAGCACTACTAGCGCAGCCAGCTTCCCACTTCCAAGATTGCATCTTTGGGGACCAGAAGACCGGCAAAGGACCTGACTGGGTGAGGACAGTGCTGGATCCCTGGACTTTTTTTCCAGGGTAAAGTTGCTCTTTAACCACTTCAAGTGCGGATACTTTCACCTCCTTCCAGTCCAGGTCAATTTTCAGCTTTCAGTGCTATCACACGTTGAATGACAATTGAGCGGTCATGCAACACTGTATCCATATGAATATTTTAGCATTTTTTTGAGACAGATAAAACTTTATTTTGGTGGTATTTATTCACTACTGGGATTTTTATTTTTTTGCTATATAAATGAAAAAGTCCAAACATTTTGAAAAAAAAGTGTTTTTCTTATACAATTTTACAAGTACATAATCTTTCTTCATAAATGTTGGCCAAAATGTATTCATCTATCTTTTTAGTAATAAAAAATAACTCAAATTAGTTCATAACCAAAAATTATAATTTTTCAAAAATTTCACAAGTAGTAAGCAATGATGTCAGGAAGTGACATCTTGCTTACTACTGTTCATGTGATCACTGATTGGCCAATCAGTGATCACATGAATCAGAACCTCACACAGAGGTCCCGTACAGCGATCTGTGTTCCGCATGCTCCCAGGGAGCGCACACAAGCAATGGATGCGGGGGGACATTTAGAAACATCCACCCGCATCGGCAGCGCTCCCGTCAGGCCGTTTATCGACTTGAGCCGGACAGCAAGAGGTTAACCACATGCTGATCACGCTATAGAGAAATGATGGCTACAGTGGGGTCGTCTAGTTTTGTAAGAGCGTCATATGGCGTGCGCACCCAGCGCTCTCTGTGAGAAAAGTACTGCCGAGAACCAGCAAGTGTGAAAAGACACATCTACACTGATATTCAGGGCCCTGATTATCAGTGCAGCCCCAACAGTGCCAATCAGTGCTGCCTATCAATGCCAATCAGGATCCATCAGTGCTGCCGATCAGTGCCCAGCATGGCTGCCATTTCGTGCCCAGCAGGGCTGCCATTTCATGCCCATCAGTGCTGCCAATAAGTGCCCATTAGTGCTGCCAATCAGTGCTGCCAGTCAGTGCCACTATCTGTACCACCTATCGGTACCCTTGAATGCTGCCTATTAGTGCCCCTCAGTACTGCCTATTAGTGCCTATCAGTGCTACCTGTCAGTGCCCATCATTGCCGCCTATTAGTGCTCATCAGTGCAGCCTCATTAGTGCTGCCTATCAGTGCAGCCCATCAGTGCTGCCTATCAGTGCCTATCAGTGCAGCCTCATTCACACACAGAAAAATTACCCGTTTGCAAAATTTTATAATAGAAACTAAGAACAATTTTTTTTTTCAAAATTTTCTGTCTTTTTTCATTTGTTTAGCAAATATTAAAACACCCGGTGGTGGTTAAATACCACCAAAAAAGCTCTATTTGTGTGAAAAAAATAACAGAAATGTCATATGGGTACAGTGTTGCGTGACCGCACAAATGTCATTGATAGTGCGACAGAACTAAAAGCTGACAATTGGCCAGGGCAGGAAGGGGGTAACAGTGCCCGGTAGGCAAGTGGTTAAGGCACCCTATTAGAATAAACAGGCCTCCACAGAACAGGCAGGGAACAGCATGACTTGCAGTACTTTTTCTGATGCATTTGTGTTCCTGTACATTGTGATGTACTGCAACAAATATGTGTGCAGTTTCTTTGCCTTAGTGTGTTGAGTTGATATTCAAAATAAATAGCACTACATTGTTCTAGCACATTTAACATGCATTGAAGTAATGCGGTCCTTGGGCTTCATTCACACCTATGCAATTGCGGCGGAGTGCGTTTGTTTTTGGCCTGCCCATTCATTTCAATATGCTACCCTGTGCACTAATGTCCATGACCCTTTTGAGAAATCACGCCACATCAAAACACATGGTACATGTGAGCGCATTAGCAAGATGCGGCTGCCCGTTGTGAAAAAAGCTTGCAATTTTACAAACGTCCCCAGAATGCACAAATGTGAACCTAGCCTAAGTCTTAGTTTTTGTCCTTAAAAGGATCCTTTAAGGACAAAAACTTAAAGGGATCCTTTTACCAAAAAGTTGCCTATGCAGAGAAGGGCTGTCTGTAGATAAGAACAAATTGTGCAGCTCTGACTAAAGTTGAATAATGCCCTTGCTATAGGTATAGGCTATTTACATACCTCCTGAAGCTTGGCTAGAAAACTGCCAGGGTGTTGCTAGGTGAAGCCTAGCTATTACTGCTCACCTCCACCATCACAAGACAGAGCTTTCAGACGCTGAGCTCAGAGCTACTGCATCAGGGGAGAGAAAGAGCCTATGAGAGACTTTGACTCAGAGAAAAATCTCACTCCTGTGATGGAGGAGGTGAGCAGTAATGACTAGGTCTCGCTTAGCAATGTCCTAGCAACATCCTGGGAGTATTCGAGTCAGGCTCCATGAGGTACATAAATGGTCTACACCTATAGCAAGGACATTATTCAACTTTATTCAGAGATACAGTTTGTTATTATCCATGGACACCCTTATCTGCATAGGCAGGTTTCTGGTAAAGGTGAACTGACATTTGCTATAACTTAATTTTTTTTCTCTAGTTGTGGATGGAATGGGGAAGAATTAGCAATTTTAGAGCTGTTGGAGGCTCTGTTTGAGACATTCCTTCTTCCTGTTGAAGTGAGGGGGAATCTTTGTAACAGCAACAAATAGAAAAATAAAATGCTTTTTTAAAATTAAGGCTGAATTCCAGGAATTTCATCAATTTTTAAAAAGTGCAGGCACACTATGAGTTAAGTCCAATGAGGTGCATGCCACATTCTGGACTTTTCTCTGTTATTTGCTTTTGACAGGTTTATGGTGGAAATACTGAGAGGAGAGAAGTACATACAACAGCTTTTCCCTCCTTTCTATTGTCCATTCACAGAAGCCTTTGTATTTTGAGAACAAGTTCACTTAAGAAAAAGGTTTCTGTGAGGATGGGCAGGCATAGCACCCAGAAATATAGCATTAGCTGTCTTATAAGACCTCCATAAACCTAATGTACATATAGAAGGGATAAGTCCTGTTATGGCATGCACCTCATTGGACTCAACTCATAGTGTGCCTGCACTTTTTACAAAGTAGCTGAATTCCTGGAGTTCAACCTTAAGTAGGGGAATGCTAGAACCTCTGTTAGCTTGTTAGATGAGATGGAAAGGCGGGGTGGTAATATCACAATTTCCACCATAGTTCAAAGAACACTTTCCATTCACTGAGAAAATACAAAGTGTTCCCGAATGGAGCTTGTGCTGAGTGAGCGGCCCCCTGTGTAGTGGTGCACCGAAATGAAATTTCTGTGCCGAAACCGAAAATTAAGGATGCAATTGTCCAAAAACCGAAACCAAAGTGGACAGTTTATATTTATATATATATATAATAAAGTACACAATTGTATTACATTCAACTTTTTAATTAATATCTTAAATTTATATGAATATGAATTTATTTTCAATACCTTTATCGGCCAATAGACTGCTTTCACACTGAGTGGTTTATGAAGCACACTTTTGCAAAAAAAAAAAGGCGCAAGATAAGCTCAAGAAAAATGCATCCCTTTAAATTTAATGCATGTCTTCATACTGATCTGTTGCACTTCCCTTGCAGTATTAAAAATCCTGCTTGCCGCATTTTCGGTACATATTTAGCGAGTTGAAAAGCAAACACACCAAAAACGCTGCTTCCCATTGAGGCCTGGTTCACACCAATGCGGTTTTCAGTGCTTTTTGCAGAAACGCATTACACTCCATTTATTATGGTTTTCTATGGGACACATTCACATATATGCTTTTTTGGGCTGCTGCGTTTTTGGAAAGGGTCAAGGACTTTTATAACGCAAAACGTTCCAGACTTCCATAGAGTATGGAATGCATTCAGTGTGTTTTTCACGTGTCTGATGCACTTTTGATGTGTTTTGCATTTTTGGTTTTCCCAGCAACAATTTATCAAAAACAAAATTCAAAAAAGCAAAATGCATAAAAAAATGCGTCAAATGCCCTGCAGAATGGACAAAACACATAAAAAATGCATCAAACACACTGCAAAATGGAAAAAACGCAAACTGCATTGGTGTGAGCCAGGCCTGAAATGCATTGAAAATGCATAAAAAACGCACATGTACTATGATGCATTTTGCATTTTATAATCTGCCCAGCAACAAGTTGGCTATTCAAATATTCAAAAAAGCAAAACGCTTCAAATGTGTGTGTAAAAATGCAAAAAGCACTGTAAAATGGACAAAACGCAAACTGCATTGGTGTTAACCAAGCCTGAAATGCACTGAAAATGCAGCAAAAACACATAAAAAATGCACACTTGTTGCGTTTTTGATGCATTTTGCGTTTTTAATCTGCCCAGCAACAAGTTGGCCAAAAAAATAAAAAAGAACATGAGAAAACCGGAAATCGCATTAAAAAAACACGTTCAAAATGCACTGCAAAAAGCACTGCAAAACGGGCAAAACATAGACTGCATTGGTGTGAACCTGAAATGCATTGAAAAAATGCACACATGTTGCGTTTTTTAAGTGTTTTGTATTTTTGATCTGCCCAGCAACAAGTTAGCCTCCAAAAAATAAAAAATTAACAAAAACACATCAAAATTCTGCATGCAAAAACACAAATGCATGGCAAAACACAAACTGGTGTGAACCAGGCCTGAAATGCATTGAAAACGCTGCAAAAATGCACTCTAAATGTGTTAAAATCACAAGCAAAATCTCGGATAAAATCGCTGCAAAATCGTGCGTTTACAGCGTCCATTATCGGCACCTTTTTTCCTATCAGCAAACTAACACTATTTTTGGCCGATACATTTGGGCCGGCGATATTTTGATGCTTCCCTACTCCTGTGTTCGGCACTGTACCCAGAAGCTAGCGGTGATTTCTACATAAGCAGGGCTTACTACGGTGATTTCTAGCTTCAACTGGGATCTCACAGGTATGGCACATACATACTAATATTGGTCCAAGCTGAAACAATGTAACTAGAAACTAAAATGCAATCCAAAAAACCCAAAGCGGCACTTTTGACACAAATAATAACTTACTATATTAAGTGCTCATAGTCATGTTGACTACACTAAATATATACTGTTTTATATCTTTTGTTTAACCAACAAATGTAAAAAAATTAAATAAACCCAGTAACTAAAAATAACTTAAAACGGAGCTCCACCCAAAAGGGGAAGTTCCGCTTTAAGGACTGCTCCCCCGCTCCCCATTAAGCATTGGCACCTTTGGGGAGCAGGGGGGGAGTGAGTACCCGAATTTGACAGGTACCCGCTCCCACTTCTGGTCCGATCGCCTTGGCAATCGGAAGCGGGAGGTGTCCTCCCTCCCTCCATCCCTGTAGTCTTTTGGGACACGTGACAGATCCCAGAAAACTACAGGGACCATTCATGAAGTGCAACGCTACTTGCACATGCGCAGTGGGTACCCGGCTGTGAAGCCGCAAGCTATCACGGGCAGTTGCCCACACTGCAGATGCCGGCCTCCTGAAATACAGGATGGCCAGTGAAACGAGCTGCGGGGGGGGGGGACACACCACAGGACCGAGGGACAGGTAAGTGGCTGTTTTTTAAGAGTCAGTAGCTACAGTTTTTTTAGCTGCTGACTTTTGTTTTTTGATAATTTGAGTGGAACTCCGCTTTAACACTCTTTTTAAAGTTCCCCAAACAATAAAATTGCCATTAGTGAATTGTACTCCAAAGTCCACTCACACTATGTGAGTCCGTGTGCAGTATCTCTTCCACAAAGTGCCAAGTATCACCTCGTGCACCTTTAACACAGAGAACTGGCCAGAAGATTCTGCTGTTAAATTGAAAACTGCCAAACCTAAACTTAGAGTGGAGTTCCACTCACCCTGTCAAAAAATAAAAGTCAGCAGCTACAAAAACTGTAGCTCCTGACTTTTAAAAAAACAGCCACTTACCTGTCCCTCGGTCCCGTGGTGTGTCCCCCCGCAGCCCGTTTCACCGGCCGTCCTGGATTCCTGGAGGCCGGCATCTTCAGTGTGGGCACCTGGCTGTGACAGCTTGCGACTTCACAGCCGGGTACCCACTGCGCATGCGTGAGTAGCGCTGCACTTCATGACTGGTTCTGTAGTCTTCTGGGACCTGTCATATGTCCCAAGACTACAGGGAGGGAGGGAGTCAGGGAGGACACCTTCTGTTTCCAATCAGCCTAGGCGATCACACCGGAAATGGGAGCGGGTACCTGTCAAATTCGGGTACCCGCTCCCCCCCACCACCCCCCAAAGGTGCCAATCCTTAATGGGGTGCACAAGGGAGCAGTCCTTAAAGCGGAACTTCCCCTTTTGGGTGGAGCTCCGCTTTAACTCTTAACTGCTTTTCTACCAGGTCAATTTTGTTTTACTTTTTGCATGTTAAAAATCTGCATTTTTTGCTAGGAAATTACTTTAAAACTTCATTATTCCAAAATGTAAACAATTTATAAGGTTTGCCTAAATACATACCGAACTAAAAGTGCAAGTAAATGAGGTTACCAGAGCATGCCATGTTACATTAAAATGGTTCTAAAGGCAAAACATTTTTCACCTTAATGCATTTCCTGTATTAAAGTGTTACTAAACCCCCAACAGTAAAATCAGTCTGTATGTGCAGTAAAGCATGCTTTTTATACTCACTGTGGAACCTAAAGGGTTAATCCGTATTGTGTAAAAAGGATGTTTTGATCCTGTCTTCTCTGATACTCCCCTTCTAATGTCTCCAATCTATCTGCTGATAGAACAGAGCCTTGGGGGCAAGCTGCACATGCTCAGTTTGGTGCTAGAGAGTTTTTTGTTTTCTTGGGAGAGTACATGGGATCGGGACAGGGCCAATCAGCACTGTCCAGACAGGGGTTATGCAGCCTCATAGGACAATTGGGGGAGAATGAAAATTCCTTTTACAAGCTTTAAGCAGTGCTCTGCTGGACACTGATAGAAGTCACAAGACTTCTCTAACTACTGATGAGAAAAGGTATTTAGCAGGTTTTTTTTGTTTTTTTTTATTTAACTTTTTATTTCGTTATACAAACAGCATTAAAACATGTTCCATCTTTCAAAGTATACTTTTCTCTTTTTTTGTATGAATACATTCTATAACCCACAACCTCCCTCCCCTGCCCATCCCCTCCCACCCCACCTACAACATCTCAATCTTTTCTCTATCTGTATCCATTTCTCCATATCTTGTTATTCCGTCTGATATCACCATTAATTCTTAGGCTGCCTCCTTTGCTTTAATTAGTTCTGTATAAGTTTCGGAGGTTTTAAATTTCATCCAAACATTCCATATTCTTTTAAACATTCCCACCTTATCCTCTTCTATACATCTCAATTCCTCCATTCTGACAATACTTTCCACTCTATCTATCCAGTCCACCATCCTTGGAACTTCTGCCACTAACCAGAATTTTGGTATCAGACCCTTTTCCTGCTCTAATTAAATGATACAGTACTTTATTCCTATATACTTCCAAGTTGGGCTCAAAATAATAAAATAAGCATTTCCATGGATCTCCCTGGATATTTACTCTGCATACTTCCTGAATATGATGAGCTATTTCCCTCCAATAGACCTGTATCCTTGGGCAAATCCACCAAATGTGCTCCATATTGCCCTTTTCTCCACATCCTCTCCAGCATCATGAGGGGCATTCCCTTTGCTGCTTGTTGGCAACACTTGGTGTTATGTACCATCTTGCTAAGCATTTATAGTTCATCTCTACTGTATGCATGTTTGTTGCCTTATGTGTTAGATTAAAAATACCTTTCCTTTGCTGAGGGTTCATTTCTATTCCTAGTTCCTTTTCCCACTTACCTATATACCCAGGGGGCTCTACACCCTCTAGATCCATAAGGATCTTATATATCCTTGAAGTGATATGTTTTGGACTTGCATCAGCATTCATTAATTTTTCAAATGGGTTAATTTCCTCTACCTCCCTCAACGGTTGTGGTAGACTTGCAACAAAATGAAATAACTGGCTATACCTCCATTCATCAATCTAACAAACAAATCCTTATTCTTTTTTAACTTTTGTTAATGTGCATAATCTACCCCCTTTTGTAATATCTTTCAAACGTGCATTTTTATTCTTTATCCATCTCCCACATATTTTAACATTTCCTGGTGCAAAAAAATCTGTTCCCACTAATGGTATCAACAGTGAATTAAATTTCCATTTTTCCTTATTGTGTAATCTATCCCAGGTTTCCAATACTATCCTGGTCAGTTTACTTGTTTCTACATCTAATGTGCGGAACCCATGAGATATCCAAATCATCTTCTCTAAATGTGATTTGCTTAATTCCCCTTCTATCTTTACTCAACTTTTCCCTTGTGAGTTAAAAAACAAATTTATCACCCGTGACAAAATTACAGCTGTGTAGTAATTCTTTATATTTGGTAACCCCAGTCCTCTATTTGCTTTTGCTCTACATAACACTTCATGGCTAATCCTCGGCATCTTATTTGCCTATATGAACTTAGTAATCATATTTCTAATTATTACAAAGAAAGCTCTGGGTAAAGATATCAGGAGCATCTGAAATTTATACAACATTTTTGGGAGTATCACCATTTTAACTAAATTAATTCTTCCAATCCAAGAGCCCCCCCCCCCCTTACTAGTCTTTTCAACTCGTCTTTTATTTAGTTTATCGAAGGAATGTAATTTGTTTGATATATACTTTTTACCGATGTCGTTAATTTTATTCCAAGATATCTTATTTCATTTTTCCTCCAGGAAAAAGGGAACACTTTTTGTAATCTTTTCTATAATTGTGAGATTGATGTTTAGGATTTCCGATTTTACCAGATTTATCTTCAGATTTGATACTGCCCCATATTGTTTTAGTTCTTTCATTAAGTTGGGTAATGTAATCCTAGGGTTAGCCTCATAGAACAACATATCATCTGCATAAGCAGTGACTTTGTGTTCCCTGTCTCCTGTTTTTATTCCCCTTATATTACTGCTTTTCTGAACCCTCTCTAACAATGGTTCTAATGACAACAAAAACAGCATGGGGGAGAGGGGGCATCCCTGCCTGGTTCCGTTATTAATTTTAAAAAATTGAGAGAAGGTTCCATTTACCATTACCGCCGCTGATGGGTTCTTATATAATCCTTGTATCCAATTCAACATTTTAGGTCCCATCCCCAACTTTTCTAACATATCGAACATAAACCCCCAATTAACCCTATCGAATGCCTTTTCTGCATCGATCGACAATAATATCGCCGATGTTTTTTCTTTCTTAGCTTTTTGTACCAACATCAAAGATCTCAGACCATTGTCCCTCCCCTCTCTCCCAGATACAAAGCCCACCTGATCTAAATGCACCCATTTGGACATCAAGTCCTTCAACCTTGTTGCCAGTACTTTTGCATACAGTTTAGTATCTACATTTAACAGTGAAATTGGTCTATAGCTTGCACACTTTGAACTATCCTTCCCCTCCTTCAAAATGAGGGTAATGTAGGCCTGGAGGGATTCTTCCCTCGTTTCTGATCCCTCTCCTATCGAATTCATGTATTTACATATTTTGGGAAACCAGTAACTCTTTAAATTTTTTCAAGTGTCTTACTGTATACCCATCTGGCCCAGGGCTTTTACCTACTATCGTGCTTTTTAAGGCGACGTTAATTTCCTTTGGGGTAATAAGGCTTTCAAGATTTTCTAATTTTTCCTTTGCTATTCATGGAAGCTCAACCTCACTTAAGTAGTTCTGTCTTTTTTTTTATCTCCTCCTCCTCACTTCCGCAGTACTAACCCCTTCTTACGTTATATAGTTTGCTATAATAATTATGAAACCTCCTGCCAATATCTGATGTTTCATACAAATTCTCTCCCTTCCCATCACTAATTTTTTTATGAAATTCCTTGCTTGTTTATTCCTGAGTCTTCTCATTAGATATTTTCCTGGTCTGTTCCCCCACTGGTATCTTTCTTTGGCTATTCTATTAAATATCCTCCCAGAATCCTGTTCCATCAGTTCTTTCAGCTCATCTCTTTTTTGTATTATCCACCAAACGGGAACCCCACAAGGAAAATGAAAAGTAGACCAACTAAAGGGGGTGGCTCTAAAACACCCCAGGCAAGCTCAAACTCCTTTACGATAAAAAAAGTATGTGCCGGCACAGGGGAAAAAAAAGTCCTGAGCCACAGGGCAAATACTCTATTATTCTTGGGGGTGAACAATCCAGACTGTCATTTGGTAATGTGGAGGAAGTTCAAGAAAAAGAAAGCCCAACTTTAGAATGTAGAGGGGAAGAAAGAAAAGTGGAACAGGAAGGGCCCCCAGTACATACTCTTTTAAAAAAGGACTTGGTAGAAATGTTCACGAAATTGGAGACGGTTGTTAAGAAGGAGATCGGGAATATCTGAAGCGACCTGGGTCACGTCCGGTCTCGATTGGAGGAGACGGAGAAAAAAGAGGAACATACATTACAAATTGAGAAATTAGAAATGAGAAGAGAAGCGATTAGAAATGAGAGAATTATTATTTAAAATGGAAGATCAGGAGAATCGTATTAGCAGGAACAACTTGAGGTTTAGAGGCATTCCAGAAGAAAAAGGACAGGAGGAAGACTTATTGGGGAAAATGAAAAGAATCTGCAATCCAATAATGGGAAGACCAGAGACAGATTGTCTAAAAATGGACAGAGTATATAGGGTCAGAAGGCCAAAGGGTATATCAGTAGAAAGTCCCAAAGACGTGATAGCTAGATTTCAGGATATCAGAAACTTTTCTGAAATAAAATTTGAAGACTCTGCCATACACATTTTTGCTGACATTTCCCCAGAGACATTGGCGAGAATGAGATTCCTTAAACCACTTCTAAACCACATGAGAGAGAAAAAAAGTCAGATACAACTAGGGGTTTCCTGCTTGCCTAGTTGGGTGGAAAGATGGAAGATTGGCAAGATTGAGATTCCCAGAAGACTATAATGACTTTTGTGAAAAATTAGATTTACAGAAAGTGAATATGGAGGGATGGTTTGAAGGGGTTAGAGAAAGGGACACACAGATCCCAGGTAGATGGCAATAGGTAGCTAGGAGGTAGATTTCAGAGGACGGGCACAGGGGGGACCACAGGATAGAGAATAGGGGTTGGGAGGGGTTTTTTACTTCCTTATTCCCCCCCTCCCCCCTTTTTCTTTTCTTTTTTTTTTTCTCTGTCCGGTGGACCCACTGGGTCACGTCAGAACCTTGGAGTCCCTCATTGGTTTATATCCCCTTAGGTGGATGATTAGGGGGGTATAGGATGGTCAGAGCAGGCTGGCGATTGCGGTAGGTTCAGTATAAGATCGCTTCATAATTAGAGATGTCATCTGTACAGAGGAAAGGGAGGTGGTCATGTTGTGAGTTTCACCCCAATCAAGGAATTGCTAGGGGGGATCTTTCTACTCAAATTCCTAGGCTTAATGTAAGCCAGGGAGGGATGGGGAGAGGGAGGGGGGTTAGAGGGAAGGGTAAAGGGAAGGGATGGGGTAAAGAAGGGGTTTGGTAAAAACTATCTGTATTTAAGTGGATATGATCCAAAGGGAATAGGTCAAAATAAGATTGGAGGATATGAATGAGATTAGGTTTATGACCTATAATGTGAAAGGGCTAAATTCACCTAAAAAAAGACATAAGATACTTAGGGAAGTCCAACAATGTTCAATAGATATAGTATTTCTCCAAGAAACTCACCTAACCAGAAATACAAACGTGAAACTACATTCTAAGCATTAGCAAACATGGATATATGCTGATTCATCTGTAAAGGGAGCAAAAGTGGTAGCTATCGGGTTTTCAGCAAAAGTTGATTTCCAACTGGAGGACAGAATGGAAGACTTGGAAGGTCGATTCTTGTTTATCAGGGGAAAGTTACAAGGAAAGGAATACACATTGGCTAACATATATTGCCCAAATAAAAACCCAGCGGGATTCCTGGAAGGGACTATAAGGAAACTTATGGAGTTTAAAAAGGGGAACCTGGTTGTGGCGGGGGATTTTAATCTATGTTTGGATCCTAGATGGGATGTATCATCCGGAGAGAGGAGAGAAGGAGATAGGAGCCTTAAATCACTGAAGATGTTATTGTATAGACACCAGTTGGTAGATGTGTGGAGGATAAACCATCCTAGAGAAAGAGACTATACCTTCTTCTCCCACGCTCATGGTTCATATTCAAGATTAGACTACATAATGGTGGAGCATAGACAGTTGGAGATAGTGAAAGGATCAAATATAGAAGTTATGTCATTATCAGATCATGCCCCAGTTACAATGAGGTTTCAAACAGGGAGAGGTGAAGATAAAATATTATCTCGGAAATTGAACAAAATGCTTTTACAGGATCCTGAAGTTGAGAAGAGGTTAAAAAGGGAAATTGAACAATTCTTTGAGACAAATGAGACTGAGGGAATGTCCAAGGCAATAGTGTGGGAGTCACATAAAGCCTATATTAGAGGAATACTGATCTCCATAGGCATAGAGAAGAAGAAGGAAAGAGAAAAAAAAATAAAACAGGTCATAGATGAACTACAAAAACTGGAACAAATACATAAAATGAAAAATGGGATGGATAAATACCAGAAGTATTTAGCAGTTTATGAAGACTAAAATAGTTGCATTTCCATGTTCTCTGTACTGTGGGAGACCAGATATAGTGAATTCAGGATCCTAGGTTTAGTAACATTTTAGGGTAAAAAAAAAGGCACATATACAAGAGACAGAGCCAAGAGTGCCGGAGGGGGATCCTAGAAGAGGAGGTTCAGGGCCACTTTGTGCAATACCATTGCACAGAAAAGGGAAGTATAAAATGTTTATTATTTTAGAAAAAAAATTAAGCCTTTGCGATCGCTTTAAGAACAGAACTTTGTCTATACCTTCACCAAAACGTAGTTTCTTTTAATGCGAACTTAACCGTGTTTCTACATTTTATTCATAGTATCCTACCTGTACCTTGGACGGTTGCCCGCTTTCTAAGGAGTCATGGCTGAAGCAATAAGTGGTTCTTTTCAACCTGGGGCTGAGATGACATCAAGCCAAACTGTAGGACAAGGATTGGAGTGGGTGCTAAAGAGATATGAAAGACTAGGGATGACTGGAACTGCAACCCAAACAAAGGTACAAAAGAGTTATTCTGTTTATTAGTAAAAACTCCTCATGACATCTTTGACATAAAAAGCTCCATAATTAACAATTGTAAACAGTTTTTGCTAATTTTATAGCTGAAGGAGAGTTACATTTTTAATTATATATTGATTTTCAACATAAGGGTAAAAGGCAACTCTATATTGACAGATAGAAACAGAGCATGTCATAAAGAGAGTATATCAATTCTATGACCCCCAAAATCGGAGAGGGGAAGATGGATGTAAGCTGAGTTGGCTACTGAGAATATCATCAGTATGGAAATGCGATGTGGCATGGTGAGACGTCGTGAGAGCCAGGTTTCTCAACCAGGGTTCCATTGAACCCTAGGGTTCCTCCAGAGGGTGCTAGGGGTTCCTTCAACAATGAAAACTTTCTGCCTCTCATATACCGTAAGTTCACATTGACACCATTGATCTTTTTATCTATCTATAATGGGGTAATTCTTCGCAATGACCACAAGTGTAAGGAACATTCTTGCAACTGACCATAACATTAATCTATCATGAGCTGTATGTATAGTAATTTTTAGTGGGGTTCCCTGAGACTGTAAATTATTATATCAAGGGTTCCTCTGTTTTGAAAAAGTTGAGAAAGATTGAGGTAGAAAGTCAGAAGGGGGAAATTAAAGAAAAAAAGGGGGGGTTGTGGTAAGACCCACACAGGTGAAGGGTCAGGGGGAGTAGGACAAGGAACAGTTATGCAGGGTCTCCATATGGCAGGGCTCTGGCTATACCCTATGTAGAAAATGTGAAACCATTCTAGTAATACCAAGTCACTGTGGCTTGTTTTGTGCTGATAGAATCAGCTTCCATGCTGTTTTTAGCTTTATCCTGTGGAAGGAGGATAGAAATCTTCAAGCGGGTGTGGATTCATGATGTGACACACATTTCTGCTTTCATGGGAATTAAAGAATGGTGCAGGAGAAAGAAGGCTGAATCGCATGGGCTGTAAATTTCTAGAAAATTTCCTTGACATTAGACTAAAAGAGCTTCAGTATTAGGCGGCACCAAAAATGTGGAGCAGAGAATCTGTGTTTCTTTCTCATTTCCAACGATTATCTGAATTCTCCGGATACAACCTGTGTGGGTCTTCTGGTGTTTTATACAATCTGGTTAAGATTTTATAGTTGGTCTATTTGAGTCTGGCAATGATGGTAGATTTTGAAATAAAAATAGTATTTTATGGACTTGAGTATGGAGAGTAACATTAAAGGCTATATGTGTGTATTAGAGATGAGCGAATCGTTTCGAAGATTAGGAAAAATTAGATTCGCGCCGAATCCGAAAATTAGCAAACTTCGGATGCACAAATCGAATTTTCCCAAAAATAGCGGCGACATGTGTGGCGACGGAGCGGGGATCTCTGGGAAGGCGCGCAGACAAGGCGCGCTGACCCATAATGCATTCATTCATGACATGTGATCGCATTAGCCAATCAGCAGCCAGCCAGCCAGCCAGCACTGTGTAATGGTGGAGCTATAAATTGCGGCCATCTTAGAATTCTCCATTAGCCTCCGGTCATTCAAGAGAGACAGACCTCTGTGTATTAGGGACAGAGTTAGGGCCACAGAGACTTTAGGGCCACAGAATCGTTACTTAGGGACACAGAATCGTTACTTAGGGACACAGAATCGTTACTCAGGGACACAGAATTGTTACTCAGGGACACAGAATTGTTACTCAGGGACACAATCGTTACTCAGGGACAGACACAGAATTGTTACTCAGGGACACAGAATTGTTACTGAGGGACACAGAATCGTTCAAGAGAGACAGACCTCTGTGTATTAGGGACAGAGTTAGGGCCAAAGAGACTTTAGGGCCACAGAATCGTAACTTAGGGACACAGAATCGTTACTTAGGGACACAGAATCGTTACTCAGGGACACAGAATTGTTACTCAGGGACAGACACAGAATTGTTACTCAGGGACACAGAATTGTTACTCAGGGACACAGAATTGTTACTGAGGGACACAGAATCGTTACTCAGGGACACAGAATTGTTACTCAGGGACACAGAATTGTTACTCAGGGACACAGAATTGTTACTCAGGGACACAGTATTCTTACTCAGGGACAGACACAGAATTGTTACTCAGGGACACAGAATTGTTACTCAGGGACACAGAATTGTTACTGAGGGACACAGAATCGTTACTCAGGGACACAGAATTGTTACTCAGGGACACAGAATTGTTACTCAGGGACAGACACAGAATTGTTACTCAGGGACACAGAATTGTTACTCAGGGACACAGAATAGTTACTGAGGGACACAGAATCGTTACTCAGGGACACAGAATCGTTACTCAGGGACACAGAATTGTTACAAAGGGACACAGAATTGTTACTGAGGGACACAGAATCGTTACTGAGGGACACAGAATCGTTACTGAGGGACACAGAATTGTTACTCAGGGACACAGAATTGTTACTCAGGGACACAGAATTGTTACTGAGGGACACAGAATCGTTCAAGAGAGACAGACCTCTGTGTATTAGGGACAGAGTTAGGGCCAAAGAGACTTTAGGGCCACAGAATCGTAACTTAGGGACACAGAATCGTTACTTAGGGACACAGAATCATTACTCAGGGACACAGAATTGTTACTCAGGGACAGACACAGAATTGTTACTCAGGGACACAGAATTGTTACTCAGGGACACAGAATTGTTACTGAGGGACACAGAATCGTTACTCAGGGACACAGAATTGTTACTCAGGGACACAGAATTGTTACTCAGGGACACAGTATTCTTACTCAGGGACAGACACAGAATTGTTACTCAGGGACACAGAATTGTTACTCAGGGACTCAGAATTGTTACTCAGGGACACAGAATTGTTACTCAGGGACAGACACAGAATTGTTACTCAGGGACACAGAATTGTTACTCAGGGACACAGAATTGTTACTCAGGGACACAGAATTGTTACTGAGGGACACAGAATCGTTACTCAGGGACACAGAATTGTTACTCAGGGACACAGAATTGTTACAAAGGGACACAGAATTGTTACTGAGGGACACAGAATCGTTACTGAGGGACACAGAATCGTTACTGAGGGACACAGAATTGTTACTCAGGGACACAGAATTGTTACTCAGGGACAGACACAGAATTGTTACTCAGGGACACAGAATCGTTACTCAGGGACACAGAATTGTTACTCAGGGACACAGAATTGTTACTCAGGGACAGACACAGAATTGTTACTCAGGGACACAGAATTGTTACTGAGGGACACAGAATTGTTACTCAGGGACACAGAATTGTTACTCAGGGACACAGAATCGTTACTGAGGGACACAGAATCGTTACTGAGGGACACAGAATTGTTACTCAGGGACACAGAATTGTTACTCAGGGACACAGAATTGTTACTCAGGGACAGACACAGAATTGTTACTCAGGGACACAGAATTGTTACTCAGGGACACAGAATCGTTACTGAGGGACACAGAATCGTTACTCAGGGACACAGAATCGTTACTCAGTGACACAGAATCATTGAATTAAAGAGTATGTCAGACAACACGCAGAGGAGTGGCAGAGGAGGCAATGTTTCAGGAGCGAGCAGACGTGGCAGCAGAGGAAGGGGTCGAGGCAGCACTAGTCATAGCCAGAGGCCAGTGCTCCCGGTGTCATCCAGCGGTCGTGTCTCCACCGACAACCCTGCCGTCATCGATTGGTTGGCTCGGTCGTCTTCCTCTTCCCAGGTCACCTCTGACACCTACAGCCAACGGTCGGTGGGTACGTCAGACACAACTGTTAGTTGGCATGGCCTGGGAGCAAGCCCACTGAAATCACGTGTCCTCTACCTGCCCCTGTCCTTTGGTGTTCCCTCACCAAGCGAAGTATCGCATGCTGTGGGCTCAGCCCCACTGTACAGTGAGGAAGAGCTAACAGAGGGCGGTCAGGAACGGGGGGAGACATTCGCCTCTTCAGCAGCCAGGCGAAGAAGTACTGGCGAGGAGAGTGGCTCGGTAGCCGGTCTATTGACAGGTCTGTCTCCTGACCCACACGCAGCCGAGGGGGCTAGTAGTGAGGCGGAGACCCTAATTGATGATGATGAGGCTGATCGCACTTGGCAGCCTCGTCGTCATCTGCCAGGCCCGTAATCTGCCATGGGCCCCCGTACCGACTCCTCATGCTGCTGCCAGGCCCGTAATCTGTCATGGGCCCCTGTACCGCCTCCTCATGCTGCTGCCAGGTCCAGAGTGTGTCATGGGTCCCTGTACGGCCTCCCATTGCTGCTGTCTCCATCGCCACACTCTGCCATGTGCCACTTTCAGGTCTCCTCACACTGCTGGTGGGTTCCATTTTGTCATAGGGTGCTGGCAGATTACGGCCTCCCATTGCTGCTGCCAGGCCCGTAATCTGCCATGGGCCCCCGTACCGACTCCTCATGCTGCTGCCAGGTCCAGAGTGTGTCATGGGTCCCTGTACGGCCTCCCATTGCTGCTGTCTCCATCGCCACACTCTGCCATGTGCCACTTTCAGGTCTCCTCACACTGCTGGTGGGTTCCATTTTGTCATAGGGTGCTGGCAGATTACGGGCCTCCCATTGCTGCTGCCAGGCCCGTAATCTGCCATGGGCCCCCGTACCGACTCCTCATGCTGCTGCCAGGTCCAGAGTGTGTCATGGGTCCCTGTACGGCCTCCCATTGCTGCTGTCTCCATCGCCACACTCTGCCATGTGCCACTTTCAGGTCTCCTCACACTGCTGGTGGGTTCCATTTTGTCATAGGGTGCTGGCAGATTACGGGCCTCCCATTGCTGCTGCCAGGCCCGTAATCTGCCATGGGCCCCCGTACCGACTCCTCATGCTGCTGCCAGGCTCGTAATCTGTCACGGGCCCCTGTACCGCCTCCTCATGCTGCTGCCAGGTCCAGAGTGTGTCATGGGTCCCTGTATGGCCTCCCATTGCTGCTGTCTCCATCACCACACTCTGCCATGTGCCACTTTCAGGTCTCCTCACACTGCTGGTGGGTTCCATTTTGTCATAGGGTGCTGGCAGATTACGGGCCTCCCATTGCTGCTGCCAGGCCCGTAATCTGCCATGGGCCCCCGTACCGAATCCTCATGCTGCTGCCAGGCCCGTAATCTGTCATGGGCCCCTGTACCGCCTCCTCATGCTGCTGCCAGGTCCAGAGTGTGTCATGGGTCCCTGTACGGCCTCCCATTGCTGCTGCCAGGCCCGTAATCTGCCATGGGCCCCCGTACCGACTCCTCATGCTGCTGCCAGGCCCGTAATCTCTCATGGGCCCCTGTACCGCCTCCTCATGCTGCTGCCAGGTCCAGAGTGTGTCATGGGTCCCTGTACGGCCTCCCATTGCTGCTGCCAGGCCCGTAATCTGCCATGGGCCCCCGTACCGACTCCTCATGCTGCTGCCAGGCCCGTAATCTCTCATGGGCCCCTGTACCACCTCCTCATGCTGCTGCCAGGTCCAGAGTGTGTCATGGGTCCCTGTACGGCCTCCCATTGCTGCTGTCTCCATCGCCACACTCTGCCATGTGCCAATTTCAGGTCTCCTCACACTGCTGGTGGGTTCCATTTTGTCATAGGGTGCTGGCAGATTACGGGCCTCCCATTGCTGCTGCCAGGCCCGTAATCTGCCATGGGCCCCCGTACCGACTCCTCATGCTGCTGCCAGGCCCGTAATCTGTCATGGGCCCCTGTACCGCCTCCTCATGCTGCTGCCAGGTCCAGAGTGTGTCATGGGTCCCTGTACGGCCTCCCATTGCTGCTGCCAGGCCCGTAATCTGCCATGGGCCCCCGTACCGACTCCTCATGCTGCTGCCAGGCCCGTAATCTGTCATGGGCCCCTCTACCGCCTCCTCATGCTGCTGCCAGGTCCTGAGTGTGTCATGGGTCCCTGTACGGCCTCCCATTGCTGCTGCCAGGCCCGTAATCTGCCATGGGCCCCCGTACCGACTCCTCATGCTGCTGCCAGGCCCGTAATCTGTCATGGGCCCCTGTACCGCCTCCTCATGCTGCTGCCAGGTCCAGAGTGTGTCATGGGTCCCTGTACGGCCTCCCATTGCTGCTGTCTCCATCGCCACACTCTGCCATGTGCCACTTTCAGGTCTCCTCACACTGCTGGTGGGTTCCATTTTGTCATAGGGTGCTGGCAGATTACGGGCCTCCCATTGCTGCTGCCAGGCCCGTAATCTGCCATGGGCCCCCGTACCGACTGCTCATGCTGCTGCCAGGCCCGTAATCTGTCATGGGCCCCTGTACCGCCTCCTCATGCTGCTGCCAGGTCCAGAGTGTGTCATGAGTCCCTGTACGGCCTCCCATTGCTGCTGTCTCCATCGCCACACTCTGCCATGTGCCACTTTCAGGTCTCCTCACACTGCTGGTGGGTTCCATTTTGTCATAGGGTGCTGGCAGATTACGGGCCTCCCATTGCTGCTGCCAGGCCCGTAATCTGCCATGGGCCCCCGTACCGACTGCTCATGCTGCTGCCAGGCCCGTAATCTGTCATGGGCCCCTGTACCGCCTCCTCATGCTGCTGCCAGGTCCAGAGTGTGTCATGGGTCCCTGTACGGCCTCCCATTGCTGCTGTCTCCATCGCCACACTCTGCCATGTGCCACTTTCAGGTCTCCTCACACTGCTGGTGGGTTCCATTTTGTCATAGGGTGCTGGCAGATTACGGGCCTCCCATTGCTGCTGCCAGGCCCGTAATCTGCCATGGGCCCCCGTACCGACTCCTCATGCTGCTGCCAGGCCCGTAATCTGTCATGGGCCCCTGTACCGCCTCCTCATGCTGCTGCCAGGTCCAGAGTGTGTCATGGGTCCCTGTACGGCCTCCCATTGCTGCTGTCTCCATCGCCACACTCTGCCATGTGCCACTTTCAGGTCTCCTCACACTGCTGGTGGGTTCCATTTTTTAGTAGGGTGCTGTATGGCCTCCCATTGCTGCTGCCTCCACCGCCACACTGTGGCTCCACACTCTGGTTTTGGCCCCGTGACTGCCCAAATGAGTGAAGTGTGCGGTGATTCTAAGATCGACGGCACTCATCTGCATGTCATACTGACTGACAGTATTATTTCTCTTCCCCAGCAGACTCCAAGGGCATTTAAATTAAAGGTACAGTGTTCTGCACTAATATAAAGGCTCTCTGAAGCCTAGAAACACCCTTTTTATATGTTAAATTCGCAGCGAATATATTCGACTCAAATCGAATTTATTCCGCGAATTCGCCGAATCAGCCGAATCGAATTTTTGAATAATTCGCTCATCTCTAGTGTTTATACTTAAGTGCCCCCAGGAGATTCCATGGCAGGTTTTAGGGTCTGCATAGGATGGCCGCTATGCTACATTGCTAGACCAGGACAAGTGAATAGTCAGGTCATTTCAGGTCATGTTAGAGTGAGCAGCTCAGCTGGATATGGTCAAGCATAGAATGGTCAATTTACTAAAGGTATACAGTATATGGTTCACTTTGCACGAAAATTTGCACTTTACAAAGGAATTTTCCCCAGAACATAATGAATGAAGTAGAGCTCTGAAGGACTTCCATCATCCAATCATGTTCAAGAAAAAATGCTGTTTTTTTTTCTTTGCACATGATTGGGTATTTTTTGCAAAGTAAAAATTCTCCGCATTCACTAAGCTCCGGAGAACTTCCCTTCCAAACTGCCCATTTGCATTTAGTAAATACAAATATTCAAGGCACAGAGGGGGCTAAATCAGCTGAACATGGACAGTGCCAAAAGGTTAGATAGAGTCATATTTGGGGTTTTCCTGCCATTGGTTAACCAGTAGTTCTAGAAACCATGCATGAAAGCGGAAAGTGTGGAGTCAGGATCCATGCAGCTCCAATAACCATGCCCACTGGAAGAGTTATGGCAGAGGAGAGAGCAAGGTTCAGAAGACTGGAAACAGGGACAGTGAACTGGAGGAAGGCAGAGAGGAGGAGAGACAGAATGTGTAAGCTATTGAAGCCTTCAAGTTTGTGTATGTCCTAGCCCAAGGAAATACAAATGTCAGAAAACATCTTTAGGATGCACTGTTTGAAAGCCCTTTTTCTCTGTAATATACATGCAAGACCACTGATTGGGGGGTTAGAGCCAGCCATCCTTTACTGAGCCTGGGCCCCATCAGTTCAGCAGGAGGTCCAGGGGCAGAGACAGGACTCTTTAAAGTGTTACTAAACCCAGGAGCCTGCATTTACTATGTCTGGTCTCTCATGGTAAACACTACAAGGAAATGCAATTATTATAGTAAATATAAACTGCTAAATACCTTTTCTCATCAGCAGCATATAGCAGTCTTGTGACTTCTATCAGTGTCCAGCTGAGCACTGGTTAAAGCTTGTAGGAGGAGTTTTATTCCTGTTCTGACTGTCCTACGAGGCTTCATAACCCCTGACCCTCTGTCTGGAAAGTGCTGATTGGCTCTGTGGTGATCACATGCACCCTCTCAAAGAAAATAAAACTCTCTAGCAATATACACTAAACTGAGCATGTGCAGAGTGTCTCCTAAAGCTCTGTACTATCAGCAGATGGAATGGGGACAGTAGAAGAAGGGGAGGATCCACAGTGAGTATAACAAGCATGCTTTACTGCATATAAAGACTGATTTTACTGTTGTGGGTTTAGTAACACATTAACCACTTCCATACAGGGCACTTTTACCCCCTTCCTGCCCAGGCCATTTTTCAGGTGTCAGCACTCTCACACTTTGACAATTGCGCCGTCATACAACACTGTACCCAAACTAAAATTTTATCATTTTCTTCACACAACTAGAGCTTTCTTTTGGTGGTATTTAAGCAACACGGGGGTTATATTTTTTGCTAAATTGACAAAAAAAGACCAAAAATTTTGAAAAACAGCCCCACATTTTTCTTTGTTTCTGTTATAAAAGTTTGCAAATAAATAATTGTTCTTCATAAATTTAGGCCAAGATGTGTTCTACTAAATGTCTTTGGTGAAAATAACCCAAATTAGGATGTATTATTTAGTTTGTAGGAAAGTTATAGAGTTCACAAACTATGGTATATATCTGAATATTACTCAATCCTGAAGTAATGACAGCCAATCTAATTTCTTGAGGTTCGAGAATGTCAGAACAGTACAGATATCCCCCAAATGACCCCTTTTTGCAAAGTAGACAGTCCAACGTATTTCATAAGAGGAATGGCGAGTTTTTTGAAGTTGTAATTTTTTTGTCATAATTTTTCGGAAAATGAAAAAATGTAAAAAATTATTTTCACTATTTTTTTTTACATACTGTCACCAGTGCAGTACAGCATCATCATATAACTGGCATGGCGGTGACCAGGGACACTGACTGGTGACAATACAAAAAAAGAAAATTATACTTTTTTTAAATTTTTTTATTAGTTTTTATTTTTTCTCTTTTTTTTAAGATTTTTTTTCATATTTCACTATGACCAAAGTAGTACAATGTTACCATAGTAACATTGTACTACTTTGGGGAAGTGATCAGTATTTTTTTTTTTTTACACAATTTGCTTATAGCAAAGAATTACTTTGCTATAAGCAAGCATTTACCTGAATGACATCGATTCATTCAGGGTTTTTTTTGTGCTTAGCTGTGATTTAGCCACGGCTAATCACATGACACAGCTGGGCTGTGATTGGCCCAGTTTGTGCATGTGATCGCTGTGACCATTCACAGCTAGACACACTAGTATACAATGCATGGCATGAAAGGAAGCCATCCATTGTATACAACTGTCATGTGACCTGCTGTGATTAGTCACAGCAGGTCACATGGTACTGGAAACGGGACCGGTACACAGTTCTTTCCGCAGAGCGGGCCTGCGGGCGAGCGCACTGCGCATGACTGAGAGGACGCCATATGGCGTGAACCCGGAGGGACGAGCTGCTCGCCTGGCCGCCTTTGTGCTATTGGCCGGGTGAGAACCGGTTAAATAACTCTGGCTAAAATGCCATTCTTTAAACATCCTATCTGCTGATATTTTGAATTGTAAACAGCTTTGTTTTCTAGTTTCTGTTATTCATTTGTTTGCAACAAAAAACATTTAAGTAAAACAAAATATCTGGTATCATCACTTCAACAATCAAAAATTAATAGGTTTTACACTTTAGGCAACATGTAAAAAACAGCTCTTTGCTATTTTATATTTCCAGCTTAATATAGATCACCTTTCCAAGAAAATTGTGAGCACTTTCTCACTACCTTGAGAAAGGGTTCCTTCATGTCCCCTAATCTTTGGTCTTTATGTAGTGCTATCATTTTTTCTTGGCTGTGCAGGATACCACCGTAAGCAGAGCACTGATTGAATTTAGGTATATTAGAAGGCAGTTCAAGGAGGGCTGATCACAGATTGTCTAAATATCCTGTCTTGCATTAAAACATTTAATCTTTGCTTGACTGAACTAGGACAAAATATATGTATCCAATTTGGTTAAAATAAGTGAAAAAAACAAGCCTAAAATAAACAAAAGGCTGCTACACACAAAATGATAAATTAATACTTGTATAGATTTGAGCACTGCTAAAATATTAAAGAGATAAGTCCCTTTACTTTGAAGTGTGGTTGTGAAATTCACATTGGCATTGGAATTCAATAAAGCTATAACAAAAATGTTCTGGTGGTAGTTCCTTAGAACTGCCTGCACCTATTTCAGTCCAGTGTCTGTAACACTGCTGATATAAGCTACATTTTCAGGTAGTTCTTTCTACCACCACTTTAAGAACCTGTCGCTATGACATTGTCTTAAAGTGGTTGTAAAGGCTGGGCATTTTTTACCTTAATGCATATCCCTGTATCTGTATTGCCCCCTCACTGTCTGTATACTAACTTGAGCCAGATCTCCATGCAGCATTGTGCCCGTCTGTAGCAGCTGTCTCCTCTCTTTCTGCTCACAGATACAGCAGTTGGAGCCATTGGCTCCTGCTGCTGTCAATTACTGTAAATTCTGTGGGCCAGAGCAGGGGTGGGTCCATGCTGCGCTGTTTATGACTATGGTTGCAGTCAGCACGGCTTGGGAGTGAGCCCTCAAGTGGGCACCCATAGGAAGCCACTTCTTATGGGGGCCCACAATGAAGAGGCGGATAGGAGAGTGCTGGCTGGGGACTTGAGAAGAGAAGGGTCGCTCTGTCAAAAACCATTGCACAGAGCAGCTAAGTAACATATGTTTGTTATTTTAAATAAATGAAGCTTTACAATCATTTAAAGAATTACTGTCAGTTTGCAGATTAGAGAACTAGCTGTAATTGAGACCAGCTCTGACTTGGTCTATGGAGGTACACCAGTACTCAGAGTGGAACATAGCTGTTCTGAGAAGCTGTCATGTATTTGACTGCTTCCTGTATAATGCTGGATCTCCGGCCCCATTCAGCTGTCAGCAGGAAGATTTCCTGGGTGAAAGCTCAGTGTAAACAAAGGGGACAGGGATATTGATACTGCCCATATTTGGGAAATAGCTTGGCACTGAGTGGGTTGAGCTTGATGGGAGACTGAGAGACTACCTTCACATTAGGTCCGCTTTATTTTTGATTGACAGCACGTGGGAGGATTCCACATCAGGCTTTGCCCACCCCTAGTATAAAACACCTCAGTGATGCACTTGTCAGTCGGATGGGCACAGAGCATGCATTGGGAAGAAGGGAGTGTACATTATGTACCTGTACTGCGCTCCATCCAAATTCTAAAAGGTGTCTATGCTACCCTCTATAAATACGGTCCCCCCCTCCCGATCTTTGATCAAGACTTTTTCACATACTTCAGTTCCTTTTTTAAAACTGTGACTTTAATACTTTTCTGACACTTTTTTGATGTAAATAGATTATGTAGGGCTGATTTGAAAGTTCAGATGGTTCAGTTCAGAAAAATGGACCATACATAGAGAAACTGCAACCCAGTAAGGTTTCATCTCTCCAGTTAGGCAAAGAATCTGGAGGTTATGGGTCATATCTCCAGTTGTGCTCCAGATTTCCTTGCTGTTATTTTTGCAAATTACCCTTGTCTTAAAGGAGACCAAGTCTTAAAATAATACTGACATTTACACATTGCTTTTTTTTCTATACGCTGTATTTTAATTTTAGCTGTTGCGCATAGTGTTATGGCTTAGTATGCCTCTGAAAGTAAAGGTTACATTTTGCTTGCAGCGATGTATATTTTTCCTTTGTAAATTAATCTGTATGTTCTTAAGTGAAAAAAAATGATATTATGGAATAAGCAGATTGTTGGTTTTAATTTTATACCAAACCGTCCAGAGCAGCTAGTTTTTGTCATGCACAGTTTACCATGAATGGCTAATTCATGGCTATTCATTTAAAAATACACGTATTTTATGTGCTTTTATCTAGATGCATTACTTTGTGTTGTTTCTAAGGATACCTCAAGTCAATAGTAAATTTATTGTAGCCCCTATTTAAAAAAATATGTTAAAAGCCACACTTTGTGTACAGTCTAGTATTTTTTTACATATCCTATCCCAGTCAGTCTTCGGCATGCAGTCCTCAATAGGGCAGGATATACTGTGTGTGCACATACAGATATATGACAAGCAGCATATGGAAATTATCAAAATACCTAAGCAAGCAACAGATACTCATTAAATTGTTGCTTTAGATGAAGATAATATAGATAATACGCTTAACTCTCATGACCTAATAAATAATACAAATGCAGATTTGTCACATGGAAAAAGTAAGTAAACCCCTACATTTGCCACCATTTCAAATCCATGAAATTATTATTATTATTATTATTATTATTATACAGTATTTATAAAGTGCCAATAGTTCGCTCAGCGCTGTACATTACAAAGGGGGACAGAACATGTGACAGAACAATACCAATACAATGTGATACACGAGGGGTTCGAGGGCCCTGCTCTTTCGAGCTTACAATCTAGGAGATTAGTATTAGATTTATGTCTGGCTGCTCATAGAGCTAGCATGGGTCCACCCGAGTCCACCAGCCTCAAGCTGAATGGGCATGGATGTAAAAAACACTGACATTTGTCCTGTTCCGTTCCGATTCAGCAGGTGGATGTGCTTGCGAATCCCCTGCTAATTGGAGCAGACCACATTCCGTGTGAAAGAGCTCTAACTTTCAATCATTTTCTCACTTCTAGACGGTCATAAATGTAAAAAATCACAAAGAATGGGCCTTGCAGTAATCCAAATGTGCATAGTAATAAAATGTGTCCTGTTCGCGCTTCTGCTTTGAGAACAGATAATGATCATGGCAGTGGACTTCCCTCAGGGTGCTTGAGATGCAATCCATAATGTATCCTACACTCTTCGTACTCCAACCTGTAAGTGTAGTAATGAAGTGTGTCATCTTATACATAATACTTCTGATGATAAGTGCAATAATCAGATTGCAATTACAATTGTAATTTGATGTTTAGTGGGCTTTTTTGTGGGCAAAAAAGTGTATAATAATATTGCTGCCCTCACTGATAATTCATAATACAGTCTGCACACTCCTAAGGCCTCATGCTCATGGAGCTCAAACAAACGCTAATTATACAGGCGTTGAGCTTTTTTTTTTTAACAGCCTGTAAAAGAAACTCTATGTAAGTGTATGGGGTTGATTTACTAAAACTGGAGAGTGCAAAATCTGGTGCAGTTGTGCATGGTAGCCAATCAGCGTCTAACTTTAGCTTGTTCAATTAGGCTTTGACAAAAAACCTGTAAGCTGATTGGTTTCTGTGAAGATCTGCACCAGATTTTACATTCTCCAATTTTGGTAAATCAACCCTTATGTGTCCATGCACACATAGGTGGTACAGGCGTATTAGAAGAGGAGTATTTACAGGCTGAAATAAACTCCACCAAACTCCACCAGTAGATGAGCTGAAGAGCAGAAAAAATGCTTGACATGCCTAAACATGTCTAAAAGCACATAAACACTAGATGTATCTAGCGTTTGAGTGTTAATGAATTCCAGTGACCAGAATTAATTAATATTCCTATGGAATTCTAATGGAATGCATTAACACTCAAACGTTTGACGCCCCTAAATAGGTGTGCAATACGCAGCTTTTACCATATTTTTTTAAGCAGCATTTTTCCTGCCAGGAGTACTTGTGTTCAGAGGGACTGAACAGACACCCTGTGTGCATGAAGCCTACACCGCGTTCCAAATTATTATGCAAATTCTATTTAAGTGTCACAAAGATGAAATATTTTGTTTTTCAGTTTAACTCATGGATGTCATTGTGTGTCAGGGCTCTTTTGATCACTGAAAACAATCTCGGACACCTGTGATAATTAGATTGGCCGGTGAGCCCAATTTAAGGAAAAACTACTAAAGGACAGTGTTCCACATTATTAAGCAGAGCACCATTTACAAGCAATATGGGGAAGAAAAATGATATCTCTGCTGCCGAAAAGAGTGAAATAGTTCAATGCCTTGGACGAGGTATGAAAACATTAGATATTTCATGAAAACGTAAGCTTGATCATCGCACTATTAAGAGATTTGTGGCTGATTCAGAGCACAGACGGGTTTGTGCAGATAAAGGCACATTGAGGAAGATTTCTGCCAGATCTATGCATCGGATCAAGATGGTTGGTGGACGGCCACCCTGTTCCAACAAGGCTGCGACGTCAGCAAGGCGGTGGTGGAGTCATGTTTTGGGCCGGAATCATGGGAACAGAGCGGGTCCGCCCCTTTAGAGCCCCCGAAGGTGTAAAGATGACTTCTGCAAAGTATGTGGAGTTTATGACTGACCACTTTCTTCCCTGGTACAGAAGGAAGAACTATGCTTTCCATAATAAAATCATCTTCATGCATGACAATGCACCATCTCATGCTGCAAAGGATACCTCTGCATCAATGGCTGTTATAGGGATAAAAGGAGAGAAAGTCATGGTGTGGCCTCCATCCTCCCCTGACCTCAATCCTATTGAGAACCTTTGGAGCACCCTCAAGCAAAAGATCTATGAGGGTGTGAGGAAGTTTACATCCAAACAGCAGCTCTGGGAAGCTATTCTGACATCTTGCAAACAAATTCAAGCAGAAACTGTCCAAAAACTCACAAGTTCAATGGATGCAAGACTTGTGAAGCTGCTATCAAATAAGGGGTCCTATGTTACAATGTACCGTGACCTGTTAAAATGTTTAAAAAGTTAAAATGTTTTTAAAAGTTTGATTGAAATAGCTTTTGATTTTAGTAAATATGCTGCAAACACAACAAATGACAATTTTCAGTTCTTTACAACCTATAAAGTGTTTTGAAACTTACTGTGCGTAATAATTTGGAACAGTGCATTGTAAGTTTTTTATGTTTAACAAAAGTCCTGTTATCATTAGGAGGTTTGTTCAATAAAATGTGAATTGTACTCTTAATAGTTTATAACATGAGAATTATGCTGACTGTTATTTACATCAATTATTTAGGTAAATGAGAAAAATATCATTTGCATAATAATTTGGAACACGGTGTAAGGTTACAGGATTTTTTGTTGCTCAATGAGTAACCCTGAGGGAAATAAAATCCTTACAACTGCATGAGAATGTGCGTTACTTTACATTTTCATGCTGTACCAGTGATTTCTATGGGCCCATATACTGTAAAGCACAGTACAGAAGTAAAGTAATACAGTGTAATGAGCTGAGCTACCTAACTCAACAGCAATCCTATTTAAAATACCCCTGCATCTTCCTTTTTTTAAGCCAAAACTCTTGGAAAGAAAAGCAACAACCTGTATATACTGTACACCGGGTTGGACCCCCTTTTGCCTTCAGAACTGCCTTAATTCTTTGTGGCATAGATTCAACAAGGTGTTGGAAACATTCCTCAGAGATATTGGTCCATATTGACATGAGTTTCTGTTGCCTTTCTATCATCTCAAACCATTCTGCCCATTCTCCTCTGACCTCTGACATCAACAAGGCATTTTCGTCCACACAACTGCCGCTCCCTGGATATTTTCTCTTTTTTGGACCATTCTCTGTAAACCCTAGAGATGGCTGTGCGTGAAAATCCCAGTGGATCAGCAGTTATTGAAATACTTAGATCAGCCCGTCTGGCACCAACAACCATGCCACGTTCAAAGTCACTTAACCTCCCTGGAGGTATTCCCGAGTGTAGCTCGGGGTAAAGTTTCGGCACCACAAGCGGTAACCCCGAGCTACACTCGGGAATACCCTGCAGCGTTGCTCCGGGATCTCTTCTTCACTTATCTTGTCCTGCGCTCCCGCGATGTCCCTCCTGCAGTGTCCCCTGCAATGTCCTCTGGCCGATGCCGGCATCCATCTTCCGGGTTCCGTTCCCTGCGACGTCAGGACATATGGGGACGGAACTGGCAGGAAATTTAAAAATGTGAAAAAGTGACATTCACTAAATACACTAAAATTACATAGTAAAACATTACTGTATCAAAGAATTTCACATACATTTTGTCCCTAGTGATTTATCCTGTGCCCTGCCTGCATTTTTACCGTTCTTTCTGCCTGGAAACTGAGAAACGTCCATGGCATCCAAAAAGCGTCCCTATAGGTAAAAAGCGGTTTTAGACCAGCTAGAGAACAGCGATAGTAAATTAGAACCACTTGCAGAATTGAGTGATAATGATTCGTGGGGAAATTCGTCATCAGACACTGAAAATGATTTTGTGACTAATCTCAGTGATGTGCGAACTTGGCGCTATATTTCAAATTTCAGTGTTTTTGGTTTGATTATAATATTGAATTAAATTTATTATTATTATATTATTATTTTTTATGATTATTTATTAAATTATAATAAAAAATACATATTTCCATTCTTACCTTTGAAGTCCCTTGGTGGTATTACATGCCTGTTTTTATTCGCTGTTTGTGAGTACCTTTCCTTCATTAAATAAATTTTGGTTACTGAGGTAATGCACAAGGTTGGTGCGCTTCTTGTTGTTTCACTCTGGAGTGGCCTAGCCAGTCTCCAGACCTAAATCCAATAGCACATCTTTGGAGGGAGCTGAAACTCTGTGTTGCTCAGCGACAGCCCCAAAACCTGACAGATCTAGAGGAGATCTATGTGGAGGAGTGGGCCAAAATCCCTGTTGCAGTGTGTGCAAACCTGGTCAAGAACTACAGGAAACGTTTGACCTCTGTAATTGCAAACAAAGGCTTCTATACCAAATATTAACACTGATTTTCTCAGGTGTTCAAATACTTATGTTCAGCAGTGCAAGACAAATAAATTCTTTAAAAATCATACAATGTGATTTCCTGAATTTATTTTTAAAATTCTGTCTCTCAGAGTGGGAATGCACCTACAATGTGAATTTCAGACCCCTCCATGATTTTTAAGTGGAAGAACTTGCAAAATCGCAGGGTGTTCAAATACTTCTGTTCCTCACTGTATGTAAGACAGTCCCCTTTCAAGTTTTTTTTTTAAATGGTTTTGGCTAAAAAAAATTTTCAAGAAAGCCATGGAGGAAAATGCAAATGCATAAAGATGTGCTACATTGTTGATTAGGGCTTTAGAGGGTCTCAATTTTAACAAGATTAGAAATTTGGGAGCTGCTATCAAGGGAAAATCTCCAACTCATTGATGTCTACAGTAATATTAGAGATTGGTGCAAAAATGTATCTGACTATTCACCAACAAACCTTTGGACCTAATGGTCAATCTTCAATGATTTGTAGTGAAAATAATTTTTGCTGTATGGACAGTTAGGCTGTCAAATACAAAACATTAGGTGTGGTTATT